>NC_137198.1:15667128-15694628 GCF_960531495.2 Zeus faber
AATCTGCAAAAAAAAATAAAAAAAAGTGTGATTTCCCGAATCTTTTTTGCATTTGCATTGCAATATCTAAAAAAAACAGTGCAATTTTCAACGTTGTACTATAACGGGCTTAAAGAAACACAAATAAAAATTCTCTGGGTCGTCCCCGGCTCAACCCGGGCTTTCTCCGATGCGGAGCGAGACGGGGGAGACGGGGGAGTAAATAGAGCCACTAAATTGAGAGACGAGGGAGGCTCCTCTTGGCTTTAAAACACTGTCACATCCCATCTCCATCCCCCGCATGGCATCTCAATCCCCCGCTACTTCCAAGCAGGAAAATAGCATGGGGTCATTTCCACGTCTCCCACGGCAAATACTGCAGAAGAGGTAGAACCGCTCAGGGTGGCCCCTTTGGGAGGACGAGCGAGGGGTGCGGAAGCTAAAAGCCCGCTGTGCTTTCCATGAAAAGTCCACATCACCAGGACGTCGGCTGATGAGCGCGACGTGGGCTCTAGAAAAATCCTTATTTCTAACAACCGGCTCTGGAGGAAGGAAGGAAGCTGAGGTTGAAGGTTTCGGGGTGAAAGTCGAGGTGGTGAGGTTGCCTAGGCAACATAGGACTTGACTGCCAATCACATCATTTTCACCAAATCCGCGTCGAGGTCGTGTGACGGAATATAACTACTTCTGGACACCACAATTTTTACAGGGATACCTTGTCTTGCAATGTAAACACACAAAACATGTCACCATATGACGCCCTGAAGACACGTGGTCTCTTTGTACAGCGTAAGTGTAAGAATAATGTGATTCCTGATGCAGAAGTTGAGCAGTAAAAGCGCTGAAGGAGGTTCAAGATAAGATGTGAGAGAAGCTTTGGGGGAGAACACCTGGTAAGAGGGACCGTCCCCAGATGAACAGCTTGACCCAAGGGCGTCTTGCAGTTTTCACTTCAACGTATTTGAATTTCCGCCACAGATGCACAATGACAGCGGCTGCTGTATTCTCTTCCGTGCAATATATTTTACGGCTTGGACCACAACCAGAATCCATCAACTTCCTTAAGTCCAAAAGCCACGGGGGCGCACTGTGCTCTCACCTTAACGCGGCAGTGCGCCGTCAAACCGCACCCGGTGGCGAATAGCAGTCATTCCAGCTGACTGTTTCAAGCTCAGTCTCCAGGGCGGGGCGTGTCTGCGTGTGCAGCTGTCTGCCTAATACTGCCGGCGTAATCACAGATGTGTCATTTAGAAAAGTCCGCCCGGCGGGCGAGATCCTCGTCGCCGGCTTTCGGCTTCCGAGAGGAGCCGCGGAGTTTAACGATAGTTGCCGCCGTTCTAATTCTCTCACGATTCTGAGTCACGTTTCTTCAATTTTGAGTCAAACCGTGCACGGGCGGCACAGAAACGCCTGACACGTTCCGAACCTAATCAAAGCTACTAAACAACCTGGGAGTGTCTGGGGTTCACAGAATGGTGAACTATGAGCCCAGAAGCATCCAGGGGAGGGTGGGGACCGTTACGTCCTGAGCGTACCTGTCCCTCCAGGTCAAAGGCCAGACATGCGATGCCGTGCGTGTGCATGTCCTTGAGGATGGAGACGGTCTGGACGGTGTAGGAGTCCCACACGCAGATGTACGGCTCCTTCCCCACCTGCCCCGTGGCCACCAGCACGCGCTCTGGGTGGAGGGCCAAGCTGTGGAGATGGAGAGAGAGAGGGGGGGGTGACATGAAAGAGAAATAGAAAGAAAGGGAAGATGATCAAGGAAGAGAGAGGGACAGACAATGGGAGAGTAGTTGAGGACGAGAGAGGGGGAGAGCGAGGGGAAATTTAGGACTGCACTTTAACCAAACCTCAACGGACTTCAGCAACAACTTAAACGACGGGGCTAAACATCCGTGGGCCTGTGCATCTTCCTCGATGCCACGATCAGACACTTTTACGACATCACTATACCTCCCCTCCGTTGGCGGTTGGTGCGTGCGGTTTCGCGTCTTTTTGTGTGTTCATTTTATTTATTTATTTATTTTGCGATCACTCATGGATCATTTTTCACCGGAGAAGGGTTTCTCATTGCATAGCATTGAATTTTGTATATTTTTTATATCTTTATATCTTTTTTTTGGGCTATTGGTATATATTTGACTTTTTAATTTTATTCTATTATATATTGTGGTGTGGGGATGGCGTGGTTTGAGCAGCAACACCTGACCTGGATCTGGGTAATTGGGACCCAGGATCAGAGTGTCTGCAGCATACCTGTTACTCGTTGATTGGTCTACAAGCAAAGGGTAAAAGCCCCATCCCCACACACACTCAGGAGAGAGGAGCCCTCGTCATGACACGTGTTCATCTGCTCCTGAGCTTGTTTCAACCAGCCCACTCTCTACAATAAACTGGTGTCTACAAACCCGTCGTCTGTGTCTCTGTGCCGGGGGTCCCTGAAAACACCACTTGGCTGGCGGGTGGTAGGCGAAACTGTCACATATACAGTATATATATCTATATGTATAGATATATATATCTTTTTTTGTTTTTAATGCAAATGGTCTGCAGTGTAACGCGTTAGTAAATGTGACGGTACCTGGTGGAATAAACTGATTCTGATTTCTGATTCTGGTTTTTATTGTTTTGCACAATCTCCTTCGAGCATCTGGGGTTTCCTGCCATTAGCGGGCATATGCTGGTTACGCCGTTACGTAATCCAACCCCCACCAGCCCCACTCCCACTCCCACCCTCGTTCACCTCTCCCCGACCTACAAGCAAACCCACTCCAGGGCCGAGCAACAGCCTGCCGCCTCCCGCACCGCCCCTCCTCCCAGCAGCCGCCAGTCACGTTCCAGGCAGCGCTGATTGATTCACTGGGCAATTCTTCCCCTTCCCTTGTCATGGCCTATATATTTTCCCGCTGCGACCGTGCTCCCTCCATTATAATCAGGCCGCCTATTTTGCCGGGGCCGCATTCCACAATTTCTAATCCTGGCGCGCGTTCAGAGAGGCTTCACAGGCCGGGCGGCACCAGCACCGGCAGCACCAGCCTGCCGACTCAAATCAGACCGTCAAGAACGGCCTTCCGTTTATTTATTTATTTTAGTGCGGTGAGGGGGGGGGGGGGGGGGGGGGGGGCGGTTGCGGTTTTTTTCTTCCATCCTACTTCGCCTCCCTCTGAGAGGACTGAGAGGTAGATCTAATGAAAAGTCACACTCCCGGCATCAGAATCTCCTCCCTGCTTCTCTCTCGCGGTGACACCTTGTTGGCTTGCGTCCGACGTGCGCTGTCACCGTGCTGCTGCCGAGGGCCCCTCTTCTTTTTTTTCTTATTATTTTTAATTGCTTTATTGACTTGACGGCGGGTGTGAGCGTGTTGGGAGTGCGTTGAAGGCGCAGCACCGCCGGGGCCCCGGCGACGGCTTTGACAGGGCCTTTCTCGGCTTTGGAGGTAACGAGGGCTTCCGTCCTCGTCTCCGCTCCACCCTCTCCGGCCCCCCGCGCCACCATCCCCATCTTCCGAGCTCAACCTCTCCCCGCCCTGGCACGGTTCCTTGTCTTCTTTTATGCGAATTACATAATCATAGGAAAACAATCTAAAAATAGCACTCGCGGGAAAGAGAACGTGATTGAAAGTCTTGGCGGGGGACAGGTACTGCAATGCAAAGCACACCACGGTGATTCCATGCGATCTATTGCACTGAGAATAAAAGTGGACGAGAGCATTTGTCTCACTGTGTTCTGTTTTTTGGGGTTTTTTTTTTTTTTTTTTTAAGCCATAGTAACTGAGTGGATCATCATGAGCTTCGTCGTCTTGAGCACTTGTCCCATATCCTATGTGGATATTTCAACACGCTCTATAACACTACAGCTCTGATAACAATCTTGGTCCACGTCAATAGAACCACTGCTCCACATCCTTTTCTCTCAGCCACACAGCCCTTCGTAAGGACTTACAGCACGTCGCCGTGCGGCTCCACGCTTGTGCTTGACGTAGGATAGAGCTGTTTGATATGGTTGTTTTCCACCTGCCAAGTTCAATTTCCTCCAATCCCGAGTAGACACGAGCGGCTCAATCGCACGGCAAGAGCCAAGACATGATTACGAATGAGATACTGGTACGTTCGGTATACTGCAGATTACCCCCCGCGGAGTTCATTTTCCCAATAAACGCAACAAAGGTAAAACACCGGCCAAATCCCCTGAACAACAGAGAGGACTCGAATAATCTCTCCTCAGAGGCTGATTTACATAATCAATACAAACAAGAAAGCAAATGTCTTTTTCTGGAGGCTGGGATGGAAGTGGAAATGCCGGGATTAACGTTAGTGATATTTAACATCACTGTGGGTTCAAGTTACAGATTACTGGTCCGTCAGGCTCCATTTTTGTTCCATTTTTTGTCCATTTTCTCGGATCACAAAGTGCCTTTATCAGAAGGACGCATGATGCGATAGTACCGGTCACATGACACGGGTGGCTGCAAGGTCAGATTTCTATTTTGCATATCTCCAATTCTGGTAATATTTTCTGATTTCTACAATGGATTAAAAGGAAATTGAGGATTAGTACATTAGTACACAGGTCTTTGCAGAATGGACTGCTTCACTGGATTCCACAAAGATTATTATTATTATTATTTTTTTAATCCTGTTTCAATCTTATACAATCATAACTAAAAACAGATAATAATGAAGAACAGCAGCAGATTGATGCAGGAAATCTCATGAAAAAGCTATTTATGATACAGAATATCCACTACATTTTCGATTGGACATTAAGATAGACAGTATTAGAACAATGTATTCATGCATTTTCTATTAAACTGTATTGACTAGGGTGGGGATCTCCAACTTGGAACTGTAGTAATGTTTCTTGAATAACTACACATGAGATTTTCTGGTAGATGTTGGGAGAATCAGATCCATAGGAAGAGCAGAAAATGCCATCCAAATGGTTAAATTCCAAACAATATCCATGATGTTGAGGAAGACGTCAATGTCTGAAGAGTTTTTTGACTAAACCGAGTGTAAAACAGCAGTTCCAGATCATGTGTATTGTTGAATGAGTTCCAAATGACAAATCATAAAAAATGAATAATAATGAATAAATCGATAGATAGATAGATAGATAGATAGATAGATAGATAGATAGATAGATAGATAGATAGATAGATAGATAGATAGATAGATGGTTAGATAGATATTTGAGCCAACGTCTCACATAGATGTGTTTTTTTTTCTATTTTATTCCAGCAACAATAATGCTGAATCTTTTTTTTTCTGCTAAGTAACTCCGTTGCACATTTGCGGATACTAATCGCTCCGGACAGATCTGCTCTTTAGAGACCAAGCAGTCTTTTACAGAGTGGCATGGCAGCGCCTCGCTGTGATGGGGGATCTATCTCAAACCACCCCCTCTCGGTGACATGCTTCTAAAAAATGCTTCTCGTTGTGAGAACCGAAAAGGAACGGACAGTCGCGCCACCTGCAAATCAGACATGATCAACAGTTTGCTCTGAAAGATTGCTGGTAACCCGGCGTAATTTAATTCTTCCCATTCCCATCTGGTTCTGTGAAACGAACAGTACCAGAAATATTTAGGAAATATCACCAGAGGTCATAAAAAGCTGTCCCTCGCCTCTGAAACAAGAAAAGGTGTGTGTGTGTGTGTGTGTGTGCCTTGCATGTCATTGAGTGCCAGAAGGAAAGACTAGGCTTATGGACAAACTACAGTATATGTTATCAGTAGAAGCTTCAGGTTATTTACACTATTCTATGTTATTGTAGACTATTATAGGTATCTTCCAGTTAACATAGACTACAATAAATGCTCAAAATGAATTTGATAAGCAACGCAGAGCTGTGCCCCAACCGTGTACAGTATGCTGATAAAGTTCAGAAAATATTATTATTTCCTGAACTATCAATTTCTATACATTTTCTCTTTGTTTTTCTGTCAGCCTTAAGCCATTAGGAGTACTCTTGTAGATCCTGTCAATTTCGATATTGTACGACATGAAAAGATTTTCCTTCAAAAAGTGCTCGCAAAATATGGTGCAGAGTCGGAGTCCTCCATTCATGCGACAAACTGAGCAGGCGCCGACTGGGAGACCAGCAGACTGAAGACGCTACAGGTCAAGATAAAATGGGCGGGGAAAGGACTGCTGCTAATTCATCGGCTAGACCGCATTCACCTGCACGTTAAACTACACACGAAAGAAAAGAAAGATTATAATAGTAATGGTAAATGTCAGTTAATCCATACTGGGCAAAGGGATATGACACAGGTCTAGATCTGATTCATAGTGTCATCTGTCGAAGATGTGAGTATATTTTCCTCATAAATTAATTGACCACCAACGACAGACAGATAATAAAATTACAACGACAGTTTTACCCACGCTGTGAGAACTCATCGTCGCCGTGGCCCAAATCGACGTGGACAGCGAGAGACGAACGTACAGCAACCTCAGTTGGAACAGAAATTGACGCGGGATGCACTGGATAGCAACCCAGAATATGTCGGCCTATATCTACAGAAGATGAATGACATTTGTGTCGTCATGTGGTTTGGTTTCAAGTCTTATGTTTTCGCTGTACTGATGCCTGGACTGGTAAAATATTACGCTTGTTTCCCCGGATATAACGTCATGCCATCAATGACTCATCTAATGAAGCGTTGGATCTGAGGGACCACAAGTCAGTGCAAGGTTGGAGTCCTTGCTCCTCAATTAATAATGGAGCAGGAGGCCAGATGACTAACGGCACAGTATATAATGCTAGTCATCTCCAGGCCAACCCACACAATGTCAACACAAGCACTGAAGCGTTGGACGCACCGTGGAGAGTAGTGGATAGAGTCTATTTGACTTTTTTTTTTACTGTGTTTTTCGCTGTTTTAAATGTCTTAGCTGTGCTTTTGTTTCCTCCCACCCTCAAAGTGAACCGAACTGAGTGCACCTCGGAGACAAGGTGCGTTAAGGTTTCTCTGACAACTGAGGTTTCCAAGATGCCTGGAGTGCCTTCTTCGAACCGCCATTTCAGCATTTTGACGTTTCATCATTTCACGAGCAGCCAGTAGGAAAGTCATTTACAAAACTGGAAACAAGGCTGGAATCAAAATTTTCTGACAGCTCTGATAGTCACAATATTGGCAACACGAGAACCCTTCCCAAAACAGCAGTTGTTTGCTGCCACATTGACATTTCTACTTAAGGAAAAGTATACAAGTCCTTGCTCTTCAATGTACTCAAAGTATTCAAAGTAAAAGCACCCAGTCATATCCAGTGCCCCGATAGTCTGTAACACAGCATACAGTGCTGCTGTATCTTTTATTCTTATTATGAATGTTCATCCATATCCTGATACTACAATTTACAAAGAAAAAAACACTATAGGTGATGATAATAATTTCAAGGATATGGACCTAATGAATCATTGATGATCAATTCTCAATCAGCAGTTTGATAGATCCAGTCACATACACACGCACACGCACAGGCACAGGCACAGGCACAGGCACGGACACGGACACAGACAGACACAGACACACACACACACAAACACACAGTATAGAGTATAGACATTTGCTTCGAAATGCAGTGTAGTGAAAGTGAAGAGTATCCAAAAAGGAATATACTTAAGTCAGTACAGAGACTTGAAAAATGTCCTTATTGGTACAGTGACACAGTATTTGTACTTCTTTACTTTCCCACCGCTGGAGAAATGCGATAATACGTTGACACCCATTCCAGTGACACGCACGCACGGCCGTCGCTGTCCGTGGTTCTGAAACGCTGATGTGTGGCTGGTGGGTGTGAGTGAGTGTGTGTGTGTGTGTGTGTGTGTGTGTGTGTGTGTGTGTGTGTGTGTGTGTGTGTGTGTGTGTGTGTGTGTGTGATATATAACACTATATCATATAGTGTATTATTATATTATATTGTCATATTTTATTATATTATATTATTACATTGAATATATTATATTACATTGTACCTGATTATGTCATCGTTGTGTCCCAAGTAAAATTTCTGCTTGTGTTCCCTGGTGTTGTACACGACTCCCACGCCGGCCACGAAGTAGACTATCTCCTTGGCCGCCGTGTAGTACAGGTTGTTGCGGCACTGGTGTCCCCGGTAGCCGTACACCCACTCCAGTCTCAGGTGGCAGCCCGGAGCGCTCCTGTCAGCCATGGCCGCGCTGCCCTTCCGCGTCTCTTTTGCGTGCACGGATCCGACGCGGTGTCATTCACCAGAAAAAAAATATTTTAAAAATTAAAATAAATAACAAAAGAGAAAAAATACAAAACACAAGGGTTGACGTTCAAGCCTGTGTGTGTCCCATTGGATCCGGTCCCGGTTGGATCTTCGATCAGTCCCAGTGAAAAAGCCGTCACATTAATACGCTCCTTTATTATAGGGGCGCCACGGCCACTGTGCTTAGAAATAGATGACTATGTCCTGCTCGTGGCGTCCAGTCCACTCTTCATACTTCACAGCTCCGGGATCGCGGCAGCGCTCTTGGAGGTAGGTCAAAAGCTCTTGTCAAATCCTACAAAGATGGAGCTTTTTTTTTTTCGTGTCCATCCGCAAGCGCCGCCCCAGAACGCTGCGAGATCACGGATTGGACCAATCAGATCCATGGGCGCTCTTGGATCATTTTCCTTATGCATAATTGTCGACAAACCCACGTTTGTATACAAGGCCCGTTCAATCAACGAAATGTCTTGTTTTATTATTATTTTGTATTACATTTTTATTTTAAATGTTTGATGATTTTTGTTGTATTTTATTTGAGGAAACGATAATGTTTGTGGAAAAACATGCAACTGACGGTGCTCTAATGCAGCATTCAAGTCATATGGGAGAGATGGGCACTACTGTGCTACAACCGTCCGACTTAGAGGTACTGTTCGTTGTAATGTACTTGTAATGTTGCACTCATTTAACACAGCGTTTTTATTAAATACGTATTTAAACATTTTAAAGATGATTTACCTTGTCTGGCTTCTGCTGTTCCACGGTGCGCTTCAGTAGCGTAGAGTACATAGTGACATAAACAAAAGTTTCATTTCAAACATGTTGGTGTTTGACCTCATCCGAAAAAAAAAAAAAAGTAATATAAGTAAAATAACGTAAATATGTCCAATTTGGTGTTCGGACCCTCAAATTATTCAAACCGCAAAACCTAAATTTCCCACATGACTTGAATGCAGCATAAGCACCCCCCCCCCTCCCTTTTCCGCCGTTGCCAAGGTACCGAGGACGCTTTGGCTTGTTGACCTCCCATTCCTCCTTTTGTAAAACTAGCTTCCCGAGTAGCCATGGAAGTAACGATGGACCCTTTGTTCCTCGCGTGGAGCTACTTCAGGAGGAGAAAGTTCCAACAGTGTTCTGACATCTGTACCAAAATATTAGAGGACAGCCCGTACGATCAGGTAACGTAGCCTCGGCTAGTTAGCTTAGCGGCATAGCGCGGTCGTTCGCTAACAACAGCTTTCCTCTTAATCCCGATTAGTCGGATCCTTGCAGCGATCCGTGTCATTTCAATCGAAGCTATTACCATATCGGGCAACTCCGAATCATGCGTCTTGTTCTGGGGTTCCCCTCCGCCTCGCCGCCTCGCCGCCTCCCCCCCCCCCACCCACCCCACATGTTCTCTCGTGTGTTTGCGTATGTTTCTCTCGTGTATTCAAATCGCTCTTCTGTTCAAATCTGTCTTCCGCTGCTTGGGTCTGTCCGCCACTCACTCGTGCTGTCCCCAGGAAGCCGACTCCTCATTGCTTATTTCTGAGGTAACCCCACTCCTGTGCTGTGTCAATCACACTTTTACCCGGAGGTGTCATGGTGTACTTTCTGGTCAAAGAAATCCATCCCTTCAATAAGTAGATTAGCTAGGTAGGAAGGTAGGTAGGATACGTCGGTAGGTTACTAATCCCCTGTGGTGGAAATAAGAACATTAGAATGGAGATGCATTTCCCCTCCAAGACAATTAATAATTAAATATCATGTCCTGTCTGTGCGATAGGCCGCATGGAGTCTAAAGACCCGGGCGCTGACCGAGATGGTGTACATCGATGAAATAGAGGTGGACCAGGAGGGCATTGCGGAGATGATGCTCGATGAGAGTTCTATTGCCCAAGTTGCACGTAAGTCCGGGCTATAGACTCCGACTCGGGACCTTATTTTAAAACAGATGACTGACGCCTTTTTCCTGTTGTACTCAATTCTATGAAATAACTTAACTCTCTTCCCAGGCCCCGGAACTTCACTAAGAATGCCAGGGACAAGTCACGGCGGTGGACCCACACCAGCGGTGAGGTAGTCAAACGTATTGATATAGAACATTTAAAAACACATCTGTCATTAATTAAAACATTTTTAAAGCCAATGAATGTAAACGGTAAACGGAAACACTTAGAATCTTTTTTGTTAACCAATATCTGAGGCCCATGACGCAATCGGGACGTCCCATCACAGGATTTGTGAGGCCCAGCACCCAGTCAGGGAGACCTGGAACAATGGAGCAGGCCATCAAAACCCCGCGCACCGCCAGCACCGCCCGTCCTGTCACTAGTGCTTCTGGGAGATTTGTCCGTCTTGGAACTGTGAGTGCATTTAGAAACAGTCTTTGAATTGTAGTTTGATGAGAGGCTACTTGCAACTACGAAGTTAAAAATCAACGTCCGTGGGTATTCTCTGTCGGATGGTCTGTTTTGCAATCGTTTGTTTCCCTCCTTCCCCCAGGCTTCCATGTTAACCAATCCAGATGGGCCGTTTATCAATTTAGCAAGACTAAATTTGGCCAAGTACTCCCAAAAGCCCAATTTATCAAAGGTAAGACTAAGGATTTATGAATAACAAAAAAACTTTTGGTAAATATTCCATTTACCTTTCCTGTTTTGTACATGATAGTGTTTTTCTTTCTCTTCTAGACATTGTTTGATTACATCTTCCACCATGAAAATGATGTAAAAAATGTAAGGCAGCCTCTTATTTTATACCGGTTGACACTTGATATGAGATTACATTATAAAGCGTGTTCTTTTTCTGTTTTTCTGTCACAGTTCTGCTATGAATTTCTGTTTGTGTCCAGGCTCTAGATTTGGCTGCTCAAGCCACCGAACATGCTCAGTTCAAAGACTGGTGGTGGAAAGTTCAGCTGGGGAAATGCTACTACAGGTGAGCGATCGTCAAACATTGATTCTCATAGATTTGGCAAATGTTGATCAGATGCTTACACTAGGTCACAGGTGAGCGCCGTCATAAAAGAGCCAGGTTACAGTAATTTCATTTGTGTCCTTTGTTCCTTGCTTTCTTTGACTCAGACTCGGTTTGTATCGTGAGGCAGAGAAGCAGTTCAGATCAGCTCTCAATCACCAAGAGGTGGTCGATACGTACCTCTACCTTGCTAAGGTACCAGAAACACTTTAACAAACACATCGCAATCGGCATTTAAGAATTGGTTCATCTTTTTCAACCGAGGCTCTATTAAAGGCTTGTCGTACCTACCATGTTTTTAACGATACTGGGAATCACTAGAATTATGCCCTCACCTTTTCCAGAACCCAAACAGGTCAAACGCTGTCGAGGCATTATATAACAATGAACCTGTTATCTGTTCCCGTACCTAAAAAGGTGTATCAGCGCCTCGACCAGCCAATAACGGCGCTGAACCTCTTCAAGCAAGGCCTGGACCACTTCCCCGGAGAGGTCACCCTTCTCACAGGAATCGCTCGCATTCACGAGGCATGTTTGTCACCGTCATTGTTTTATAGGTTCTTCCTTATGTCATTGAGCTGCGCTCTCAAAACCCAAAGCTTTTCCCCAAATGTTATGCCCGCCTTAAAGTGGTAATCCCGAAGATTATTTTGTTAAATAAGTCCCATATCTGATACTTTATTTTGCTGACATTTTTCAAGAAACGGCCATTCAATATATTGGCGCTATGCATGTGCTCCTCAATACGCTGTTTCCAATGGTGGCGGCAGCGTTATTTGACCATTTTAGAGAGAAGACGAGAGTAACCCGGATGTTGGGAGGGGGAAAAAAAAACAAAAAACTGGTGCATTTTCAAAAATAACTTGTCAGGACTTGCAGTGTAATCTGCCCAACGCAGACAATCTCATGGATTCCACTGGAATGACATTTGCTCTGGCTTCAGGAGCTGCGTGTAATGCCACGTTGTCTCGTGTTTGAACAGGAGATGAACAACATCACCTCGGCCACGGAGTACTACAAAGACGTCTTGAAGCAGGACAACACGCACGTGGAGGCCATCGCCTGCATTGGCAGCAACCACTTCTACACCGACCAGCCTGAGATCGCCCTGCGCTTCTACAGGTCGGCCCACGGTGCGCAAAAGTCAAACCTTTGAGGGGGGAGCGGTTGTGAACGGACTTCCCCTCCTCCTCTGCGGCGTCATCTTCAATCGGTTTGGCCGTTTGCTCTGTTTTGTTCAGACGACTTCTCCAGATGGGGGTGTATAACTGTCAGCTGTACAACAACCTGGGCCTCTGCTGCTTCTACGCCCAGCAGTACGACATGACCCTGTCCTCCTTCGAGAGGGCGCTGGCTCTGGCGGCCAGCGACGAGGAGCAGGCCGACGTGTGGTACAACGTAGGACACGTGGCGGTGGTGAGTCGTCCGTCCTCCTGGACACAGAGAGGCCGTTTTGCAGACCGGGTTTGATCTTAAATCGGGACTCGGGTAATCCTACTTAAATTAATCCAGAAATGGCCTTCCTGAGACATTGTTCAACTTAAGATCAGTTACTTTTAGACTAGGAAGCCCTAGACCGAGGTTATGACGGACTAGCCGGCTCCTTCAGTCCGGTCTTAGTGCTGGTCCAGATAATCAGTTTTCTCTATTGTCAAGGTCGACTTGGAGGCCCACCATTAACCCAATGATAAACCTGCCTCTGGACAGGTTTAATTTAAAGGGGACCTGTTATGCTCAATTTTACAAGGTTAATATAGGTCTCTGAGAGCCCCAAAACATTTTATGTAGCTGAAAATGATGCATTCTTGCCATTCTAACATACCTCTACTGTATTAGGGCTGTGCGATATGGCCAAAATCTTCTATCTAGATATAGGTCATTTCATATCTCAATAACAATATATATGGTGATACATGGTAAAGCCTGTTTGTGACACGGAGCAGCACGGAAAGGCACTTGTCAGGGCTCTCAAAGTCACAGGAGAGGCAAATGAAGGACATATATACAAAATCTGAAGATGTAAACTTGAATTCACCCTCACCTATTGTTGTCGCAGCGTGGTAGCACACTGGCAAATGTTGTTTTGCGACATAGGGAGGGAAAGGGTATAGAAAAAATATATGCAATAGTCATTTCTGGGTCGTTTCACGATATACAGTATATCGTCATATCGCACAGCCCTACTCGATGTCCTGCTGTTCTAAAACAGGCGTTTTTTTGTGGGTAGAGCCACCCTCCTGAGGCCCCGAGCTCTGTGAACCAATGAGGTTTGAGCATGGCCTCTGGCTTTCGTTGTATTACTCTGTAACTTTCACTGATTTCAACCTATCAGTCCATTAAAATCAGTTTCTGAACAGATTTGAGGCGTACGGCGCACCGGGACCCTCGCACGCGGGGATTTCTTTGTTTCATGTAAATGTCGCAAAATTAAAAAAAATATATATGAATGAAATAAATAAATGAATCTACAATAAAATCTAACAATTTTTATTGGTTTTGTTTGCAGAAAGACAAAGTGGATCGCGCACCACAGCCCAGTCTATGTACCGCATACTAACACACAGCCGAATATTTTTTTCGTTTATTTTATCGTTCTTCACAGACAGTTGGTATTTATTCCTATTTCTGTTAAAAGATTTGTTGGTTGAGTTACTCAGATGGAGGGCGGTTCCAATTAGAATGAAGCCCTCCGTGATGTCGACCAGGGCAGCAAAGGTGAACTGCTCTTTTTAGGACGTGTTTTTTAGGACAGCTCACAGAAAACTGACCGGGGTGCCTTATTTCACAGTTTGTGTGTACATAGGCCCACCAGAGACCCAAATGTACAGTATGTGCACAAGCACTGAAAAATTGAGTCTTGCACAACAGGTCCCCTTTACGCCTTCTCTCTGACCTAGATTAGCTCTAATCTTTCGTCTGGAAATCAGTTTTTTTTTTTTAAACCAATACCGAGAAATTAGACTAATTTAGTCTAAGATTAGGCCAATCTGTGTCTGCGAAACCGCCCCAACATTGCTAATCTCAACAACATTATGACAGGCATCATCTCTGGTCAGGATGTAGAAAATCTGTTCATATGAAACAAATGGAACCCTCTCACCGCCATTGTCCCGCCGACAGGGCATTGGGGATTTGACGCTAGCCTATCAGTGCTTCAAGCTGACGCTGGCTTTCAACAACGACCACGCGGAGGCCTACAACAACCTGGCCATGCTGGAGCTGCGCAAAGGTCATGTCGAGCAGGTGAGCAGCCCTTTGAAATGTTTATCTTTGAAGCTGTTTATTTAAACAAAGAGACATTCTAGAAGTTATATTCCACACGTAAGGATCAGAAGAAAAAAACAAGAACAGGCTTTTGTGGTGTGGCATTTCTTCCGGTGGTACTCTGTTCTGTTTAGAGTTCCATTGCTCTCGGTTTGATTCTCACGGGCGCTAAGTTAAAAAGTGCAGATTTAGTTATGAGGGCAGCACACTATAATACTTTTGACATTGAAATTCAGTCGTCAAAATGTAATTTAACAAATGTGTCCCGTCTGTTTTTGGGTCCAGTCTAAGGCATTCCTGCAGACTGCTGCGTCCTTGGCGCCTCACATGTATGAGCCACACTTTAATCTCTCCACTCTTTCTGAAAAGGTAAGTATGATAGTGTGTGTGTGTGTGTGTGTGTGTGTGTGTGTGTGTGTGTGTCTGTGTGTGTGTGCGCGCGCATATATATACACGCACACGTATATCTCAAAAAAGCTTGCCCGGTCACACAGTACAGTCTGTCTAACTGATGTTTTTGTGTGTGTCCAGATTGGAGATCTTCAGAGCAGTTACACAGCAGCCCAAAAGTCTGAGGACGCCTTCCCCGAGCATGTGGACACCCAGCAGCTGCTCAAACAACTTCGGCAACACTTTGCGGTGCTGTGAGAAGAACCCTTCTCTGCCGCTTATAATCACGTAGCAATATGAGCAGTGTGAATAGTAATAATATGTCCATGTTAAAGTGATCATATACAAAGGATGTTTATTTATTTCAGGGAATCGGTTGACACGTCTATATCCTATCAGATGAATCTATACATAATGTCTTGTATACTTTGTATTAAATTAACCTTTTGCCATTTTGCGTTCATAGTTACAATTATTATGTCAATTAAAAAAAACAAAAAAAACAAATGTGGCCAGTTCATCATTCGAACAGTAAAGCCTATTCCGGTGTCAATTCCTGGGTGCCTTTTCACAAATCCACTGTATGGGATGAGCGCAAGGGGCATCATTCCATCCCTGAAACGGCGTCTTCTTGGCCGTGATGGACACACACTCTTCTCTGCCGCCTGAGTTACTGGGCTCTCCACTATTCCAATACCTGTATCAAATGATAAGGTACTTTATCACAACATACTGACCCAGGTAGCAAATAAATCAGCAGAAACTAGAATTTTGTATGCACTGGAAATCTTTGCCGATATTGATATTGCAAATTCTCCTGCCAGTGTATATGGAAGGTGCAGGGTTTAGTTTGTACCCTTCGGTGAGTGGTCGTCCATCCAGCCACGTCCACGTTCTATCCACTTTTGTCAGTCCAAGCCAGAAGTGAGACAACTTTGTTGACGTAGGATTTTCATTTATCCACTTGCTTATTGACAACTGACAACCACAAATGGAAACATTAAGACCGATTTTCCTCGATAACGTGGATATATTTAAGTAAAAAATGAAGAGCCATACAGGGCGAAATAGTACCGCCGCCTCCCACCTGCTTCTCCCTGCTGTCGATGACTGCCAGGTTCGCTCCGTTCCTCTCGCAGGAATCTCTGGCGTCCGACCACGCTCTCTTAAAGATTCCATTACTGATGTAGTAGCACATGGAGTTCAGAAAAACCCAGCCTGCTGAACAGCGTTTGCAGCTTTCCTCTGTTTGTATATTTAAAAAAAAAAAAAAAAAAGGTAAAGAAAACGGGGAAATGACGGTCATCACAAAAACGTCACAAATACGTGTCATCGACATAAAAACAAATCATTTGAATTCTCACCCATAACAAATATTTGGTGTTGAAGTGCCACGTGATCCTCGTTGGCCTTTTCGATCTGTCCGTTGTAGTCCGTGCTCCTCCTCCTCTGATGGGCAAGCTCCCAGTTGATGACTTGACGCTGACTGAGCTCCGCCGCCAGCCTCTTGTTGACCATGTCTCGCTCTTGGATCGTCGTCTTAAAAGTGTCAAAGAGTTTGTTCATCTCACCGCTGCCTTGTGGCACGCCGTAAAGTTTGCTGTTTCCATCTCTGAGTGCGACGTCTGCGGGCGAAGACATTTCCCCCTTTAGCGTGCTTTCAATTTGCTCTTCAAACGCACGTTTTCGTAATTCATCAGATGACGTAATGACCCTTTGAGACGTTGTTTCGCCTTTTTTTTTGTATTTCAATGCAAATCACGTTTATTTGGTAGGTTCATTTTTTTTTTTTTATACATTCGTAGCTGTGCATACATACATGCATAACCTTTAAAATATCCAATAGCTGTATTTCTAACTGGGTTTGCACTAACGTACAATGGACGCTCAGGCCGATGTCCAGCGCCAGCAGCAGAGCAGCGAGCAGCGCCAGGCCCAGCACCGCCGCCCTGGAGCGACTCCACCCAGGCTCCTTCCTCACCAGAGACACGGACACTGGGAAGGAGGCAGTGGCGGGGTCAATATGAGCGCAGAAAACTGCTGAGCTGCACCGAGATATCAGCGGCGCGCGCTGTTTGTTTGACGTCGGCCGCCGTTTAATCCGTCCACTTACTGTACCTTGTGGCTGATCTTGGGTCCTGTGACGCCGCTGTCCTGCACTGAAATCCTCCTCACACAGCAGCGTGTCGTACGGGCTGCTCGAACCGGAGTTCTCTATCTGCTCCATTTTGTCGCTTTGGAGAAAAGCATTTGGTGCAATGTGTTGCGAATGTAAACAGATGTCACAGGGCATTGGCCCGACACAACACTTGCAAAATAGAAAAATGGTTCCCAGAAGGTGTGCGTTTCTGTGTGTGCGTTTGTATGTGTGTGTGTGTGTGTGTGTGTGTGTGTTTAAAGTCCCTCTCCGTACACTTATCGACCTGTGTGTTACAAACAAACCAGCTAAGATCCTTTGTTAAATATTGACCAAATGCTGTTGCACTTGGTAAACTATGATACATTTTTTAGTTATAAGTATAGTTATTTATATAGTTATATAGTTAGTTATTTTTTTATGAGAAGCTAAATTTGAAACAAATTGAGCGAAAATTGAATTTATAATGGTTAGAAAATGGTTAGAAAGGATTTGACAATGTCAAATCCTTTCTAACCATTTACTATGGTGTTTGCGCATGACATTGTGATCTGTAGCGAGAGTAGGGAGCAGGTTGAGGGGAGCCTGGAGAAGTGGGGGCATGCATTAGAGGGAAGAGGAATGAAAGTCAGCAGGAGTAGGACAGGATACATGTGCCTGAATGGGAGGGTGGGCGGCGAAAAGCTGAGAATGCAAGTCGACCATCCAAAGCAGCAGAGAGTGCGAGAGAGAGGTGAAGAAGAGAGTACAGGCAGGGTGGAGTGGGTGGAGAAGAGTGTCCGGAGTGATCTGTGACAGATGGGTTCCAGCAAGAGTGAAGGGGAAGGTCTACAGGACGGTAGTGAGAGCAGCTATGTCGTACGGTTTAGAGGCGGTGGCACTGACAAAAAGGCAGGTGGCTGAAGTGGAGGTGGCAGAGTTGGGGATGTTGAGATTTTCATCGGGAGTGACAAGGATGGACAGGATTAAGAATGAGTTCATTAGAGGGACAGCTCAGGTTGGACAGTTTGCTGGAAAAGCGAGAGAGGCCAGATTGAGATGGTTTGGACACGTGTGCAGGAGAGATGAGAGTTACATTGGGAGAAGGATGCTTAGGATGGAGCTGGCAGGCAAGAGGAAAAGAGGAAGAGGCCAAAGAGAAGGTTTATGGATGCGGTGAGGGAGGACATGCAGGCGGTTGGTGTAAGGGAGGAAGATGCGCAGAACAGAAGGTATTGGAGGCAGATGACCTGCTGTGGCGAGCCGCAACAGGAGCAGCCCAAAGAAGAAGAAGAAGAAGAAGTCGTGTCTCTGATGTTTTGCAAACTGCCCCGATTCCCAGAGAACCTGGAACTTATTGTTTGCAACATTTGGGAGGAACAGCAATCTGCTATAGAAGCAAGACCCATTGTCAAACCAAAGTGTGGGAAATAAGGGCTGAATTTTGCTGAGATGAGTCTATTATACATGATAAACGCCAGAAAATATTTAGTTGTAGTTGCAGTCTGGAAAACAAGCAGCAACATTTGAATCATGATGCATGGACAACAGTCTAGTTTGATTCTTCCTTTTTATGGATTTTTCAAAGATTTTACAGACTGAGTTTTTTGAATGAACTCGTGTCAGAATCTTAATAATATGTACATAAAATGGGTATTCTAGCCCTCAGAAAATCCTGCCACCCTTGCATTTAAATTAGATATGAATTTAGATCTGTCTCTTGAATCGCATGTGTACAAGAATACACCAGATCTGATGTTAATTTAATTCCCCTGTGCTGATTATTATTGGGCTTTCATTTGGGAATGAATATTATTATTGTGCATTCTTCCAGGGAAAGGCAGACCCCGCCACCCTCAATGGATACAACATAAAGAGGAGCACATACATCACACAAATACATTGAATGGCCACTTCTTAGAAAGTGCCGGCTAAAATAAATGACAAAAATATGGGATTTTTTAACTAATTATTTTCAGGTATTACAACTTTAACAAGTGATACAAGAATGGACGGCATGAAAACATAACTCAAAGGAATATGATTCAAACACCATTTCGGGGTCAAGAGGTTGCGTGTTACCACAGTTAAATAAAATACAAACATTAAACGTGAGCTTTGGCGTAGGCAGGGTGAAAACTGCAACGTCACCAGTGAAGCAAAAAATCCTTTCTCATAAGACGACTTTCGAAGACACACACACACACACACGTCATTGTTTTGGGTTCATTTCACAGAGCCACTTGTTCGGGTGTCCACACGGGGCGTTGTTCCACGTCCTGAACGCGTCCTCCCTGGCGTAGGTCGCCACACAACCTTCTTGGCCGAGGTTATTGGGCTCTCCAGGAATCCAGAACCTTGAAGAATGAGAGGTTTTGCGTGAAGCTCGAGCTCAAGGATTATACTCCAACCTAGAGCACGAGTGATGCGAATATTATGACCAGGCCGGTAGAGAGAGGCGTCGATCAGAACAAGATAAACAAGTCTCCCTGTGACGCTGCCTTAAAGACAGCATTCGTCTATGTCACGATGTCACCAGACGACAATATCTAGTCTCAGGTCACGAGACAATACATTATTACAGCCTACTGCCCCAGCCCCGGTCCAAGCTGCCCAAAATGAAGTTGTTCTTCCTTCCCGCAGGACTTACTCGTCCACGACTGGGTCACCTTTCGGCCACCTCCACTGCCTTCTCTCGTTTCTGAGACCGATCCAGAAGCCGGTCCACCGGTCGCGTCTGGAGTGGAGTTGATCGTCGTTTATCATCTTGGCAATTGATATCTGATCAACAAAAATTAATAATATCCGGATAAGTTATGTGACACTTGACACAGCTTTTTAATTTTTTTTTAACCACAGAATCTAGAAATGTGACGTCTTATTTTGCGGCGTAATGCCACGTGGCGAGCCGGAGGGTTTCCCCGCTTCCTACCTGCTTGCTCCTGCTATCTACGGTCGCCAGGTCTCCTCCTCTACTCCTGCAGTTCTGCCTGGCGTCGCCCCAGGATTTGAGCAACTCAGGCTTGGAGAAGGAGAAGTAGTAGCACATCGAGTCGAAGAGGCTCCATCCCGTCGGACACCGCAGACAGCTCTGCTCTGCGGCAGGACGACACGGACGCGGATTTAAAAACCTCACCCCTGTCACGCAAGGAATCCAAGGACATTCCATGACCTGATCGCGTCCGAAATTTACATCCCAAATCCTCATGGGAGGTGCCCTGTTTATGGGCATTTGACAGCCTTTATTAAAGGTTTGTGAAAAAAAAAAGAAAAAACAGGCGAGAAAAACCATTTACTCCCTTGGAAGCGACAGGTGCAAAGCAAGCTGGGGAAAAATATATAATTATGTTTTTAAAAATTTGACAAGATTTATGAATTGCCCGAAGGGAAATTCCAGAAGTGTCTAGTGTGTCACACATACAACTTTGGGGAAATGAATGGTGTAAGGTCCCGCGTTGAGGAATTTGCCAAAAGGCCAAGAAGAATTTTGTTCAATTCCACTGACTTATGTATAACATATTTTCAGCGACAGGAAGGTCATACCAAAATCTGTGATTTGTGACAGCAACTCCGTCTTCTCGTCCTGAAGGACCTTCACCTGGACGCTGTAGTCCTTGCTCCTTCTCTTCTGGTGGTCCAGCTCCCAGGTGGTCATGTCCATTCGGCCGGTCTCGCTCGCCGCATGCCTCGCGCTCTCGTCTCTGGTTCGGATCGCAGCCTCGTAGGCGGCCTGGAGCTTATTCAGCTCGCCGGCGATGCGCGTTACGTTGTTGTAGATTGGAAGACGTCCGCCTCGGAGTCCCGAATCTGTCCAGAAGCACACCCAGACGAGAGAGGATGTTCCGGCGGGTTTATTTGGGGTTGAGGTGCTCTTGAAGACAATAATGACCAGCATAAAGTTGAGTCAAAGTTTGTGCAACATCTGCGCAATACATTGAAATAACAAACTTAAAACACCATAGACTCGTAATTTAGTAAGTACATAGTAATAATGAATGGCCTATACAGTGCCCTATACATATACAAACACGGTCCCTCGACTTACGGCTGTAATTTGTTCTATAAGAACGGTCGTATGTTAAAACAGTCGTATGTCGTATGTCGTATGTCGAAACACAGTAAATATGAAAAAAATATCGATAAGCCACGAACTACGTGCACACACGAAGTAGGTCGCCCCCTGACTGGCTGCTGACTGACTGCTGACTGACTGCTCACTGGCCGCCGACGAGCCAACTGCAAATTTGCACGGTCGTATGTTGGAGCAGTCGGTCGCAGGTCGATACAAATTTTCGCGACCATCGCTACTCGTATCTTGGATTAGTCGTAAGTAGATGCAGCCGTAAGTCGAGGTACCACATAATTATTGGTATCCCCATACCAATAATTTGTCCTGTGCAAAGAATCACACTTTATATATTTCGTGAAACTTACAGTGGATGGCCAGGCCGACGTCCAGCACCAGCAGGAGAAGGCTGAGCAGCGCCAGACCCACCGCAGCCCCCCTGTGAGATGCGCCCCTGGAACCAGTTCTCCCCTGAGAGATTGTCACTGCAAGAAAGAACAGGATCATTTCAATGTCTTGTCTCATGGCCCGGAACTGTATTATTCAGGGGACGTGTCAATATTCCTGTTATTGTGGCTTTCCCCCGCGTTTTTCCTCCCCGTAGGCCTACCTTGAGGGTCTCCTTCTGCGCTGATTTCATTCTGCCAGTTTAGTTCGCTGTATCCATGCTTGAAAACATTTCCAGAGTTTTCCATTTTCGTTTCAAACTCTGTGTTATACGTAACAAGCCGTTCAACGCACTTTTGGGAATAGCTGGTCGCGTGATTGCCTTGTGTCAACATTTGCTTAAAGCCCCCCCGCCCCCCCCGACACAGCTCAATGGAATTTGAGTTTCGGGAGTGTTCAAATAAAAGAGGGATTCGGTAAAATAAAAATTCAAATAGTATATTATTCATTCCTCGCCATGAGGAATTCAATGAAAATGTAAAGAAATTATATCTTGATACATCGACAATTTGGGATTTGTGAGTTAGAAAGTTAAATTAATAAATAAGTATACCCAGAATAAATGTAACTGTTGAATTTAGAATTGAATAATTGGGATGTTGTCCTTATTTGCCGAGGCACGATTCATTCAACGAGTTCCTCGCTTGTTTTTGGGGTGCTTGGTGGGGTTTTGGTGACTTTGCGGACCGCGTCCCAGCGACCACGCGTGTGGGGATGAGGTCATTCAGACGCGCGTCGCATTTCGTCGTCCCTCGCCCTTCGGCGTAACGTTTCATTTCTAAACACGCCCCGAACCGCGCGGTCGGCGTCGGGCGTCGACGCGCCGAGAGACTTTAAAAAAAAAAAGACTCTCCGAAGACAGCGTCGCGCATCTTTTTTTTTTTTTATCCATCCCAGCGGGGTGCACGCTAAAGACAGGCGGCCGCGGGGCTTCCACACTCGTCCGAGACCGAGCGCCGGACTTTCTGACCAGCTCAAACCAAGCGACTGCGTTCGGCGCAGGGCTCCGAAAAAGCAAGACGCGTGTGTCGGACTCTCTTAAGATCCTGTACATTTGACTGGGACTCGCCAATCCAAGCGAAAGTCCCTCGGTGGATACAAGGGGCCCGAGGAAGTGTTGGTTTATTTTTTATTTTTTTGTTATTGTTTTGTTTTCGCACGTAAAAAAACAAACAAAAAAAAACGTATATGAATACAAGTCGGTGACGGGGGGAATTACATGGGATAGGGAGACACGTGATTTTTTATTTTTTTTTATTCAAATCCTAGACCCCAATGAAAGTCCACATCGACGTGCAGTGTGCTTTATTTGTAGTAGTTCTTAACACCATCAAATATGTCTTTTCACTCACAAAAGTTGATGCGGTGGCATGAGAAAGAGATAAGGAATAGATGCTTCATTGAGTGTGTGTGTGTGTGTGTGTGTGTGTGTGTGTGTGTGTGTGTGTGTGTGTGTGTGTGTGTGTGTGTGTGTGTGGTCCAGTGGTTTCAGGGCTGCTTTGGCTCCATCTCGCAAACCCAGCTGAATTTATGGCGGTGACATTGTCCGTCGAACCACGTTTTCTGGAAATCTCTTTTGGCGTGAAGAGCTCCGCAGTTCTCACCCCCGAGTCCGGCGTTGTTCGGTTCCCTGTCCACCCAGTAACTTCAAATGGAAAAAAAAAAAAAAAAAACAACCCAAAAAACAAGTTACACAAACAGAAACAGTTATACAATGGTGGTTCGTTACAGTGCTGCATAGATAGATAGATACTTCATTCATCCCCGAAAGGAAATTGCAATATCTTAGCAGCTCACATAAAAAAACAGGCAATAATAATGACAAACAATAGAATAAAAATGTAAAAATATTAATATTAATATTCATATTAATATTAATATTCATATTAATAATATCTGGGGAAAGTGAAATGTACAATAAACCTACAAAAAGCCCAAGGTTAATGGAAAATAAAGGATAATGGAAAATAAACCTGACGTTTTTAAAATGTAGGCGATATAAACCTAAGAACTTGACTGTTCCACAATATAATATAAAATGTGGCAGGTTAATGGAAAATAAACCTGTAATTTTAAATCAAGCAGTATCAACCTCAGAATACAGGGAGTGAATCGGAATACTGACAAAGAAAAATAGCGGACTAAAACAATCGAAAATGAACAGTAGACAGAATACGATAAGTGCAGCTCTTACAATGGTTCCACTTGGGTCACGTTGTTTATCCAAATCCACACCCCCTCGTTCTCCACGTCGGTTATGCCCATCCAGAATCCATGCGACCACCACACTCCAGAAGCCGGCGGTCGTAGAAGCAATTCGTTCACGAGTTTCTGTGCAAAGCCAGGCGCAGATATCCATGCGTCGTGTGTGAGTTTACAAAAAAAAAAATGTGACTTTTAAGGAACCCAGTCATGCACGCCACCATATCAACAAGGTCGACCTCGACGGCAGACTCCCGAGGTTCCAAAACTCCCGACGTCGGACATTTCGACCCCACCCGGTGGTAAAAAAAAAAACCCCAAAAAACACAAAAAAAAAAAACCCGCGATCCGCCTCGTCGTCTTCCTCACCTGCTCCTGCAAGTCATCGATGACGAGCAGGTCCGCTCCGCGGTGGATGCAGTCCTCCCTGCTCTCCGGCCAGTTCTTTTTGGACTCCGCTTCCATCTCGGCGACATAATAACAGCTCGAGTTCAGAAGAACCCAACCCGCCAGGCAACGGTCGCAACTTAGCTCTGAAATGAATAAACAAACAAACAAACAAATAAATAACATTTAAATAAAACACAATTAAATAAATAAACAAATGAATAAACGAACAAACAAACGCTTATTTCCCACCCATCTCCGATTGGCGAGAACGCTTCTCTCGCTCCTCCAGTTTCACCCTCTGGATCTGGCCCTGGAGGTCGTCGTTCAGCGCCCGCTGCTGTTCCATCTGCAGCGTGAGTCGCTGGTTGGCGGAGAGCTCCGTCTCCAGGGCCGCCAAGGCCTCCTGCTTGGCTTTGACGACGTTGCTGTGGTTGCTACGGAGATAGTTCAGCTGGATGATCAGAGGTGTGTCCGGCGAGTGCCGCGCGGCTTGCAGGTTCCCCCCGCTGGCTTCGCCGCCTGAAAAGAGACACAATGGCGGCCCCGGCGGTAACTCAGGCGCGTCGGGGTTCCCTTCTCCGTATTTGGGGGACGAAAGAGCGGGCACTCACAGTAAACTCCGAGAGCCACGGCGACCACCAGCAGGACGGCGTCCAGCAGCCCCAGCGTTATTATAACCAATCGGTGGTGTGGAAAGGCCGACCCACCTCCCACAGTAAACGCCGAGCCTGGGGATGGACGTGTTGCGTGTGAGGTGCATGCGGAAAATATGGAATGAACGCTTCGGTCTATCACGCGGTCGAATAGGGCGACGACTGCGTTTTGACAACCGCGCATGGACAGCACGTCAAGGTGTCGACACCCACTCGTCATGCACGTTGTCCAGAGCTGCGGTCTGTTTAAAGTTTTTCTTTCGGTTTGATATCGAGGGGGATTTTAGTCTTTTTCAGCGATTTCATTCATCCCGTTTGAAAACTTTAAATTGTGGGACACGCTTCAGCAACGGGGGGGGGCTTTGCGGCCTAAGTGCTTGGGATTGCTCAGGATCGGCTCTTACCTCGTCCGAATAGTCGATTTGAAAGACGAGCATGTCCGTCTCGGTTGCGGTGACTTTGAGAAGACGACCCTCGAAGCGCCGATTTGTGCACATGTTGGGAGCTTGACGGCGAAGCGTCCATCGCGCTGCAGGTTTCCCCTTTGACTCGCGTTCGTCTGCTCTCGCCTCTTAATGGCTGCGTGAGAGCACGCCCGGATGATCGGTCAACAATATCCATCACGGCATCACGCGGTGTATTGTATAATGTCTATTGCGTATCAGAAAATTTGTCTGGTTCATGTTTATCTATTTATGTTGTTGTTTACTGTTCGTTTTGAGCTCTATATGCATTGTTTATCATTGGGTTCATTCATTTTGCCAATTTCTTATGGTTCATTGTCTTTTCCCTTTTTTAAAATGAGATTTTTCTGGTTTAATTTTCATTGTTAGCTTTATTTTAATTTGATTGTTTATTGTAATTATATCTCCGAGCTAAATATTTAGGTTTAGTGTATATTGAAGATTCTTCAGCTAACTCTGAAGGCTTATTGCATATTGCAAAAAAATTGAAAGCAATAACACAGGCTTGACTCATTTCTCCCAGAGGTATGATATCATTATAAAAAAAAAGTGGCGTTCCAAGGACTGACCCGCAGGGCACCCAGAGGTAATCCCGGCAAAGTAATCATTTTAAATTCATTTTATACACTGTTAGCTCCCTATTGAAAGGGTAAGGTGTAGATGGTTGTAGAGGCCTTAGTCTGTCCACCAGAATCACGAAGCTGGACTGTGTTGAGTGCCCATTTAAATATGGGTCAAAGCTCGTTTGCTGTACATTACTTTTCTTCTCCAAAGAAATCAGTTTCTCACTCAAAAAATAAAATAAAATAATTTATTAATTAGTTTCCATAAGTGCATCAACAACTCTATTTTATTTATTCACTGTTACTTTCTTACAGTGTGGATTCATTTGAATCTCCTATCAATTAAATTCTGTTCATTAACACCATGTGGTGGTGACAGATACGGGATGCAAAATTAAGAGATGAGATCATGACGTGTTTTGTTATCATTATTTTTTTTAATTATCCTTCTCCTTATTCTGCATTCTATTTGGCCCTGTTTGGAAGCTGATCACATTAGAATAGAAAAATGTAAAATCCAGGTGATAATTTGTAAATATACAAAGGAAAACAGAGGCTATGTGCTGCTTATCGTCCTAATCATCTGATTTGAACTTGTGGCATCCAGAAATGTATTTATTGGTGAGTAAAGTGGTTAGAACAGAACATTTTTGATGGTTGATAAACTTTATGTTAAATTATGTATCGTGCCTCCTCGTGGCGGTCAAAACACTGGGAGTGCAGAGATGATCAATATCACAATCCTTGTGGTGCCATTTCACACAACCACTGAAACGAACCCTTATCACATCCGGCGTCAAACCACGTGTTGTAGGTTCTTCCCCTGTTGAAAATGGCCGCACAGTCTTCGCCCTTCCCATAGTCATTGGGCTCATCTGTAATCCAGAACCTAAAACAGAGTCTTGAGTGCTTATCAAACCAAAATATGTTTATATGTGATATGATACGATATTTAATGTGTGGCTGCTTTGTACTTAGATGCCATGTGCATTTGTGTGCATACTATGAACCATATACACCGTTCAGCCACAACATTAAAACCACCACTAAAACCGCTAATATTGTGTAGCTCGTCCTCGTGCCGCCAAAACAGCTCTGACCCGTCGAGGCATGGACTCCACAAGACCCCTGAAGGTGTCCTGTGGAATCTGGCACCAAGACGTTAGCAGCAGATCCTTTAAGTCCTTAGGTTTTAAGTTGTGAGGTGCGGCCCCCATGGATCGAGTTTGTCGGTCCAGCACACCCCACAGATACTCGATCGCATCAAACACTAACCCCGGACATCCACATGATGTAGATGAAAACGTGATTCATCAGACCAGGCCTCCTTCTTCCATCGCTCCATCGTCCAGTTGTGACGCTCACGTGCCCATTGGAGGAGCTCTCGGTGGTGGACAGGGGTCAGCATGGGCACTCTGACTGGTCTGCGGCTACACAGCCCCATACACAGCAAGCTGTGATGCACTGTGTGTTCTGACACTTTTCTATCAAAACAAGTATTATGTTTTTCAGCAATTTGTGCTACAGCAGCTCTTCTGTGGGATTGGACCAGACGCGTGAGCTTTTGCTCCCCACATCATGCATCAATGAGCCCATGGGCGCCCATCACCTTGTCGCCGGTTCACCAGGTATCCTTCTTTGGACCACTCTTGGTTGGTATTAACCACTTCATACCAGGAACACCCTACAAGACCTGTCGTTTTGGAGAATGTCAAGGTGGCTCAGATCCTTACGTTGCCCATTTTTCCTTCCAACAC
>NC_137198.1:15699628-15720839 GCF_960531495.2 Zeus faber
GTCTCCAAAACAGAATACTTTGAAATGTAACAGCAAAAACGGTATTATACTTTCCTCCACTGCCTTCGGGTCCTCACTTCCTCCGCATTGACTCCATTTAAAGCGTCGAGCGAGATAAAGTGATGCACTGATCTGTGGTTTCTATACCGTTTTGAGGAATTTAAGAAAGAGAATGATGAACGACATTCTCTGTCGCTTCTTGTTGATTTTATATTTATATTTTTTTATTTTTTCCTCCCATGAAAAGACTGAGTTGGCGTGGATTTTATTTTATTTTTTTTCCCTTTGTTTTTATTTTTATTTCTATTTATTTTTTTGTACTTAACGAAGCGATCTTGCCTGGCAGGACAATTCTCTGGTGGTGTGGAAGGAGGTGGAGCTGAATTGCCTCTCGGATAAGGTACGCAGGGACGTGACCAACGAGATAAGCATCCTTTCCATCCTGCAGCACAACAACATCATCGCCTACTTCAACCACTTCATGGATAAGAATACTCTGCTCATTGAGTTGGAATATTGCAATGGTGAGAACATAATGTGGACCTTGAAATGTTTGACTCGGCGGTCTGGAAGTCTGAGTGGATATGTGTTGATTGTAGACCAGTCAAATAAACTGTTGCGTCTTTGCAGGGGGAAATTTGTACGATAAAATCAACCAACAGAAAGGGCAACTCTTCCATGAGGAGGTATAAAAATAATGTAGGAAAAAGTGTTTGTGTGCGTGTGCGTGCGCACACACTCCCCGATTTAAACTTTTATTTTTACCCCCCCCCCCCCCCCCCAGACTGTCATATGGTACCTGTACCAAATTGCCTCGGCCGTAGGTCACATCCACAAGGCTGGGGTCTTGCACAGGTAAGGTGTTTTGGGTGGTTGTTTACAGTCAACCAATTGTCTTTTTTATGCATTGTTTATACACTTCTCGGTCTACATCACATGAAACTGAACTGTTACATTTTCTCACAGAGATATCAAAACGCTGAATATTTTCCTGACAAAGACCGACCTCATCAAGCTGGGCGATTACGGCCTCGCAAAGAAACTCGATTCCCAGTTTGCGATGGCCGAGACTGTGAGTTATGACTTCTTGCTCCCCGTCAATAATAATTGGACTGATTATTCACCTGGATAAATAGCTGGTCAGCGGATCAAAGTGCAGTTTTCTGCCATTTGCAAGAACTGTTCTGTTAGACAAAGTAGGGTAAATAGGACCACATTGAGATCACATAGAGGTACCTGTCTGCTGTGACCATGTCTAGTTGATATGAGTATCAAACGGGACAGTGAATGGATACTCAGAGTAAATACGTCAATTTCCCTTGCAAACAACCTAAGAGGATGATAATCATGATTCATGTAGTCAAGGCACTGTAGCCAACATATTTTTGTCTTGACCTATTGAACCCCCCGACCTATTTTTAATTTTTCTTTTGTCTTGTAATACCAGTGTGTTGGAACACCGTATTACATGTCACCCGAACTCTGCCAAGGAGTGAAGTACAATTTTAAATCGGACATTTGGGCCATGGGCTGTGTGATCTTTGAAGTCTTAACTCTGACCAGAACATTTGACGCCACGGTAAGTTTGCCTGTTCGTTCGCAAAGGTCAACGCGGTGCATTTCCTTTATTTGGGTTTTAAACACTTCTACTTGCAAAGTTTGAACCGCTGTTATGGAGGTCTCGCTTATTGTGCCATTTGTGTCCATGCAGAACCCTTTAAACCTGTGCGTTAAAATAGTCCAAGGCAACTGGACCATGGAAGTGGACTCAAATGTTTATTCCTCTCCGTTGATCAAGCTGGTATATGAATGCCTCGATCAGGTGAGTGGAGGGGCTTTGGTGGTCCGGGGAAGTCAATAAACAATACTGCACAGTACATTTACAAAACCCGTAACAGCCACAAAATTTAAAGGGGTTGAGATCTGTTTGTCTTCCAGGATCCGGCAAAGAGGCCCACGGTCGACCAGATTCTGGACCAGCCGATCCTCTCCAGCTGCAGACAGTAAGTAGGTGGGAAGATGGACGCGTAGGAACAATGAATTTTATTTTACACGCTATGGATCCTGTAAAATACAGTAAAGGTCTTAAAGTCTGCTCTAAAATGTATCGCCTCATACGATTTATTTTCATATTCCCAGGGAGCTTGAGGAGCGAGTTGCCTTGCTGAATTCAGCGATAAAGAAACCAAAGTAAGCGATGTTTCGTAACCATTTCATAATGCTATACTTGTGTTTCCTGGTGTTTCTAACTGGGTTGACGTGCATCTGTTTTAGGCTGAGCACGGTGACGGAGAGCCCGGTTGCTGTGGTGACCACGCGCTCCCGAGAGGTGTACTTCTGGGGCGGGGGGAAATTCACCCCCCAGAAACTGGACATGTTCAAAGGGGGCAGTAGTGCTCAGCACGTTTGCGCCGGCGAGAGTCACTTTGCGGTGGTCACGGTGGAGAAGGAGCTGTATACTTGGGCTGTAAGTCAGAAACGTAGTTTTATCACGAGGTTTAGGTGACACAGCTGCTCGTACCATTGCTCTGCTTTTGACCGGAACACCTTGAATCTCTTCTCAGAACGTCCAAGGTGGCACCAAGATGGTCGGCCAGCTGGGCCACGGGGACCAGGCTTCATACCGGCAACCAAAGAGGGTGGAGCAGCTCCAGGGGAAGGCCATCCAACAGGTGGCATGTGGGGCCGATTTCACTGCCTGTGTCACAGGTGACGGAACAGAACAGCTGTTAGGCTAAAATTCTTTCATTTTAAAGATATGTCCTTGAGCCTGTGAATGCAGATTTATTTATATATTTTATTTGCCAGATGAGGACCAGATGTACATGTTTGGCTCGGACTACTATGGTTGCATCGGTGTGGAGAGCGAGCAGGGCATGGAGGTTCTGGAGCCGGTGCTTCTGGAGTTCTTTGAGGAGCGGCCTGTCCGCCAGGTGTCTTGTGGAGACAACCATGTGGTGGTGGTGACCCAGAGCGGGGACATCTACTCCTGGGGATGTGGAGAGCACGGTAAACCGCCCGGCAGTGGAGCCCTGGACGAGCCTTGTTTTTGCTATATCAACAGTAGCCAGTAGGGGGAGGCAGTGGCAAAATTCCAGAAGTGCTGCTCAGTGTTTTTGCTCTGACTTGACTGCTTTCTTGCTGTAGGGCGTCTGGGGCTGGACTGTGAGGATGACTTTTCATCGCCTATGCAAGTACGACTGTGTTCTTTTTTGGGGCCCCTCAGACTTCACTACTTTTTTGTCGTAAATATTAACACAAATCACACTAGACGATCAGATCTTCAGACTATACGATCGGATATTGTTCACCAAACCGATCACATCATACATTTGATGAGGACGTCTACTTGACGCCATGGGTTCGGGAGAAGGATGGTGAAGTGGTGTTTGGAGAGGACCAAGCGGGGTCGGGGGAGACTCTCAAGGAGGGCAATGTCACTGAAAATGATGATGACGATTTTCTGACAATAGGCAAACAAAACTCCCAAAATTCTGCTATGCTAGACTTCCCATCGAGTCCCTACCATTGCTCCTAACGGCAGACGTCTGTCAGATTGGGTCCACACTGGACTTTAGTGTTGTCTGAAGGAGCCTTCACTGGTTTAGCTAATTTATAATATTTATATAATTTATAATGATAAATTCATTGTATATAATTCATTATATTATGAAGAACAATTAACTTTTTTTTTTTTCTAGGTGGAGATCCCCAAAGGGGCCACCATAACTTGTGTGGCATGTGGTGGCGATGGAACCTTTTTCTTGACTGAAGCAGGGAAAGTCCTGGCCTGCGGAAACAATGAGTTCAACAAACTGGGTCTGAACCTGGGCATCTCTGGTCTGAAAAACCACCCTGGAGAGGTATCCCGGCGTTCTGCAGAAAGTCACGACAAAAGAGAATACAAACTGCCCATGCCATGTGAACGGCATTGTTTCACTTATATGCGCGTAAGCTTTTATCTCTACACCAGGGCTACCAGGGGATTCCGTACACCACCACGCTCACCCTGGTGAAGCAGTTGTCCCGGTTTAGGATCCAGGTCATAGCTCCGGGGAAGACCCATACAGCCGCTATTGACGGTACTGGAAAAAATAGCCTGGATATCTGACTTGCGAAAAAAACAAAAAGCTGTGGTCGTAATGAATTCTCATCTCTCTGATTTACAAAATGCCCAGAGCGCAGCCGTCTGATCACCTTCGGTTGTAACAAGTACGGGCAGCTGGGCGTGATGGACTTCAAGAAACACCAGTGTGTCCAGGTCCTGGTGGGACCCTTCGGAGGGAAAGTAGTGACCAAAGTGTCCTGTGGAGACGGCTTCACCATTGCAGCCACTGAAGGTTAAAAAAAAAAAAAAAATTTAATTCCTGTGTTTGTCATGACTGTTCCACTAGCTGCCTTTTGTCTTTAATGATATACAATGGGGAAAGGAATTTAGCCGGTGTAGTGTCATATAGTAATTCAATGTATTAGTCAACAGCATTAGCCAGATATTATTTAGTCTGGGATCAAATATTCTGAGGATCAATGAGCGCCTGTTGTGTGTCTCCATTCTTGCAGACAACCAGATCTTCGCGTGGGGGAACGCGGGAAACGGGCGCCTCGGAATGCCTGCCGATAAGGGCTTTGGCTCGGAGGTTTGCCCTTCCTTGCCAAGACCTATCTTTGGCTCCCTCCACCACGTGCCAGACCTCTCTTGCCGCGCGTGGCACACCATCCTCATAATGGGTCGGTAATTTTCCCGCTCATTACCTCCGTGGGGGGGTGTCTACCGAAGGCTTCATATGGTGTCTGATTTATTTAATCTCTTTCCCTTCTCCAGAAAAAGTGCTCAACTCGAAGACCATTCGTTCCAACAGTAGTGGACTTTCCTTTGGTGGCGGTAAATGATTTTTTATGTTTGTTTTTTTTTTATTGAATTTTATTTTTTTTATTTTTTTTATACAGCCGTTGGTTTGTGCAAGGCCTTTTTTTTTATTATTATTATTATTATTATTTTTAGTTTTGTTTCTTCTACATTTCTACACCCTTCACTCGCGTGCGTCGGCGTCTGTCTGTTCGTGTCCAGGTCAGGAGGCGTCCACGTCCACGGTGGACTTGGAGATGGGGCCGGGCTCGGAGACGGAGTGCCGCGACAGGGGTCTCGGGGGCACGGTGGAGGCCAATACGGAGGAGCACCTGACGGGGACCGCCATGACGTCCATGCAGGACCAAACTGGGGATAGCTCCTGTCCTTTCTGGCTCAGAAAGGTCCGTCCCTCTCGCAAGTCGCAGGGAAATGATAATGTTGTGTCTTGACCACCCACCGAATATTCCTCATCAAATCACCCGAACAGGAGCTCCAGGACGCGGAGTTCATCCCCATGCCCGCCAGCTCCCCGACCTCCACCACCGGCTGTCTGTCGTCCTTCTCTGAGAGCGTCACGCTGCCCTACGAGGAGCTGCAGGAGCTGAAGGCGGCGGCAGCAGCAGCAACTACCTCAGAGAAAGGCCTCTCAGTAAGAGGAAGTTTAGTTATTATCAGTTCAATAAACATATGTACATACTGTATAAGACATGTATAAACAATTAACATCGAGACAAACTTTTTGTAATAATTGATACTTTAAAGACAATCATTAATAGATTTTTAATATGCATTATTATTATTATTATTTTTGCCAAATATACTTTTTCTCTTGACTGCCTATACCTAACTTGCGAAGTTAAACATACGACTGCAATTGTGCTGTAATTGTTACTGATTCTTTGTTCATTGTTTGCGACAGCTGTGTAAAACATGACCCTGCCGTCTTCCTCCTCTCTACTTCCCCTGCCGTCCCACAGACCAAACGAATGGGCTGTGACAAAGTCAACGGGCTGGAGGCCGGAGCCTGCCGGGGAGCGGCGACTGTGTCGTGCTGTGAAGCCAACTACGAGACAACCCAGGTCTGTCGCACGACACCGCCAAGACCAGCAATTCTCTGAAATGCACCGCAATAGACCTGAGTGTGTATTTTATTATAATTGCAGTTACGCGAGACAGTCATTCGCCAAGAAGCCAGGATCCACACGCTTGAGAAGCAGGTTGGAGGCCCCCCCCCAAAAAAATATTTCCCTCAGTGACATCTTTGAGCCACGTGACACTCATAAGCTGTGTGTTGTCGTTGCTCGCAGGTCGGCGAGCAGCAAAAGGAGAACGAAAGGCTCTGGGCGGCCGTGAACCGGCTCACGCTAACGGCGGCGGGAGCCAAAGGAAACGGAAACAACTCGGTCTGAGATGTCTTTAGGGCGGGGGGCTGCACCTGTCGCGCCTACCAGAACGCGCATAATCAAATAGGAGCGGGGCTTAACGTTTCGAAATATTTTGAGTCGAGTCGCGCGAAAAGGAATTCCCCGACGATGGCGTCCAGCGCCCCGGGGTGGAAGCCTCCGCGTCGACTTCCACGTTACGTTACGCACGCTCGGCACGGCGTTTACCCGCATGCTGTTTATATCTGAAACGCGTGCGACGCTTTTTACACTTGGACGCTCGCAACCAACGTCAACCCCCGTTGGTTGCAGTGATCTTCCTTAAAGCTTTCCACAGACTGAAATGTTGGCAGGATTCAACAGGACTGAAAAGCAGCTCCTCCGAACGATGGGGGGGGGACAGACAATCAGATCATAGTGTTACTCTGCAATGTGAATTTCAAGTCCGTGTTTAATATTGCATCATCTGTTGGCGTCTCAGTGGTGTCCACACTGAAGGTTTGTTTTTATTTTATTTTTTATTTTTCAGTCCATCGGTCGTGTATTTAACCCAAAATTCATTATATCGTAGTTAGCGCAGAGGCATCACAGGTATCATTTCAAACCATCTTAATCATTTTCACAAACCCATGTGTATGGCTTCTCCCGATGTGGAAAACTACAACTAAATTCACTTTAAATAAATTAATACAGGAGTACAGTTAATACATTATTAAAAAGAAAAAGACAAAATAGCAACTAGAGTTTGAACTAAATGTTTTATTATTCATGTAAGATGTGGTCAATGGCAGGATAAATACATGGTCTGTAAAACACGCAACATTGCTATACATGGAAAAAAGGAATTGTGTGAAACATAAAACTACTGATTCATTTATTGACAACGCGGTTTAAAGTGGCCTTATATTCATTCTTAGAACTTATTGTGTTGTTTGTGACCACTTGGTTCATATGTCATATTACTGTAACAAACTAGCGAGGCCTTCTGTGTGTCAACACTTGAACAGTTCTTTCAGCATATAAACAAATATGCTTTAGTAGTTCTTTCTGTATTTCCATGATATGTTCTAAACACTTTGACCCATCTTGAGTATTTAGTGTTTTACCTATTTTGCGTCATTTCTGAAATAACTAAATGCATTTTGTGTATTTGTTTACTATTGAATTGTTTTCTTGTTTGATTTGAGTGATATGATAACCAAGTATAATATTTTAAAACATGTCAAGCCTTCTCATAAGTAATAGTCTCTGAGTCAACTGTCAGTCAAATCAAACAACAAAAAACTGAAAGCAGTGCCTTAATCCTTTGAACCCAAAACGTTTGAGTGCAAATATATTTTACTAAAAATAATATTATTATTATTTTTTTTACTTTTTGTTTTTGGCAAAGCAGTCTTTCTCACAGCTCACGGAAAATGCTGAATTTGTTCTCAAAAGGTGTTTTTAATAGATTCTGTGTTCACGTCCAGACAAACACGGTTTCATGTAAAGGGTGAAAAAGATGAATAAAACCAGCTGTTCCATTCTCTTTTATCTGACACATTAATCACTTGCGCATTTAGTATCAAGTTCTAAGTTCATCTAGCTTCTGGAGATTGTATAAGGGCCAAAGCACTATCTGATGTTAGGAATTGGGGGGGGGGGGGGGGTCAATCTATAAGCCGGTACATAAATGAAAATAATATCACCGGTAGCGCATGGGAGGAGGGCGGCCTCGGATGCTCTGGCACTTTGGTATGTGGCGCTCCGCCGGTCCAGAGGCGAAGCGTCTGGAGCAGTGGGGGCAGGTCACGCCGCCAGGGCCGTTCTGCGCGGATGGTTCGGCGACGCGACCGGGGACAAACGCCTCGTGTTTCGTCGTCTTGTCGCTCTTCTTGACCTAAAAAAAATAAAAATAATCGACAGAAGGGGTATTTTTGCATGAAGTACCACTCGGGATTGCTTCCGCCATAATGTATTATGTAGTGGTATCCAAACTTTTTTTTTTTTTTTTTTTGCTTCCTAGGATTTCAAGCACTTGACGCCCCAAAAACTGCAAATAAAAAATGTGTCTCATGCAAACTAACATAATTTATGGTAAACCAGCTCAAGCAATCCTATTTATTTGTAGATTTTATTGCCTATTCACACAGGATAACAACTAATGACAATAATAATAATAATAATAATAATAATGAAAACAAATAAGAGATCAATTAAAATATGAACAAATTCTTTCATTTTCAATAAACAAATGAAAACAACTTCCTTACTTCTGGGCTCTGTGTCCTGCCATTAATTTTCAAGAAGGCCTGGAGCTGCGTTCCCCTGGTTCTGTTACCGAAGGAATCAAAGACGTGCTGGGTCTTCTGGCGGGCCTTCTCACAGATCCTCCGGTGCTTCTCCAGTCTTTTCGCCGCAAATGTCCGGCTACAGATTTGGCAAGGAAGCAGCTCGCGGCGCGCGTCCGTGTGCTCCTCCGAGAGCGGTTCCTCGCGTGGCACTCGGGGAGGGCCCGAGTCTGCCGACGACGGTGCCGACTTTAACTTGTCCCCGTGGCTTCCCGCCACCCGTCTACTAGTGGATCGATGGCGTCCTCTTTCCTCGACACTTAAACCACGACTCTCCTCGTATTCTATTTGCTTATTCGGTCTTCCCCGCCTCTCCTCAGCACTACTTTTTATTTCATCCTCCGACCCATTGTTTTGTGCGTGTTTTGCTCCATCCTTGTGCCGTTGTGACTCCTCTCCGGAATTTCTTCCCCTTCTCCTCAATTCCTTCTGTCCTGAATCTTCCTTTTCCCGTCCGTCGCGCCCTGCATCAGCTCTCTTCCCACGATCTGCGTCCCCCTCGGCCCCACCCTCCCTGCCGGGCTCCGGTGGGGTCTGCCTGCCCCACGTCACCTTGTGTGTGGTCCTCACTTTCCTCAGCGTCCTTGTCCTGTGCTGCTCAGGCGGGGCCATCCCGGTGTCCCGGCGTTCCTTTCCCTTTTCCCTTTCTCCTCGCTCGAGCCTCTCCTGCTGGATCTTTCTCAATGTTTCTTGTGTCCTAAATAGCTTCTCCTGTATTAGGAGCTTCTTCTCCTGAATATGTTTGTCCAACCACCATTGTTCATCTGGCAGCCTGTCCAAATCTTTCCCTGGTTTATGGGATGTAGTGTCATCTCTGACACAATTTGGAAGTCGCTCAAGAGACAGTAACAAGGTTTCTGTGGTTGTTTTGTGGCGGTTTTGTCCTCCATTTGCATTGTACTGGGTATGACTTCTTGGTTCTTGGTTGCCTGATGGGCGGAGGGAATCTTGTGCCCTGAGACTTTTATTCTGAGTTATTTTAAGGCAAACAGGCTTCAGTGGAATCCCACTGTTTCGACCCGGTGCACCACCCCCTGCCCAAGGGTCAAAGCCGCAGTGCTGCGTGTGGGAAGCGTATCCTGCGGGGTCGAACATACCCTGGGGATGCCGTCGATGCCATTTGGTTTTGCTGATTCTCTCCCTTCCTCGATCGTCAGACATCCCGCCCAAGCCGGAGCCCCTCTGTGAACGTGTGGCACAGGCGCCAGAAGCGAAAAACAAGAGAAAAAAATGATGGCGCTCCAACAAAATCAGTGGAAAATCACGATGAAAGACGAGGTGACTTGGATTGCTCTTGATGAAAGTTATATTTAATGGTGAGCTCAGATCAGAAAAATCTTGGGATGGAATGCTTGATACAGATGCGTCAAGGATGTTGCTACTCGGGTTTGAATTATGAGTGTGAAGGAATAGAGAGAGGTCAGTGGAATAATATTAACAGAGGAATAGACAAATATTAGCATGAGAATTGACGGATAAAGATGAACCCCGATCTAAATTTGTTTTTTTATTGTTTATTTCTACGGTTTTATTGCTCTTCTCATATAATGCATGTTATGGCTTACATAATCACCTTGAATTGTCTTTGTATATGACATGTGTTGCCAAAATAATAATAATAATAAGAGAGAGAGAGGTGTGTAGATTATAATTAATAGGAAACAGGGTGTAAATTGATTACGGCTCAAATCAAAGTTGTACAGGTTGGAATCCATTTTACTTACCACAAGTCTCCTCGGGTTTTTTACGAATTTATAAAATTGTCTTCGCAGAAATACACAAAACTATCGCTTCGCCTGCGTTTACCCTGTTGACATGCGTTGCCTAGAAACGAGGCCTTTTCGAAACGCTTGCTGATTGGTCGATATGAATGGCTCACGTCATTTCCGGGAAACCAGAGTACCGGGCCGGATGTATCAACGCGGACACAGTCAGCTCCTCAAAGGAATTCTTCCGTCTATTCTATTATTTCACAGTCTCGTTATAAATTATTCGTAAGTAAAAAAGAAATTATTGCCAATTTTTATCCGCACCCAGCGCTTATCAACTGTTGTGTATTATTTGATGTCATCGAACACCACCACACACAACACCATGAAGGTACATTCACGGTGCTTCTGCTTTCGTCCAGCGCTGCCATGTCCTCCGACGACCTCGCGTCCGTGGATTACCAAGTGTTTGGCAGAGTGCAAGGCGTGTTCTTTCGAAAGTACACCCAAGTGAGTTGTGGCAACGTCGGCCGCAGTAGCGCGCGGTCCCGCGGTGGAGGAAGCGGCTCGGGGCTTCGTCACGACGTAACAGAGCATCGTAGTACGTCATAAAGTGCGACTGTATCCCGATCGCGACGGACAATAAAGACAGCGTAGGCGATGTCGTGGACATAGGTCGACGTCACGGACAGGGAGGTGGACCTGATGGGTCATTGATGAGCAATGCAATGGATAGATCCCGACTTGAAATATGAAATATGAAATCAAACAACAACAACAACAAAAGTAATGAGAAGTGTCAAGTAAAAGTGGAAAGTCTCTGAAACGGAATATATTAAAGTACTTGAAAATGTACTGGAGTTACAGTAACAACGTACTTGTCCTTTCTGACTTCCCACCACTGCTTGTAAATGACTACATAGGAGCGTATATTAACGAGGCCGAGATCTGGGGAGGGCTATAACATTTACATTTACATTTAGTCATTTAGCAGACGCTTTTATCCAAAGCGACTTCCAAGGGAGAATAACATTCAAGCTACATTGCGACAGAGACATTAGTGTAACAATAAATACTGCCAAGTAGTGCTAAGTAATTGTAGGTTAGGAGAGGAGGTGCTCACTGAAGAGCTGGGTCTTCAAGTGCTTCCTAAAGTACACGCAGGCGCCTCTCGCCAACGTCCGCCCGCTTGTGCCGTGTGCCCTTTGTGTCTCCAGGCTGAAGGGAAACGGCTGGGCCTGGTGGGCTGGGTCCAAAACACACCGGCCGGGACCGTCCAAGGGCAGCTGCAAGGCCCGCGCCACCAGGTGAAGGTGATGCAGGACTGGCTGACCAGCACCGGGAGCCCCAAGTCCCAAATCATCAAGGCGGAGTTCAAGAACGAGAAGAAGATCGACGGCTTGGAGCACACAGCGTTTAAGATAGTTCGCCCATAGATTAGGTTCGGTGGATGGTTCCTTTTTATTTTATTTTTTTATTTTGAGGATTAGATGTGCTGAGCAAGTGCTGATCCCTGTTACATTTTGTTGATAGATGTTTGTAGGGTTTTCTTTTTTTATTCGGGTTTTTTTTTTTATTAATTTAATATCTATATAATTTTTTTATTATTTGACTTGCACTGTTTTGCTGCTGTGACACGAGTTCCCCCCCCCCCGGGGATTAATAAAGTATTATCTCGTCTTAGAGCATGTGCTGTCCATTTAGCATGTTAAAGAGACTTGACGAGAGCTTAAGTTGATGATCTTTCGGAACATAAACTTATATATTATAATAAATATAGACACATAATTACATACATGTGTGTGAGGGGACTCTTCTAAAGTGACAACCAAATGTGTGAGTGTGTGTGTGTGTGTGTGTCTAATCAAATCACAGTTTATGTTCCAAAAAACAAATGTAGCGACATCCAGGTTATGTATAAACAACTAAATTAAATTAAAATCATAAAAAGATTAAAAAAAAAAAAAATGAACGTACGCCGAAGGTCCTCCACGCCGCACGCGGGCACGCTTGTCCGTGGTGGCGTCAGACGGAAATCACTTCCGGGATGACTTCCGCGTTTACCGTAAACATGGCGGTCGCTCCCGGCAGGAGCCCGAGCGGCCGTGGTTAACGGTGTCCGGGCAGTCGAACGATGTGTTTTCAAAAGACAAAAAAAAAAAAAAAAAAAGTACCGTTGGGATGAAATTGCAACATTCTATTATTCAACCCTCGCGGCGAGGATGTGTTCCGAGGAAGTAGCTGCTCGTTGTAAGCTTTTAAGACCCCCCCCCCCCCCCCAGCTAATACTTATCTAGCTAACAACTTAAAGATGCGAGCAAACGCACGTTTCACCTCGGTGTAATGATCCGCAACAACAACAAAAAAAGGCGATGATAAAGCGCTTGTCCGCGGAGGTCCGGGAGAAGCTTCGCTCCGGCGTCGCCGTTTGCTCGCTGCAGCAGTGCGTGGAAGAGCTCCTGCTGAACAGCGTCGATGCCGGGGCGACGTGCGTGGGCGTGAGGGTGGACATGGGGGCATTCAAGATCCAGGTGGTCGACAACGGCTCGGGGATGGACCGCGAGGGGCTGGCCTGTGTTGGGAGCAGGTACTTCACCAGCAAATGCAGTTCCCTTGAAGACCTGGAGAACCTCCGGTTTTACGGATTCCGCGGGGAGGCGGTCGCGAGCCTGGTCTCTCTCGCGTCGCTGGTCGAAATTACGTCCAGGACGAAATCCTCTGGGAGGACACACGTGAAGGTCTTCAAGAATGGCGCGGGCATGGATGTGTTTGAGTCGGACACCGCCCGCCCTGCCGCTGGTACGACATTCATCCTTGTAAACCTCTTCCACAACCTGCCAGTGAGGAGGATGAGGATGGACCCCGCCCTGGAAGGAGAGCGAGTCAGACAGCGAGTGGAGGCCATCTCTCTGATGCACCCATCGGTCTCCTTTACCCTGAAGAACGACTGCGCAGGAACCATGATGGTGCAGCTCTCAAAGGCCAGAGACACGTGTCACCGGTTCACCCAAATACACGGCCTAGCACGAGCACAGAACCTCCGAGAAATTAGTCACTCTCAGGGACAATTTAAAGTGAACGGTTACATTGGTGTAGAGGGCCATTACAACAACAGCCTACAGTTCTTGTACATAAATGATAGACTGCTCTTGAAAACACGCGTTCACAAGTTGCTCAACTTTCTTTTACGAAAGGTCAGCAGTTCGGTTCCGAAAAAGGAAAGCCCAGATGGTCCGTCTGCAACCAGGAGTCCAAAGTACAAAAGAGGCCAAGAGCTACATGCAATATATATCGTGAACATCAAATGCTGCTACTCGGAATATGACATTTGTCTTGAGCCTGCCAAAACTCTCATAGAGTTTAAAGACTGGGATGGTATTTTGTACTGCATAGAGGAGACTGTTAAAGCATTTCTGAGCAAAGAAAATTTGGTGGCGGAACTCGCCCACGAAGATTTGGATTTGGCTTCTCAAAACTTCTTTGCCATATCAGTCACAGAGAAAGAAACAAAGTGCAGTGACCCGGGCACCCAAGTAACCATGGGACAGTCCGCTCTTGAATTGATTGGAAGGACACTGGCGTCTGAGCCTGCTCACCGTAAGCTTGAGACGTGTCTTCAGAGTCAGGTGGAAAGCAAAGAAGACACAAAAGAAAGTGGGATGGAGATGGAAAAAAAGTCTGAAAGATTGTCTCAGAAAGGTATTGATAAGCGATACATCCCAGATTGTCATGATGATGGGAGTGCATCTCTGACTATCGGAAATATCCCCTGCACAGTCAGCCGACCGATAAGTAATGAAATGGAAGAAAATGGACATGAAGATGCAACAACAAACAATACGGCCACATGGACCAGTGTAACAACACTGCACAGCCTCACACAAGAAGATCTAGAATCCAAGGGAGCCCAGAAAGTTCTACCTCATCAGCAGAGCACAAATAGAGATGGACAAACCGGTTGCAGAAAGATTGGCCTATCAGATCCATACATTCATAAAATTCTTCAGCCTCAGAGCCCGACGAACAGACCACCACTTTGCCAGGTTGCTTCAGGAAAGGAATGCCATGTAACTTCCAATCCCTTTAAAATAATATTGTCCTCAATACAAACCTCAGGTCATGCCAGAGTTGATATGAACGTGTGTAAGGAATTTGCTTCCGCCATCCCTTTAAAGGTTCCCAAAGTCACATTTTGTCAAAAGTTATATTTAGCCAAGGAAACTGCATCTCTCGACAGGTTTCGAAGAATATACGGAAAGTCCACCGAAGTAAAGTCACGTCCTTCTGCAACCGCAGATGCGAACACGCTATGCCATGCCGAAGTACCTCAGACAGAGGACGGACAGCGTGATATAACGGAATCAGATGTAATGCAGAGCATCCGTCAAAGCCCGCCGATGTCCCCTTTGTTCACCAAGTTTATGCCGATGCCAGATAATAATAGAAGCAGCGCAGTGTCTTTGGCAACCAAACTCTGTCATTTGAAAGAACAAAAAGTAGAAGGCTCGCAACGAGACAAAGGGCGCCCGTCCGGGGTTCCCCCATCAGAGAACGCGTCTCTCCAGAGAGCCGATGAAGATATCCAAGACCCAAACAACAACCACAACACAACGCCATGTGTAGAGGCTGTGATTCCAGAGCCTGTACAACATCGCAGTCCAAATGCTTCTCCAGCGCAGGGGGAAGAGGTCACAGCACCGGGCGGCGACTGGCTCAATCACTACGATGACAGCGTGGGGAAGATGGTGTATGTCAACAAAGTGACTGGACTCAGCAATTACAGCGGCCCGGCTATGGGAGAAACGCGTGCTCCCTGCACGTCCGATATCACATGCATGGCAGTCAGTGTGGTCTCTAAAACAGGTCAGTGAGCGCGGGTGCTGTAGGGTATGGTGGCGTCAAACCGATATTTTTCAACAGCAGTGACTGTAAAAGTCCCTCGTGTCGGCGATTGGTAACACTCAAAAGTTTCGAGACAGCTCTATTGTAGAAATGTACACTTTGTTGTTCATTATGTCGATCAGATCGGAAGTAATATTTGTGCTCCTCGTATCCGTGAACTTGCTTGCTTATTCCCGTTTTGCACCACAGGGTTCGAATATAGGTGTTACCCTTTTCAGATGGATGTAGTGTTGCCCTTTCTTCCTAACACCAAGGAAAACAGAGTCATCTGTTCAGGGCCTGGCAACGGAGGTACCTTTGCCAACCACGCTAGACTCATGATATTGAGGCATATGATTTGGCTCAACACTGACTGTAAACAGTTATCTGGGAATTGTATATGTAATCTCAGTTTCTGCTTTTTTTTTTTCATAGGGGACAATGCTGAGACCTCCAATTCGCTTTCCTCCTTATACTCCGAGTGGAACAACCCTGTGTTTGTCCGACCTCCAGCGGTAAGACAGTTTACATTTCCTAATTGCATAATTATGAGCTTCTTCATATTATTTATCTTGTACATTGTATTTTATCTTTAGTAGACAATTTTTTTTCGATTTCTTTTTTTTTTTAGGTCATTCACTGTTGTTTTTAAAAGCTTAAAGGATCGTTGTGCTTCCAGGTTGCTGTGGATATATCCAGCGAGCAGGCTGATGGATTGGCTGTGAAGATCCACAACATCTTATTTCCGTACCGCTTCTCTAAAGCCATGATTCACTCAATGAAGGCAAAACATCTCTTTTATACCTCAAGTCCTAATTTAGTCTCGGGCTTTGCCGAGCTCGCTCCCAATTCTGTACATTATTTGTTGTGAGTTTGCCTTTTTTCTTCATGTGACACACGAAGGCGTATTAACAAGGCCGAAATGTCCTGGTAGGTGATTCATCAAGTGGATAAGAAGTTCCTGGCATGTCTTATCAACACAAGCGTGGGAGGGTCTCCCAAAGACATTGAGACCAGAGGTAGAGCAGTGACACTCAAACCATCACCAGACACTCGTTCCTCCTGCAGTGGATATGTCCACGCGACGTTTCACCTTGTCTCCCTGAAACGTAGGAAATCTTTTGGTTCTTGTGGATCAACACGCTGCGCACGAGAGGGTTCGCCTCGAAAAACTAGTTGAAGGTAAAAAACGAGACCAAGCGTGAAATACACGACGGTGCCGGGGATGCTTGCACCGCCGTGTCGGCCTGTCGCCGCTGATGGTGCTTTCTGTGTTTCGCCTCAAGACTCCTACGAGGAGGACCCTGACGTGCCGGGGGAGAGGCGGCTGTGCTCGTCCACCATCCTGCCTCCACTAGAGGTCAGCGTGCCCGAGGAGGAGCTGAGGCTGCTCAGGTCAGTGCTTTGCAACGCGTGAAATCTTAGAAAAAAAAATCTTCCTGTGAACCTTTTTGCCCTCAAAGTAGGGGTACAATTTGTCCATTTAAAATGTGTGTGTGTGTGAAACGGGATCGCTTCAGTGCGCCTGAAAAATGACGGCTGCGAGTGGAATTTGTTATCGGATGTTGATCTGTGTGTTTGTGACAAAGGTTGTTGTATTGATTTGCTGTTTGTGGACACTCACTGTGAGTAAATTATGCAGCGTATTGGTAAAGCACGTTGATTGATTTGGCAACAGCTTTTGTGCTTCAGTTCATTTCTTTCCTGTGGGGTTTGCTTAAATGAGGTTGTATTGTATCTTGAATATTTAATGCACCCTTCCTGTGCTGCAATATCGCTTCCCGCCAGAGAACTAGCCAGTACATCGACATTGGAAAAACACGCGGTGAAAGAAATGATCAATGACCTATCAATTTGTATTGATTATTTTTGATTTTTCTTTTCTTTCATATCATTTTTTAGTTATTAGTTCTCCTCAATTTCCACCAGGGGATGAATAAAGCTCTCTCTCTTTTCTAATCTATTATTTTCATACATTGCGACCTTTTGTCAAGTCAACGTAAAAATCTAAACTGCGCGACTTGTCCAAAAACTTGGACAACTATATGTTGTGTTTTCTGAGCTGCTACTGTGTTGGTCCTCCAGGTCTTGTCAGCCACACCTGCGAGGGCTGGGCCTGCAGTTGGACTTCCTGGAGACGGGAGCCCCTCGGGTGCTGGTCGGAAAGGTGCCGGTGTGTTTCATGGAGAAGGAGACCAACGAACTCCGACGGGGAAGACCGTCTGTAATCACAGCTGTGGTTGAGGTGGGTTCCGGGAAACTTCAGCACCGCAGGGATTCCTTTATCAGTCCTTTAATTTGTCCGTTTTGAGTTGGAGCACAGTAAATATCCGCCCGAGCAGGATTGCATCAAATGGCCACGTGCAGTTTGAGCGCGGACGGAAATGAAAGTTTCCTCAGGTTGATGCCATTTGTTATCGAAAGAAGTGTATCATTGCAGTCGTTTTTAATTTAATTTACCTTTGCTATTACTGACTTCCTCTCCCCCGTCCGCCTCCCTCCGTCAGGAATATCTTCGAGAACAGATTGAGGTACGCTTGCTGACTCCCATCAACTCACTTGCTTCTTTATTTTTGGTAGGAGATGAGTAGATTATTTCGGATGATATATTTTATTCCCTTATTTCTCTCCTCAGTTGTTCTGCTCGACGGGCAGACTGAGGGGAACTCTTCCTCTCACTGTCCTGAAGGTGCTCGCCTCCCTGGCGTGCCACGGTAGGTTTCAGCTCATCAGTCCTTCAAGGTTATTTCCCTGTTCTAGCGTTATGAAGCAAACAGGAAACCTAGAAATTGCGTTTGGAATTTTTGTTTTATTTTTTTAATCTCGGAACAGGCGCTATTAAATTCAACGACAGCCTTAGTCGAGATGAATGCTGCAGCTTGGTGGGGTCCTTGTCCGCCTGCCGTCTGCCCTTTCAGTGTGCCCACGGCCGCCCGTCCATCGCCCCCCTCGTAGATATCCTTCACCTGGACTCGGACCAAAAGGTTTGTCTCTGGCGCACAACCAAACCATCCTCTTTATTGTGGGGGAATCCTAATTCATAAAATACTAAGTATGTTGTCTTCTCTGTTGTTTTCATTTATTTTTTTATTATTATTCGTCTTGCAGGAATTGCCGAAACCCAACCTGCGAAGGCTGAGGAGAATGTGCAAAGCATGGGAACTTTATGGAAAATAGATAGGTGTGTGAGTGTCTTGCGATATATTGTGATATTGCCCGAGATGAATTTTAACCTGGACACTCTCCTTCATAATATAAAACCGACATTTCTACTTTTAGATGCATTAATGACACAACAAAACCGTTGTTGTTGTATGTTTTTTTATAAAAAGCTTTGTGTAAGGAATTATTGTTTCATGTTTTTTGTTGTAAGCAATTGATAATTCACTGTAAGATCTTGTATACTGTACACAGACACACACACACAGCATATTTTTAGTTAAGAACGTAACATCGTTATTATACCATTAAATTATTATTGTTTTTTAAAATAATTACAGGCGTGTAACAATGTCCACACACATGTTCACATACTTCCAGTGTGCTTTTTGATTTGCCTCTGAACTCCGTCGACCACTTTCCCTCGACAAATTATCACCAGTACCGAACCTGTCGACCACACCGCGCCGAGTACATCAAGAAGATGCTCCAGTATCGCACTCAGGTTAGGGTTTGCTCTGTCTGGGGGTGTGCGGAAAGGAAGTGAAGATACTTCAAACTCCATGTGCGTCAAGCTCATCACTCATCTGCCCTCCTCCCATTCTGTGTCTCTTGTATCGCGTCAGGTCATTTAGAATAGTCTGAGACGGACTACAGACATCTTAGCGCCACTTCAAGACGCTTTAACTCATCAACGGGCACAAGAGCATATTGTCCCCATTGAGCTTGATCACATCATTAAGGTGTCCCAGAATTCACCAATATCTGACAGCTGGGAAAACAAACAAATAAATGGAAAAATACAGTTTCCGTATTCCATATCTGGTCTAAAGTAGGGGCTGCATATCCATTTTTAATGAATGATTAATCGGATGACATTAAGACAAAAGACACGTGATGGCATGACCACAAGTGAGAAACACCCTCGAGTTAAAAACAAACAAAAAAAATCATGGAAGGAAATGCGCAGTAGTCCCAAATTTAAAACCACGACGGAAATATCCAGACTCGTTAGTCGGAATTGCTCCCCCCGTGCGGATGGTACAGCCTGCGTTCATTCATAAAATTCAGGCGGAGTATAAAAGGAGGGGCTTGCATCCTTCCAGTCATCCAGACACCAGGTATATACCTGGAGGACTCTGGCCGTTTCTGGTTCACGGAGAGGCCCGTTTGTGTCTCAAATAATAATAATAATAATAACAACAACAACAACAAAAGAAACGAGCGAGCTTTTTTTTTTTCTTCTTCTTCCCCTCCCCCTCCCGTTATGTATGTGAACAGCACAGTCTCCGCCTGCAGCCCGGAGGATGACGACGGGGACACCGCGAAGAACTACCAGAAGACGGTGGAAGACGCCGGATCACCAGCCTCCTCCACCGAGGACACTGTGAAGGTAGGACTGGATTTAAAAAAAAAAAAAATGCATTTTTATTTTATTTTTATTTTTTTATTTTTTTGTGTTAATCTATTGCAGACGCTGCACTGGCGAATCCATCATGCATTTTAAAAAAAACAAAAAAAAACGAGAATATAATTGTCCCCTTGTTTTTTTGTGTCCTAACACATGATGGAGATGTGTTTTTTTTATTTTTTATTTTGACTGGTGGTTGTTGAACAAACCACGGCGGTGCTGTTGGATGTGCGGCGTGTATGAATAACGCCTCGACTCGGGCTTGTTGTGGTTCCACCGTCCTGGGACCGAGCGGGGAGCGTGTCGATGCAGCAGTTCATTGAGGGGAAAAAAAAAATAATAATAATAATCACAAATAAATAAATAAACCTAAAGCCATTCAGGAGACTCCACGGCGGCCCTGCGTCAGCGCTGACGTCAGACACGATGATAAAGCCAAATATTGATCTGGAGGAAAGCTATTTTTGGATTGGTAAAAAAAAAAAAAACATGTGTAGCCCGAGCCTGTCCACTTTGCTGTACATTAATAAGAGCCAATCAGGGAGAAATGCTTTTAAGACGAGGAATCAATGTTTTTTCATTGTTTTATTTATTTTTTGCTGCTGTCTAGGTCTTTGTCAATTAGATAGATAGATAGATAGATAGATAGATAGATAGATAGATAGATAGATAGATACTTTATTCATCCCTGGAGGCAAATTGCTGCATCTCACAAACAATGGGCAATACTAATAGAGACAAATTGACTGTATACCACAAATCAAAAAAAAAATCACAATAAACAATACATGTAAAAATTAACAATAAACCTCTGTATCAAAAATTCACTGTCAAAAATAGGAAATTGTGCAAGTGTCTATATATATAATATATATAAATGTAAAATCTGTATAAGTACATATACTGTGTAGTAGCATAACAGAGGCATGAATAGAGGTATTATATATATATATATAATTTTTTCATTTTATTTTTTTTATGTTTTCAGGAGCTCAAAGACGTGGGTGTAGAGGCCGCCCCCTTTGTTCCGACCGTCACCGCGATTTCCTCCACCCCAGACTTCCAGTGGATGGTCCAGCCGGCAATTATTACGTCCGTCTCCCCGTCGGCGGGTGGCCAGCGGCAAGCCGACGACGTGCAAGGCTCTCGCCGAGCGACGCCCAGAGCGGGCGGGAGCGGGGGCAGGGGCAGGGGGAGGGATGCTGCCAAGAAGGGCAAAGCTGCGGAACAGGTTGGCGCAGTCCCGCACGTCCACCTGCACGCATGCCTGCCTCGAAGGAGGCGGTGTTTGCGCCGAATGCAATGCAATGCAATGCGATGCATGGGGGGGTCCACATTTGAGCCACCCCAAGGCAGCTCCATTGATATTCAGGCCGCGGCGAGTCTGCAACAGCGGGTCTATTTTTAGGTGCAATGCGGGGAGAAGGATGCTTTCGGTCGGGTATCCAGTCGGGGGGGTTAATAAGACGCGGCTGTTGCGGGATGAGATG
>NC_137198.1:15721039-15753539 GCF_960531495.2 Zeus faber
ATATTGAAGTTTATAATAAAGCGATAATACAGTTATTGCACACCACAAATACACACACTATATATATATATATATACGTAAAGAAATAATACAAATGAAATCATTGCACAAAAAAAGTCTGCAGCATCAGATTCGGAATGATATCAATATAGGCCGGGGGTTCCCAAACCGGGGTCCACGGCCCCGATAGAACTGCAAAGGGTCCGCAGACAAATTACTGTATTTATATTTACTTGATTTTGATATATTTGAAAAATATCCATCAATAAATATTGCATATACATTTCTTTAGAATAAGTATCAAACACAAAACACATACAAAAGCTAGTTAGTGAGATTTGCTTGTTTCTGTCAGCTGGGTGTTGAAATGCCAAATCACATGCCAGTACTGGGGCAGTTAGCGTGTCGATTCTTTTTTTTTTTCGGGGGGGGCGTTACTACTTGAAAAACAAATGTAAATATGACCTCGATGACCTCCGGGACGCTCGGGACTATACACGCCGCAGACGCGACGACACCGCACCGGGCGCGGGCGCGCATCACCCTCTGCTGCCAGCCGTCCGCGCCGCGCACGCCTGCGTCTGATTGGCGACCGTCTTCCAAGTGGGCGGGGTTCGGGTTTTGGCAACACGTGGTTGCCGCAGCTAAATAATAAGTGTATTTCCTCCCACAGGACGATCAGCCACGCAACTTTTTTCTTTTTCTTTTTTTTTTGTTGTTGTGGGGAGGATATAAATCATTCGAAGCTGCTACAGGTTGCATCCATTCTGTTTCAAGAAGGGATAGAAACAACACCCGAATATATATATATATATATATATATAAACTCGAGAAAAATATTGACCAAAACATTGATCAAGTGATCGACGAGCGAGTTACTGTTGCAAACCTCACCGACAGCCATTGCACTTTTTGCGTTCGCTTTTGTCATTGTTGTTATTTCTTCAGTTCATCGCTGAGGTCAGAGCGTCGTTGATGCGGTGGGATGTCAGCAGGTTGTTGTTGTTTTTTTGTTTTGTTTGTTTGTTTGCTTTCATCATTTATTACTCGTATTTATTCGTCCTAAAGAGGCGGACATGGGCGACAGCGGCGTGAGTGGCGCGACCAACGATTTGAACGCCGCACCCGCTCTCGCGGAGCATCCCGATGGACGGAGGGACGGCGACGTCCCGAGCGTCGGCTCCCACCGCCCGCTCGCGGCGCGCGTGTACAAGAAGCGCTGGGCGATCCTGCTTCTCTTCAGCGCCTACTCCCTGTGCAACGCGTTCCAATGGATACAGTACGGAATCATCAACAACGTGTTCATGAAGTTCTACGGCGTGGACTCCTTTGCCATAGACTGGATGTCCATGATCTACATGCTCGCCTACATCCCGTTCATTTTCCCGGTCACCTGGCTCCTGGATAAAAAGGGGCTGCGAGTCATCGCGCTCCTGGGGTCCGCGCTCAACTGCGTCGGGGACGTGGGTCAAGGTGGCCAGCGCCAGGCCCGGCTTGTTCTGGGTGTCTCTGCTCGGACAGTCTGCGTGCGCCCTGGCGCAGGTCTTCATCCTCGGCTTGCCCTCGCAGTTAGCCTCGGTGTGGTTCGGCTCGGAGGAGGTGTCCACCGCCTGCTCCATCGGAGTTTTTGGGAATCAGGTAAGTTCATTTATTTATTTATTTCTTTCTTTCTTTTCAAGAAAACCTGAAAACCTGTCTTTGAGGGTGGGTATAATAATAAGATTAATAACAATAATAATAATAAAACACACGCACACGCACACGCACACACACACACACACACACACGCACACGCGCACACACACCCTGTCGTGGAAATTCCCACACTACACGTCAGCGTTTCTACTATTGTACCCAGGTGTGAGATAAATCAATTAAGTATTGAATAAACAACCACTTATTGCTATATTCTTAGTTTGTCTCAAATGGATGCAACCGCCGGAGACAGTACACACAGAGAGGTGCCGCCTTCTGAGGTGTTATGTTAGTTCTCCGGATGATCCTCTGGATAATGTATGTATCACTGCTCTGGGTTACTGCGTACTGTGCTGTATTGCTGTTCTGTTCGGTGTTACTGTATTGCTGTGCCCCTCTGTTGTATACTGTACTGTATATCTCCACACACACACTACCTCACTTTATTCACATGCCACTTTAATGCACACATCTGTATATATATAATAGCCAATCCCATATACGTAAGTCTATTCCCTTTATTTATATTGTGTATCCCCACTCCGCCTTACCTTTTGAGTTTTTTAAATTTTATTCTATATAATTCGATTCACTTACTGCATTACGTTTTAGGAATCAGTTAGTTAGTCAAGAAGAAATGAGGTAGCTACCGTTGTATTGTATCTTCGGGTCTAGAACATATTGCGCACAATCACCGGGTGCGTTGCGCTGACATTTCACTGCATATGATGTGTGGAAGTATGTATATGTAATGTGAGGAATACACCTCTTGATTGTTGGGAGTCTTGAATCCACAGGTCGGGGGTACACGCGGTCGTTATTCAGTTCTGTGAGGAAGACGGCACCTATGTTAGGTTATCAGTAAGATTCAGTTATAATAATAATAATAATAATAATAATAATAATAATAATAATGATGATGATGATGATAATAATCGGATATTTGTTGTTATTCATAATAACAATCACATAAACGATGTGATTGTTGATTGTTGTGATTGTAATCATAATGTAGTTGTGGCTGTTCAGTCGGTTCAATCGGATTGTTCGTGCGCGACGCAGCGCTGCTACTCCGCTACTCCTCTGCCCGGGCCGGTTTGTTCGTCAGTTCATTTCCCCACTGTGGGGCCCGTTTGGGACGTGTGTTTTCCCCCGCCCGTCTACATCGTTAAATATTTGATTTGAAGGAGAAGTACTGTACGTCAAATCGGTGTGTTTAAACTGCGCGGGGGGGGGGGGGGGGGGGGGGGGTTAATAAGCCTCATCCAGCCAGGGGTCGAGGGAGCGCGGTCCGGAAATACAGGAAAAACCCGAAGGCGCGCGTCAGCCGCGGCGAAGTTGGCGGGTCAAAGCGGAAGTGACGTGGCCGCCCGACCCCACCATCTTGTGCGGGCGGAGTGCGCGCACGGGAGCGCCGGAGCCGTGGACCGGGCGCTTCTACGGCGGGACGATAGTTTTGTTTGTCTTGCTTTTTGTTGAAAGGGAAAGTCGTTTGGCAGCGTTAGTTCCGGATACGTTTCGTGTCCGTTTATTTATTTTTATTTTTTTTTTGAATTTCCCCCAACAACAGAACGCGTTCCACGCTGTCCAATTCCGCGTCCGCCGAAACAAAATCTGTAGATTTTCATAGACGTGTATCGACGTGGAATGGGGTTGTGACAAGTTGTGATAACGGTAACGTATGTATGTTTAGAATTAAAAGAAAAAAGAAAAATGTTTTATCGACAGGGATACTTGCCTAATATCACATGTCGGTGATTTTCCTCAAACTTTTTCTCACAGTTATAGCTTACCCCCAAAGTCTCGCAGAAGGTAAATTTTATTTATTTGGTCATTGTTAAAAAAAAAAAAAAAAAAAAGCAAAAGCATGGAAATCAATGCATTTGGGATTTTGGTTTTTGATATAATGAGGGTGGTGTTTGCTCATTTCATTCATGCAATTTCTCCAATACCCCTGGAAGTGGTGTAGGTTGAGGTGACAGGAGGTAGGACACTGGAGGTAGAGGACAGGAGGTAGGGGACAGGAGGTAGGACAGAGGATGTAGGGGACAGGAGGAAGGGGACAGAAGGCAGAGGACAGGTGGTAGGACAGGAGGTAGAGGTGACAGGATGTAGAGGGCAGGAGGTAGGACACAAGAGGTAGGAGACAGGAGGCAGAGGACAGGAGGCAGAGGACAGGAGGTAGAGGACAGGCGGTAGGACACAAGAGGTAGGACACAGGAGGTAGGACACAGGAGGTAGAGGACAGGAGGTAGGACACAAGAGGTAGGACACAGGAGGCAGAGGACAGGAGGCAGGGGGCAGGAGGCAGAGGACAGGAGGTAGGACGCAGGAGGTAGGACACAAGAGGTAGGAGACAGGCGGCAGAGGACAGGAGGTAGAGGACAGGAGGTAGGACACAGGAGGTAGGACACAGGAGGCGGAGGACAGGAGGTAGGACACAAGAGGTAGGACACAGGAGGGAGAGGACAGGAGGTAGGACACAAGAGGTAGGACACAGGAGACAGAGGACAGGAGGTAGGGGGCAGGAGGCAGAGGACAGGAGGTAGGGGGCGGGAGGTAGGACACAAGAGGTAGGACACAGGAGGTAGAGGACAGGAGGTAGGACACAAGAGGTAGGACACAGGAGGCAGAGGACAGGAGGCAGGGGGCAGGAGGCAGAGGACAGGAGGTAGGACGCAGGAGGTAGGACACAAGAGGTAGGAGACAGGAGGCAGAGGACAGGAGGTAGAGGACAGGAGGTAGGACACAGGAGGTAGGACACAGGAGGCGGAGGACAGGAGGTAGGACACAAGAGGTAGGACACAGGAGGGAGAGGACAGGAGGTAGGACACAAGAGGTAGGACACAGGAGACAGAGGACAGGAGGTAGGGGGCAGGAGGCAGAGGACAGGAGGTAGGGGGCGGGAGGTAGGACACAAGAGGTAGGAGACAGGAGGTAGAGGACAGGAGGTAGGACACAAGAGGTTGGACACATGAGGTAGGACACAGGAGGTAGAGGACAGGGGGTAGGACACAAGAGGTGGGACACAGGAGGCAGAGGACAGGAGGTTGGACACAAGAGGTAGGACACAGGAGGCAGAGGACAGGAGGCAGGGGGCAGGAGGTAGGAGACAGGAGGCAGAGGACATGAGGTAGGACACAAGAGGTAGGACACAGGAGGCAGAGGACAGGAGGTAGGACACAAGAGGTAGGAGGCAGGAGGTAGGACACAAGAGGTAGGAGACAGGAGGCAGAGGACAGGAGGTAGGACACAAGAGGTAGGACACAGGAGGTAGGACACATGAGGTAGGACACAGGAGGAAGAGGACAGGAGGTAGGACACAAGAGGTAGGACACAGGAGGCAGAGGACAGGAGGTAGGACACAGGAGGCAGAGGACAGGAGGCAGGAGGCAGAGGACAGGAGGCAGAGGACAGGAGGTAGGGGGCAGGAGGTAGGACACAAGAGGTAGGAGACAGGAGGTAGAGGACAGGAGGTGGGACACAAGAGGTAGGACACAGGAGGCAGAGGACAGGAGGTAGGACACAAGAGGTAGGACACAGGAGGCAGAGGACAGGGGGCAGGAGGTAGGACACAAGAGGTAGGAGACAGGAGGCAGAGGACAGGAGGTAGAGGACAGGAGGTAGGACACAGGAGGGAGGAGACCATTGGAATGTTCCACTCTCTTGAAAATGATAGGAGGCGTCAGGTGTGTTGTTTTTATTTTTTAATCTACAAGAGATAACATTTGGCAGTCCGTCCCTCCGATCCACCCAGTGTCCTAAATGATTCCCTGTAGTCTTATCACTTAGTCAATTACAGATTATTACAACATCCTCCAAGCTCATCTTATCTCATGAGTGCTATTTACTATAGGTCCATAGAATTAACGTCAGACATGATTAAGTAAAACCAATTAAACTCAATTCATCAATCAATGAATCCAATCCTGACACTTTGGGGTAGCCATGACACAACAGTGACAGCATCCGAATGTACTTGCATGTGTTGCTAAAAGCAGCTGGAATCCAAACTGTCCGAGAGAAACTAACCAGCTAACTGCACAAACTGCCCGTCTTGATATGTATCACAAGATGGAGAGGCATGTGTACGTCGGTCATGGTGGATGGTGGGAAGTCTTAAAGAGGACCTATTTATGCACCTTTTCACCGAGTTCACATATGGTCTCTGAGGTCCCCAAAGTGTGTTTGAAAATTTTTTTTTTTCTGCCGAAAACACCACCCAGATTATGCATTGGAGCCATCCGAGCTGTTTCGGTGGGTAAACCCACGTAATAACGAAAAATAAAATAAACACGTCTACCGTTTTTGTTTGGAGAAACGCGGAGTGGATCGTGCACCGCAGCCTACAGTACAGGCGACCTCACGTGGACACACACACACACACACACACACACACACAGAACAAATGGCAGCAAATCCGAACAGCTCGTTTTAGCACGTTTCCTGAAACCGACAGCTCACAAAAAACTGACTGAGTTGTCTTGTTTCACAGTTTGTGTGTTAGTTGGCCCATCAGAGACCCAAACGGACGGTATGTGCACAACTGAAAAAGTGCGTTTTGCATAATAGGTCCCCTTTAAAGATGGAATATTCAGACATTAATAAAGAATATTTCCTGCTTTGCACGTTTTTCATTTCATGATTTGTCAGCATATGTCAATATGTCATTTGTCAAATCGCAATCAGCTAAAATGTCTGTTGATATCCATTAACAGCATGTATACTAATGATTTATGGGATGAGGTTGAACACAATGTTTTTCATTGCTTCTTAACTGTCAACGCATGCACATTTTTTTGGATGAACAATAGCAAGTCTGCAGTTTTATTAATGATGCATGTAACATTTTCGAGTGAAATCTGTGCCAACTTTCCTGCCTTCCAATATTTAACCTATTGCCATTTGCTTTCTATTTCTGCTGAACCTGCAGACTTTGTTTAGTGTCATCCATCGTGGACTTTTGTTCCGTGAGGAAAGGCTTTTGTGTCTGTGTATGTTCTGTGCGTGTCATGTGCTCAAATTTTACAACAGAATCCCATGCAGTTCATGAAGAATCCCAATCAGAGTTCAGATACAGAGCATGATATCAGGTGCTGTAAGTTGGTGTAACCCAAGCTGGGAGGGGAGGAGGAGCCTTAATTGAGAAGAAGGAACATTTCCAGAAGAAAAGTGTCACATGACTGACAGGGCTGTCTGGGGTAAATTGCAGAACAGCCTTCTCACTTCGCAGAGTGACTCAGACATGATGGGGTGGGCTTGGTCCGGAGCTCTCCAACACCCCTCGTTATATTAAAACTTTCTTAAATGCATGCTGGTTAAATCAGCAGGCGTAACAAGCCAAAATAGTACATGTTTGGTCCGCAGTCGGGAGAGAAAGCTACCTGATACGAACTAGCCACGAGGAGAAATATTTTGTTTTTCTCTCCAGCTCCTAAATGCTTCAGGGGCCCAAACGCACGAGTATTGACAAAGGGAGTATGAATGTTGGATTACAAAACGACTGGTTGGATGGCTTCACCATGGCTCAGGGGTGCGAGTCGCTTCCGCCACGACAGGAGAGAGGTAGTCTGGAAGAACACGACCGCCATCCGCTACTGGGAGACAGCAGCCTGACGTCGGAGCCCCCTTTCCTGGACACCGCTCAACTTTTCCCCCTGATGGAGACCAGGTTGTACAAGCGGCGCTGGGTCATGCTCTTCATCTTCAGCATCTACTCCATGAGCAATGCCTTCATGTGGCTACAGTACAGCATCATCAGCAACATCTTCATGCGCTTCTACAGCATTGGCTCCTTGACAATCGACTGGCTCTCCATGATCTACTTCTTCACCTACATCCCCCTCATCTTGCCCGTCATGTGGCTTCTAGACAACAGGGGCATTAGAGATGTAGTTGTGGTGGGCTCTGCCTTCAACTGTATCGGGGCTTGGATTAAGACGGGCACGGCGCATCCCGACATGTTTGCCGTCACCTTCTTCGGACAGTTTATGTGCTCCGTGGGGACAGTGTACGTACTGGGAATCCCGTCCAGACTTGCCTCCCTGTGGTTTGGACACCACGAGGTCTCCACCGCCTGCTCCATTGGCGTCCTGGGAAACCAGGTGTGTATGATCACCCAAAATTGCCTCAAACTTTGTTTTTGTGCATATCCGTGTGTTCGCTTTAGTGTTCATGTACGAGAGAGAGAGAGAGCGACGGGGAGAGATTTCTAAATGACAGGCAGTGTGCTGGCAATAAATTGGGGATTGTTTGCATCTCTGCTACTGAATGTGTGATTGTTCCGTTTTCGCTATCCCGTCTTGCACATGCTGATTCCAACCGTTTTCCCGTAAGCTTTTCCTCTTCAGTCAGCAAGTTTAAACAAGTGAATCCCTCTCTCTGCTTGGAGGAATTACGGTTGGCCTAGTGGCCTCCTCACCAACGGGGAGAGTTATCATAGAGAGACAACTGTACACTGTGCAGAGTCAAGCATTTCCTTTCTTTTGGATTATGTTTTCTTTTCTGTGAGTTATTTTTTTTTTTGTGTGCCATAAAGGATTTGACATGATGTGAGAAATTTTACCCCAGGTGTCCGCCCATGCGGTGTGGTGAAAATAAGCGTAGGAAACATTTTGTTTTTTTTCTGAATCCAAACAAAAACCTTTTTTTTGTTTAATTTAGATCCATTCAAGGTAATGGGATATTTTAAATTTGCAGGATTCATGTCGAATTTACAGACAATTCATTTTCAGATTTGATTGGAGGAACGTATTGGTCCATAGTGTGAACAGGCTTGGCTCTCGTAATTTATTTGTCTGTACGGACTCAAATTCCTAAATAATCTTGGATCCCAGCAGTCCTTTACTAAAAGGACTGCTAGCGGGAAGGCCCTTTGAGTTTGCGTCGGAATCCAGGGATTCGAAAGGGGGCCGGCTTCAGTTTTAAGCTTGCCCCATTTCTGTAGTGTTGCGGGGTGTCGTGCCGAAGAGAAACCCCTGAGCGAGTGGCAAGATGGATCTTACAGATGAGGATTTTAATAAGTGTATTTCTGCAGTTTCGGCAGTCTACACGGTGTTGACGGTTGAAACCTTTAACGTAACGTTGTTTAAGAACATGGTGTCCCGACAGGATGTTTTACCTTGTCTTCCCAATGGCTACGGGAAAAGTTTAATTGATCAGTGCTGGCCGTGTTTGTGTTTGCTATTTGCCAAGGAGCACATATCAGATCCCAGCAGTCCTTTTCTAAAAGTTTTCGTTTAGTCCCTGGCAATAGATGGTCAGCCATGTCATGTTCAATCAGCATGTTATTGTTCTGTTTTTGCTGATCAGGTTGTTTCCAGTAGGGACTCAATCCATGTAACGTGCGCTAACAGATCCCCGCCCCCCAGCAACATGCTCGGTCGAAACATATAGGAAGTGAAAGAAAGCCAAAGCATTGACACACATATTAGCGCCACTCCCATCTGTTAACTGAAAAAAAAATAAAAGTTGATCTGTGAGACTAGTTCCTAAACGTTGCAGTATATTTTATTGGGTGAGCATTTCAAATACAAAATGTGCAGCATGAAAAAACATATATGGATAGAAAACACATTTCTGGAAAGATGTGAGTTTGTACTTCTTTCTGGTGGACACAGTCCAAATCAACTAGCGCGAACCCATTTAAATGCTTTACTTCAACTTAGACGCTGGAATCCAAATTTTTACATCCTCTTCATAGCACATTCAAGCTGGAAACTTCATGGAAATGTACACAGCCCACAAATGTGTCCATTAAGACTTTGCTTACTGGAAGGAAATGGAGAGAAGATAGAGGCCCAGATAAGATTAGTGTCTACTAGTGTCTAGTACACTAGTATGTCCAAGAGGTAGTTGGAGACTTTTATCCAATTGCTGAAAGTGATTTTTTTTTATGCTTGTGTGTGTGGTTTGTTCTTCCTAGCCTGGGTGAAATTGCAGGGAATGGGGAGTGCCTTCCACCACTCAAACCTTCTGCTCATGAACAAGCTACTATGGCTTTGGTAAATGAACTGGACAATGAGATTACATTGAGAATGCTGTCGTCATGGCAAGTTAGTCCGGTACTCTGGGGGGGTGTGGTTGATTACCTTAAAAATATAAAGGACCAAAATTAGGTTGCATTGCAAATATTTGAGAGAATGTATTACGCTTCCTATGTGACCTGGAGCCAGATCAACAAGCGGTGTAATTTGATCCCATACGGGATCCCAAACAGATAAGTACATTGACGATGTGACAGGTGCAATCCTGTTAAGGAAGCAACGTTTTCTCTGTTGAATGTAAGAAAAGAGTCTTCCCCCCTCTCCCCCAGCCTGTTTGTTGAAATACTTTAGAATAGAAAAATAAGAATAGCATTGAATGCCATGTTGACGCCACACCACAGCACTACTAATAATGCCCTTCAAGCTTCGGTTTGGTTAAAACACTTTGCTGTTAAGTGTATATCTGCTCTGTAACTCAAACCCCCTTACTTCCTGTGGAAATAAAATGATGCATTGTTTTTGGTGACTTGCTCAAAGTTATTGTATTACTTTGATTCTGCTCCCAGCCCCCACACATTGAAGCATATGAAGGTTGGTTAAAGCCATATATAAAATTGTGCCACCTCTTTTTCCGTCACATATCTCGATTTTTTTTCCTTCTTATTTTCCTCTGCTCTCTGACTTACTCTTGAACATGGATAACTTTTCAGCCTCTCCGATGAAGGAAAGCTGACGTTCAAAAAAAAGGCTTTTGTGACTCTCATATAACGCTATCTCTAGCTAAATGACCACAAGGTAAGTAAATCAATATTCTAGTCAGCTGATGTTAGAGCTAGAACCACTGAGTGTGGCCATTGTATCGTCTTAAGCTACTTACTGTATTTTACTGAACCCATGTCTGAGAGTGAAATTCGGAACAGTGGGATTACAGTAGCACGCTGCCCTTCTTGCCCTCTCACCTTCCCCCTAGAGAAGTGGGACCTCGGTGGACGTCCGCACTGGAATGTAGAGTGGCTAGGAAGCATCGGAAGGAGGCACTTCTCCTATGCTCTTCACATTTGGAAAGTTTAGCAACACTGACTGTTCCTAGAAAGGGTAGGGGGATGGGGGTGGGTTCTGAAGTGCTCATGAACATCAGGTACATTTCTTGACTACTATCATCGCAACGCTTACACATACACTCTATCACACTCCCCTTGCTGCGGTCTTTATCCAGGTGTACAGGTTCAACAGCTTAAAAGCTGGTGAAATGTGATGGCAACTAATAACAGGCAGTCAAATGTCGACACCGTCTTTTCACATTAGTTTGGTTAATGTGCTTTAGAAGAGTGTTTGCCGTCCATGTTTCATTCTTGGGGTTTGCCCCGTTCTCTCACGATCCTTTCTTTTCTTCTTGACGCAAGGTTGATTTCCTGTATAAATGATGCTGTGTGCCGCGATGTGTCGTTTCGTCTCCGTATTCGCGTCCGTGTGTGTGTGTGTGTGTGTGTGTGTGATTGCCAGGTGATGCCACAGAGCGATAACAGCTTTTCCCTTCTCCCCTCACTCACAGCTGGGTATCGCCATTGGGTTCCTGATCCCGCCGATCATTGTGCCCAATGTGGACGATGTGGACGAGCTGGCGCACCACATCAGCATCATGTTCTACGTCACTGCTGGAGTGGCCACGGTGATCTTTGTCCTGGTGATTATTGGTAAGTCCCCAGGGATGCCCAACCTTTTTCTTTAGTGTATTGTATTGGCGGTCAGCGGTCACTTTTGTCTGAATTGTTTCTATTCTCATGGTAGAGGGAGCAAGGTTATGACAGCATAGAATACGTTATAACATATAGTCATGGATTTTGTTACAATTTATGTTTGAACGCTCTAATTTTTGAACGGATATTTGACAGTTAGGAATTCTTAAGACCTCAAAAATTGGTGACCCCAGTGGTGACCCCATGTGAGAGTGCTACACCCCAGATTGGGAATCATTGCATTCGTCCAATATATAGCCCCTTTTCCATCACAGAAACAATTTCAGGAACCAGGAATCGGTACTACGGAGCATTTCTCTTTGTAATAAACGTCCCACGGAAATGTCTCTATAGCTCTGTGGCCGCTTCTTTCCAATTGCAAGACATGTGGGTAAAATGTTTATAAGCAGTTAATTTGCTCTTTACAGTTATGTCAGGTCAGGGTGATTAGTGTTGTTATGTTCTTTTGAATAAGAACCCTCATGGAATTTCATTGCAGTCATATTTGTTTTACATATCCTTTAGTGAATACCCTCCTCTCATTCTAGGCTCCCTCTCTCGCTCTCGCTCTTGCTCTCTCTCTCTCTCGCGCTCTCTCTCTCTATCTCTTTGTTTCTGTGGGCACTGTAGAAACACCAGTCCTCCCGAGGTGTAACCCATTTTGAGACGTGCTCTCCACTGCAGGCTCGCTCAACAACAATTCTCTGTTCCCACTAGATGAGCAGTAGCATTAATCGCTGTAATTGTTTGAGCAGATCGCCTCAGACACAATGTGAAAATACAAGCACTTCAGTATCAAAGTCGAGGAAGACTTTCATGAGAACTACCCCAGGGCACAGCTAAATCCCTACCGATCCCTAATCCCTTTCATTTCCTCCGTGAACTGAGACTAACCGGCTCACCAAAAAACATCATACATTGAACATCCCACCAATTTCATTATGTACATGTAGGTGAGCCATTGCAGAAATGAAAGGAAGAAATTGCGTGAGAAACACTGATGTCACGTGAGAAAACTCCCATCTCAAATGTGTGAGCGCTAACAGCCCTGAGTAACCAGTTTAGAAAATATAAGAGGTACAAAATATTTAATGTTAACTGCCGGAGCATTGCGTTGCACCTTGTTCAATGTACAAATTAGACAGGCAACAGGTTGAACAGATAGTGTAAGGAACAATAAAAACAAAACATCTGGAAAGGTTAGTGGGCTCTTACCTCACTGCGTGTGTCAATAAGACAAAGTACAAAACACACAGTTTGAGCCGCTCACACATTTGTTTTACGGCTTAGCCAAATGACAATAGACATTGAAGACAAAAAGACAAAACTTCCGCTGAGCCCCTCCGGTGAAACGCTCCTAAATTGTTCTTTTTGACAATGAACCATGAAGGTTCAGTGCAAACACTTGTTTTTCATGCTGAAGGTTACTACAATCTTATGAATGAAAACTAAATGTGAGGATAGAACTTATATTCCACAATCTTAAGTAAATTAACCATAACTCTTACTCATAATACTAGTTTTACTGTATGCTTGTTTTTTTTGTTGACCATTTATTCAACTTTTTAAGTGGAGACTATTAACCCTTTCCATCTATGAAGGTGTAATCTAGCTATAATCAACACACACGCACGCACGCACGCACGCACGCACGCACGCACGCACGCACGCACGCACACAGTTATTCTTGAATTCTAGTTTTTATTTATTGTTTCTGTGTTCCTGGGTAGGATTGCGTCCCACTGAGATCCTGACTCGGGTCGCTGATCCCGTCAATTTAATATAAGTCCAGATGGTGTTTTGTGGGGACGACTGGGTGACTCAGAGCTTTCACTTTCACATCGATGTCAGTTTTGAGACGGGGGAATAAAGAAAGACAAGCCACATCTTAAACGACACTTGATGACTGAAATCCCTCCAATCGTGAGAGGTTTTTTGTTGATCTGCATGTCTCTGTTTGTGCTGCGGCTGCTTGTCCGTGTGTCCGCCTGCCGGCTAGTGTTCCAGGAGAGGCCAGAACTCCCTCCCACGCAGGCCCAGGCCCAGGCCAGAAACCTCCTCCCGGATGAGTACTCGTACACGGCCTCCATCAAGAGGCTGCTGTGCAACAAGTCCTTCATGCTCCTGGTGATCAGCTACGGTGGGTTTCTGCTCGCTTCAGACTGAGAGCAAGCTCAACTTTTCTGTCAATAAGCTCTTAATATTTTAAATTGTTGAGCGATCTGACTGAACAAGGGGGAAAAGTTCACATGCCAAAAAACCCTTCCTATGTTTTCTGAGTCAAATTAGTTATTTGACTTTCTAAGTCAAAGGGATGGAGGCGGGTGGGCCCTGTATCTTATTCTGGAGTCAGAGTTTGCTCTACAGCACATTCCAGCTTTTTGACAATTATTTAAGCTCGTTAAACCAAATACTGTTGACGGCTGTAAGCCTCCGAGCCCTACAGGATCTATCTGACCTGCATCTAACGGGGTATGAAACCACAGAGACGCACGATAGAAAGACTGGTCTAGTTAAGTGGCTCAGGAAACTGAATCTAGACCGCGTTCCAAATTATTATGCAAATTATATTTTTATCTTATTTTCCGAAATAGTCGATGCAAATGACAGTATCATTTTCAAATCATCAACCGTTAGGGTATATTTCAAATGTTATTGAAAAAACCTCCAAATGATAACAGTATCTTTATAAAAAAAAAAAAACCTCAAAATGCACTGTTCCAAATTATGCACAACAGAGTTTCAAAACATTTTATAGGTTGTAAAGAACTGAAAATTGTCATTTGTTGAATTTGCAGCATTAGGAGGTCATATTTACTAAAATCAAAAGCTATTTCAATCAAAAACATCTTAACAGGCCAAGTTACATGTTAACATAGGACCCTTCTTTGATATCACCTTCACAGTTCTTGCATCCATTGAACTTGTGAGTTTTTGGAGAGTTTCTGCTTGAATTTCTTTGCAGGATGTCAGAATAGCCTCCCAGAGCTGCTGTTTTGATGCAAACTGCCTCCCACCTTCATAGATCTTTTGCTTGAGGATGCTCCAAAGGTTCTCAATAGGCTTGAGGTCAGGGGAGGATGGGGGCCACACCATGAGTTTCTCTCCTTGTAGTCCCATAGCAGCTGCAACCCTTTCTGCTTGTGAGCATTGGTTAGGGGTGGCCCAATAGTAGGTTTATGAACAACTGCAAGCCTCTGGAGGATCCTACACCTTGAGGTTCGCAGGACTCCAGAGTCACCAGCAGCTTCAAATACCTGTTTGCTGCTTTGTAACGGCATTTTAGCAGCTGCTCTCTTAATATGATGAATTTGTCTGGCACAAACCTTCCTCATTATGCCTTTATCTGCACAAACCCGTCTGTGCTCTGAATCAGCCACAAATCTCTTCACAGTACGATGATCACGCTTAAGTTTTCGTGAAATATCGAATGTTTTCATACCTTGTCCAAGGCATTGCACTATTTGAGGCTTTTCGGCAGCAGAGAGATCCTTTTTCTTTCCCATATTGCTTGAAACCTGTGGCCTGCTTAATAATGTGGAACGTCCTTCTTAAGTAGTTTTCCTTTAATGGGGCTCTGCTGGCAAACTAATTATCACATGTGTCTGAGATTGGTTTCAGTGATCCAAAGGGCCCTGAAACACAATACCATCCATGAGTTTAATTGAAAAACAAAAAATGTAATGTTTATGACACTTAACTCCAATTTGCATAATAATTTGGAACGCGGTGTAAAGATAACAGATCACCCTTTTTTCAGAACAGAAAGCCAAAACCAACTTACACAGCATCCATCCAATAAGCTGCAGACAATGTTTCCATAGTACTGTAGGAAACATCATAGGTAAAAACAAAAAAATATAAATAAAAGAAAGCTTACGTGAGAACGTACCCTAGGAAAAACAAGTGTCAGCTTTTACTCACTTTGAGACAATTAGATATCTTAACACTTTTAATACCAACATTTAGCTTTACAGAAATGGAAAGATAATTATGTATTTATCTTATTTTTTACGTCAACAGTTTGGTATGCCACATGCCTTATCCGTCCCTGGTGAAAGATGTCATCGTCATAAAAACAGATAAAAAAAAAAGTGGCTTACCTCACTCGATTACTCTTCCGCTCAGACACGTGTCGTCGCATTAAATGGGCAAAAAGTAACTCCAAACACAACACTTGTTAATAGTTACAGTCTTTATCTGCAGTTTATAGTGATAAGAGGATCCATCATCATGACTATTATTTTTTCGTTTCAAAGGTCACTATCCTGTTGTTGGTTGTCAACACATAGAAGATGAGGCATATTAAATCTATAAAATATAAGTTGTACAGAAAACTCCCATGGACGTCCCCCTGAACTTGTTGTGTTGAGTGGCATTGACAGCCTTCTTAGGAGACAGCGTCAGATCGTGGCTGCAGGCGAAGTATGGCCGCCGTACAGTTCCCACCAGAGTTTTTGGTTGTGAGGACCGACCGGGGAGGAGCTCAGGGTCCCATCTGGAGCGTCTCCACTCCCCGCAGCGCTTCTGAAAATAGACGGAGACTGTTTCTCTCCCTCCTTCCTGCAGGGCTGAACGTGGGCTGCTTCTACGCCGTTTCCACGCTGCTGAACAGGATGATCATCGAGCACTACCCCGTGAGTCCCCGCTCACTGTTCACCTTTCCACTGCCAATAAAGTTTCTTTCTTTCTCTCTGTCTTTGTTTGTTTGATGGTTTATTTGTTTGCTTATTCCTTCCTTTCTCACCTAATCTAAGTGCAGTAAGTACTAAGTCTGCTGACGCTCGCATTGCTCAAGCGATGTGGCTCTCAGATAGATAAGTTGAGCCTTGGATTCCAGGAATTGTGCCGTAACAGGCCAACTCACCTCGGAAAAGGCCCAGGGTGTGAAAGGTCACAGTCGTCTCATTGCTTGTCTTCAGCATCGCAGCCAAAGGTCATAGCAGGAAAGATCAATGTTTATCTTCCCAGGGTCAAGAGGTGAACGCCGGGAGAATTGGCCTGACTATCGTCATCGCCGGCATGGTGGGATCGCTCATATGTGGCATCTGGCTGGACAAAACCAAGACTTATAAGTAAGATGTTCATTCAACTCCCTGAAAGAAAGTCTCAAACCAAGAATCGCAAATGTTGAGCAAAATTTAGGTCAAAGTGATACATTTTGCTAGAATGGCTAACTGGGTAAATGTTTTTCTGCCCATTGGTTTCCAATAGTCTGTTGCTGCTTCCAGTTACAGAAATGATACTTCTTATCTGTCCTTTCAGTGTGATCTTCTCTTTTGTATCGGTGTCATTCATCTTGGATCTTTCATTTTTACACCTTGTTTTTTCCCGTTGTCAAAATGTATCACTGTGACCGCACAGAGTCCAGTTCTCCCCTCCCCAAGCTCCCCTCCCCGTCCCTTCCCTTTGCTCAGCGCCTCGCTTCATGATAATGCAGGGGCTCTTCTCACGAATGTCTTTTGAATCGTCCCATCGCGGGGAGACGTCCAAGCAAATTAAAGCTATTGCGCGAAGAAGCCGCGTCTGACGTTCCAGCGGAATGAGTTCTATCTCTGATGCGCCTCTTCTCTTATTTAAGGCGACAGCACATCTCCACTTGTCCCTCCAGGATCCAGCGGAGCCGTGCTCGCGTCGCATGAAACATGGGAAACAGTCACAGACATGACTCTAATACAACACAAAGCCACCCAGTCCGAAAGTAACAATAAACAATATATATTTAGCCACTATAATTAACCCTGTCTTGTAAATGTACTTTTAGCCTGCTCTGAGGCAATTCAATTTCTGACTGCAAACAAAAAAGCTAAAGCTCTTTCAGAAGGATACGATTGTGAAACGCGCCTCCTGTTATCTGAAAAGCAAAGCGGCGTAACAATCGAGAAACGTTTCGAGCCCAAGCTCTTACGCAGCATTCAGACACGCAGCTGTCTAAACATCCAGTTTTGTTGTCGGCTCTCACACTCCCATCCTGCTCACCTCCCTCAAAACGCGAGATTTAACCGCCGCGTGCGGCCGCATACTGTAAATACAGCTGTATGATTTGCTCCCACCTCAGACAGACCACCTTGATCGTCTACCTCCTCTCGCTGGTTGGAATGCTGGTCTACGCTTTCACCCTCAGCCTGGGTCACCTGTGGCTGGTGTTTGTGACCTCCGGGGTTCTGGGGTAGGTACCGATTCCCCCGGTCGCCATGGCGACGGCAAGGCCGTCGGATTCTGAATCACCGTTCCTTCTATTCACCTGCCAGAAATAGCTCAGAGAAGATCCTGCGGCCTATCGGTAGCAGCAGCTCAAAGGAAACCGCAATTCAGGGAAAGGCTATTGACATGTACGGAAGGAGGGAAGTCATATCGCGTTGATACTCTTAAATGTAAACAGCCGTCACGGGCAGTGATAACACAGTGTTGCGGTGGGTATGGGTAGTTACAGTAGTGCTTACAGATAATATTTAGGGTCACATATTAAGGGAAAAGCTCTTAGTTATTATGTTAGTCTTTATGCAACTTAGGATAATTCCTGTTTGTCACGTGAGCTCCGTGAGGCCCGGTGGTAATATTAAACCGGACTTTAAATGTGCAGCTCAAGGTTCTCTACTTTTGTTTCCCCCCCAAAGTGAATCCAAGTGCTGTTGTGTTCAATAAAAAAAAGACTTACTTTCACAAGAAACATTCTCCTCCTTTGTATTTCCAATAAGCCGTTTAAGTCATTAAGCGAGCGGTTCCCATTGCGGGTTTTTCATTTATTTATTTCCCTTTTCACGAAAGCCAAGAGACCTTTCTGCTTGGGTAAAACACTTTGCCCTGCCTGGGTAACTATGGTTGAGACGCTTTGGCCGCCTCATCCTCGGTCAGCTCAAATCTAATCCGTTTGGATAAAAGGTAAAAAAAAAACAACAAAGCGGCTCGTCTGGAGGTTTGTTTTTTTTCTGTCCGCAGGTTCTTCATGACAGGATACCTGCCGCTGGGCTTTGAGTTTGCTGTGGAGCTCACCTACCCTGAGTCCGAGGGAACCTCCTCTGGCCTGCTCAACTGTTCGGCTCAGGTCAGCGGGCGGAGGCAGGGATGCACACGACTGTAACGCACGCTCGTTGACATGAACGGATAGGTGAAGGTGTCTGTGTTTATGGGTTGCTTTGCTCGTCTTGGATTAACACCTGGTTCCCTCGCAAACGTCCGCACAGGTGTTCGGGATCATCTTCACCATCGCCCAAGGGAAGATAATAGACGCGTGGGGCACGTTAGCCGGGAACATCTTCCTCTCCATCTTCCTCCTCATAGGGACCATAATGACGGGTACGGGAGCAAAGCTTTTCCTCTAAATGCGCACACCCGGCGATACTTCTGACCGCAGAATGGTGGACTTTGAACTCATTAGCCTCGTCTTCTCTGATGTCACCGCTTTAATGATGTGGGTGGTAGGGTGGGACTTGTTAGAACTGTGCACTCTCTCGTTCCAACTCAATATCTCGACAGTTCATTTTTTTTATGGAATTACAACGCCCGCAAGTGGCTTAATTGACGAGCGTGCTTTTCACTTACCGCAAGAGAGAGATTAAGATCAAGAGATTAACCATGTTCTGTTCACACGTTCCCTTGTTATGAGTCGTTTTTTTTTTTTACTTAAATAGTCAGAGTTAATATAGCCACAGATCCAAGATGAATTCAATTCATTGGCGTGATGTTTATTATTATTATTATTATTTTTATTCTTTCTCCACTCTTTCTTCCACGTTCACGACAGGATTAATTAAATCCGACCTGCGACGCCAAAAGGCCAACCAGCTGGCGGAAGCCCGGGCGGTAAACGTAAGTGCACATCGTGAAGCCAGAGGTGGAAGCTCAATCTGCATCCCCTCAAAAACGAGCGAACGGGATCGTTTCCACCCCCTGACTTTGTGGCTTCTTCTCTGCAGCTTCTTAGTGCAATGCACCGCTTCGGGTGTGCGTGTGCGTGTGTGTGTGTGGTGTGCGGGTGTAAAGGGGTCTTTTAACCTTTCCTTCTAACCTTCTAAAAACGTACTCTTATTCCCAAAAAACGTATTATGCTTTACGCTTATTAGGCTTATTATGACGAGCGCCGCATCGCTTGTGCTTCGAAGGTAATTCTTTGCCATTGCACGGCTAATGTATTTTGCTGTCTTACCTCATACTTTTTCTGTATATATATTTAAAGGGAATAGTTATAATAGTGGCCTAAATATGATTCCCATTTCATATTCTTCCTGCCTACTTGGGTTGGACTACTGAGCATGTCACTAGTCGTGCAGTATTTTAGCTTGTAATGGGTTTGTTGGTGTAATGGGTGGAGGGAGGAAAACAGGGGTCGGGGTCGGCCTCGGGGAGCCTCTCCCATGCGTGACCCCCAAGCTCCTATTCCAGCATACAGGCTCCATGTGTTCGGTGCAGGACTACGGGGCCACAGTGCCCGGCAGCCCCCCCCAGTGGCGGCCATGACACAATCCCACTACCTCATTAAATCCAAAACACTCTGCCAAGGTAGGGACACCCAAAATACAAAAGACCGCACATATATATTTCGCCGTTAAGCAAATACATTATGTTCACAAAATATGTCCATTGTGTGATAATTCATTTTCAATATCTAAAACAAATCGGAAACACGTTCCGGTAAAAAAAAAAAAAAAAAACAACTGAAATACAGGAATATTAGAACAACGAATTGCTACCGACTTGCCTTGTTTGATTTTAGATATTGAAGAGATAGAATTTTAGGTCTTGTCATAAAAGCATAAAACTCATTGATCAGTTTCATTAGAAGTTTCGTAAAATTTGATTTCACCTGTTTTTACAAATAAGGTCTCTTTAAGATGACAACGTCAAATATAAAACATTTTCAACTACGTTGTTTTTTTAATTATCCCAACTTGAAATTCTTTTAATCCAGGTTATAAAAGACTGCGACTGCATCTTCAGTTATGGTGTTTTTGCGATTCTATGTTGTTGTTGTTTTTTGTCTCTCTCTCATTGTGTTTAGTTTAGACTTAACAATAGCAGAAATCAATTAACACAATGAGCGTTTAGTGAGATTGATGCAAACATTCAACTCTAACAACTCCAATAACAGTAGATTTAAACAACATTTGTAGAGACATACTTGATCAGCATACCACAAAAATTGAATTAATATTAATGATTTTTTTATTATTTTATTTTAAATGTATTTTATTTTCTAAGTGAATTTGAATCAATCGATCTGTTTATCGCTGATTTCATAAAAGATGATTTGTTCGTTGGTTAAAGGGGCATTTTTGGGCGTGTTGTTGATTACAGTAGCATCAAGGATACTACGCTCTCTGATGCCTTTTAGGACAAGGATAATCAAGTATTTGTTTTTATCTGATTGGTAATGTTTCCCCCTGTCCGTCTTATTTCCCAGAAACCGGCAGCTACTTGTAAAGGAGACGTCTCTCTCCCTGTGACTCTGAAAGAGGCGAAGTTATGAGGCGAGGCGTGAGAATATACTGATGTGAGGAGGCAGACGTCCCTTTACGACGTCAAGGAATCGAAACGGGGATATCTTACTCACAAGACACAAACATGAACGTAGACGACACAGACTTGGACAACACGCTGCTTCCCATTTACGAGTGTGAATGAGTTTAAACTAAATGTGTATATATTGAACAAACAGGCCCTTAGGAAGGCCCGGCGAGCCAGTAATGTGATGTGTGTGAGGCGCTGCACCGACTCTTATAATTTTTCGGGCCTGAGCTCCAGGGAAGATACCAAGTGTACACAATGCAACACAGCTTTATATCAATCATGCAGAATGAAAATTTTAATGAACTTGGGAGCCTCAAAGGTTTTTAAACATATCCCCAAAAGTAGAGATTTTTGAATAGAAACTACTCGCCGGGGGACAGCTGCTTGCTTGCATTTTATCTGAAACAGGCCTTTTACATTTTTAACGACCTGCTGATTTGAGTGCAATTGAAATGTCACTTTAGTAACACGGACAATTAGAAAAGTGTTGAGTTAACGCTAAGCTTTAAATTAATGTTGAATCAGTATTCTATGTTTTATAATGAGCATTACTTAATGCAAATTTTGTATTCTGTAATGGCTGTTTCTCGTCTAGTTACTCATCAGTTAAATATGAGGGGTATTACTTTACTTTCACTCTATTTTTACTCTTTATTACCGAGTACATCTGGTGGTGAATACAGTCAGTTCTGTGCATCTGGGCATAACTTTGAGGGTCACCCTTTCCTTGTTTTTGTGATATTCAATGAACTTTGTTGAAACATTCCATTCTCGGAAAAGGAGTCAAATACAGGGGGGGCAGCTGTACTTGGTGTTATACTGTATGTGTGGAATGCTGTTGATGAAATGATGTTTGCACAAAAATGGAGGGAGAGACAAGGCAAAGCAAGTTAACTTGCTTGTCCTTTTACACAATGAAACAATATTAGATTATTTTGGAGGTGAAACTCATAAAACTGTATATTTGTTACTGAGAAATGTATCTTATACTGTGCAGTTAGATGAATGTCTACAATTCAATGCATCATATACGTGTTTTACTTGATTTATTGCGATCTATAGTCGAGTGATACTCCTCTTTAAATGATTGTGTAATCGTGAGATTACTGTGTTTACTCCAGGGGAACGTTGTTTTGTAGGATATTTCATATCTGTCATGAATCATTTCTGAGTGTAAGTGCTTGTCATACCTAGTGATGAAGAACCTAATCATCTGAGCTAGCAGAATCAGCTATGAATGCTGGTCTTGTGGGAAAAAAAAAAAGGAATAAAAAAATAAGCTGAGGAAAGACAAAATTTGTTTGGTTTCTGTAGAAAATGTATTATTGTTATTTTCAAATTGGCACCACTAAAGGCTTATATTTTCAGAAACATACCTGGTGGTATCTTTAAATCGTAATTGTTTCCAAATACGAAACCGAATGTCAAGTTCAACCATCTACAGATATGGTCCAACCAAGGGAAAACAGCATTTCATTTCACTTCACATTTGCAGGTTCAGTTCCAACACTACTTTTCCTTCGGAATTATAAACCTAAAAAAAAAAATGTACTCGGTTAAATCAGTATTTTTGAGTGGCCCATAAGCCAGCACGTGGTGAACATACTGAGAATGTCACTGCAACACTATCGCAAGATGGTAACACTACAAAACTCAGGAATAAAATCGCATTGCATTGCAACAGTTAAAGCACTTGAGGATAAAAACAAACACGCAAGCAAACAAACAAAAAACACTTGAAAAACATCTGGATATGTACAGTATATCCTAATCAGTAGAATGTGTGATCTACAGCATTACTTTTCACACTCAGTGCTCCTGGTCCTCAAATTACCAAACAAGTGACCGGGACACAGCCACAAGCGTATGGTGGTGGGTGGACAAGGCCAATTTAAGTGTATGCATTCAATTCCTCTTCTTCTGCCGTGACCCGACTTCCTCCTGCGCTTCCGGAATGCACTGGAACCCAATCAGCATTCCCACAATAGAGAAGCCTTGAGGAAAAAGTGCAAAAAAATAAGTTACCATTTTATTTTCATTTTTTTTTGGGTCACAGTTTAAATCTTACATTTCCATGCCATACAAAGCCGTAGGTGGAGAGTAACGGAGTCCTTTTACTGAAGTACTGTACAGATGTGGGGTTGGTGAATTTTTAACTTTACTTACTAATTCCATTTTAGCTCTTGCTTTTATCGCACTACATTTCAAAGCAACCATGTCAGCAATAAGGGGAAACCAGTAGACGAACCAAAACTAGACGGTTAACACCTTAAGCTGAGCACACAGAGGAGAATGCTTATTAAAATGATCACTGGCTCGTTAATGTGTTTGCTGGCGATAACTCTGGCGCAGTGATTTTCAGCCTTTGCACATCGAGGACCCTCAATTCAAGACACATTAGGATCCAATCTGATAAGAGTTAGTCTCTGGGGCCCCCATTCTGGGAAGATTTTAAACATTAGATGTGATTTAGTCCAAACTTCCATACCCGTCTGAGAAAGTTGCCGAGATGACATTATGATGAAATGGTGATGGTGCTGAGGTCTTGTAAATGAAATGAAACGGTGACGTTTGACTATTTATCATTTTACCGGAGACCACCACCAACCAATAATCGAATTGACGAGGTGCATCATTCAGTCATGAAAATAATGCTCAAAAAAGACTGGATCCACATAGTCATACAACTTACAGTACAGTATATGTAGGTATACACTTACTTGCCACAATGAGGGGTGCCATGACACCTATAGTCAGAGGAGCGGTTCTGTAGATAAAGGCTTCCGATAGGAAATGTCCCAAAGCCAGCACAAAGGTCCAGAGGGTGATGTGGTAGAGCCTGGAGACACAAGGCAGCTTTACAACGACACGCCAATCGCGATGATCGGCCGATTACGCAACAGTCGCGACCGCTCCACTGACGTTTTATTCTGGATGTCAATGGCACAGGCGCAGCGTGTGATCGACGACAGCAGCGTCCAGATCCCGAACGTCCGCGCCTGGAGGCCGTTCACTGCGGGGCAGATCGCGGGGTTAAGGGGCCGTTGTAATTTTTTTGTTGTTGTTGTTGTTGTTGTCGTTGTTCGATCCGCTGCCGGGTTTGAAACGAGGGACCGCACTCACCGAACTCCGGCGCCCCCGTGTAGAGCTTCTCCGACAAGAAGCGGTGATCCCTGAAACTCTGCACGGTGTTCCCCACCGCGATGACGGACACCATGAGCAGCCAGCTCCGCAGGACGTTCAGGAAGCGGCTCATCTCCGGGAAATAGAAGAGAACAACCGCACGAGTGAAACGTTCATAAAAAAAATAATATATATGACGATATATATGACGTCGCGTTGCGTCGTCGTGCCACCGATCGTCGCCGGCCCTAACGAATCACGGAGCCGCGTCCGATGACGCCATGACGTCGCACCCTCCAGGCCCCGCCCCCGGATCCGCCGCAGCCAATCGCCGCGAGCCTTCCCCCCGCACACGCGTGGCCGCGCGCGAATGCGGGGTTCGTGTCGCGTGGGAAAGACTCGCAACGCGTAGTTTTTAAAAATAACCTCTTTGCGCACAATATGAAGGCAAGTCGATTTCGTTTCGCGTTTTACGCCAAGTTATTACGTTATTGTGAATGAAACGATTGGTACCATTCCTACCATCCATCACAAAAATGACAGAACGTAACTCTTATTAGGAATAGAGAATCTTTAGCCGCCTGGTTGTGACTGTGACATCTACTTTTGCTTTGATACTATGACAAATGCGCTTGTACAAAAAAAAAGCGTCTCCTAAATAACGCAAGGGCGTGGAATGTGCCAGACTTATATTCTATATTATAACGTTTTATCTCGTCGTATCTTATCCTGTTACCACGTTGACGCTACGACACCACACGCATCGTAAAAGTTAGCTGCAAAATAATAGTATCATCGAAACCGGAAAGACGCAAGTGACGCGTAGAAGCAGCAAAGGCAGCATGGGTGCGGTAAATCATCCTCGCGTCCATTCAGATCACGAATCAATCGGGTAAATACTCAAACGAGTAAACCGTCAATCTGAGGTCGTCTCTAAACACCGCCCTCTCCTCGCTCGGTGACGGGATCTCTTCAGCGCTTTCGAGCGGTCCCTCCCTCTCCCGCGCTGACGTCAACGGGATTTCCGAGTCGCCGGCGACAGTTGCCGTCTCTCCCACGTGACGTGAACGCGGCGGAGAGACGGCGGTGTTGATTGGACGCCGGGCCCCACCTCGCCATTGGCCAGCGGGCTCGGTCGGTCGGTGTGGCTGCGCATGCGCATCCTTGTTGCCACTGACTTGTTGTAGTTACCAGAAGGCGCAGGTAGATGCACCAGCGGCTGGGCACCGTGCGAGCTCGCCCCCTGCCCCCGGCCCCCTGCCCCCCGGTAACAAATACACGCCGGTGGCGGCGTGCTCGGGTATGTAATTCAGAAGACGTAGACCGGTACCAGCAGTGTACTCTATGACCACTGACCGGCTGGAGTTAGCCGCTCCACCATTCAAGCTAACGCTAAATCGTAGGCGTTAGGGTGTTACTAAGCTTAAGTCCGCGGCCGCCAAGATTGCAAGTGTAATAACAATGTTACGTGCAGGTGCAAATCGACTGCCACTGTTTTTCATCAAACGATGGTACATTTCCCGACAGGTCGGAGGTGCCATGATAAGCCAAGGTGCCTGATCCCAGGAGGGTTTTACCCTGGAACCCCCCCTCCCCTCTCTCTCTCTCGCCGAGGAGATGCCATCTGTGACCCGGGGCAAAGAGGATTCGGAGTCCCCCTCCGAGGACAAGCGGGAGTGAGTGGCTGCGCTGATTAAAAGTTTGCAATAGGTCATATTGCGCGTTCCCTCGGCGTGGTCTTCTAAACCAAGCCATTATATAGAACAAGAAAACCTTCTAAATGCTTCCCATGGGGGAAATTGTTCGGCATTTTAGCCACGCTAGCCATCTAGGAGCAGTGGGCAGCCACAGCACGGTTTCCACCGACCAGCTCCAAATCTAGAGCCGTTGCCTTGGCCAGGGGCATCTGCAGGAGTGTGGAATTAACATAGATGTCTTCAGGGTGAGGAAACCGGAGCACCTGAACAAGGGGAGAACATGCAAACTCCACCGGGAAAGGCCCCAGTCGTGTTCGAACCCGTACCTTAATCCCTTACCTGCAATTCTGCTGCCTCTAAATAGAAAAAAAATTCTGTGGGACAATGCTTGGGCAATTCGGCTAGGAATCTTCCTCTTAAACAACTCCCATATTGCAGGCATAAGGTTACAGAAGGTGCCCCGATCCCATATTTATTATCGATGTCAAGACGTAGTCATACAGAGTAGGGTGACAATTTAAAGAAGCTTCAGTTTTGCATTATTGATTGAACACTTTGGTGTTCAAGAAGAAGATGGGGAACCCAATAAGTAGAATGAACACTATGTCTTTACAGCTCATTGTGGCAATGGTTGGTGGTTGTGACTTTTACCCTGACCAACTTTTCTTGCTTTGGCTGTCCTTGATTACAACCTGTTCAATCTCTGTTCCTTCTGATTCCCAAGTCCTTAAATATCTTGTGCTGCTTAATATTAGCAAGGTTTAAGCTAAAGGAAATCAAGCCTTCCTCTAAGACAGTTAGCTGTGCATCATGCAGGACTTTAAGCAAATGATTCAGTAAACTTTACTGAATCTTGATTGTGAATTTTTATTAAAATACAGATATTTTCTTTATCTATGTAAGGTGTTTATTTGTCCAACTTTTTTTTTGGCTCACTTTGTGTCAGCGTCTGTCTAACAGTTTCTGTCTCTAACAGAGATTACCCTTGCATTGCCTGGAGCGGCCTTAGCAGGAAGATTCCTGTTCTGGTGTTCTACCCTGAAGCCATCGTCATTAAGGATGGAGATAAACCCTCTATTGGAGGTACCCTACGAGTCATACAGCAGACAAGATATGACAAGATTTGATTCCATTACTGCAAAGATTGTTTTTTTTATGGATGAAACGCAACATTGGGTGTGGAATTCCATGTATTTGTTTGCTTATTTTATTTTTTTGATACAGAACAATACAACATGGCCTTCAAGATCGTTCGCACGGAGAGCCGCCTGGTCAGAGGAATACTCACAAATCATGGTTTCCATGAGGTAATGTTCTGTCATATTACAAAGTTGTTTGAGTGGCAATGTGACTATATTACAAAGTCATTACAACATCATGTTGCATTAGTCTGAGCCTAAGTGTTGACATCTTTTAGAGCGCCGCGTGATATTTATGATGCTATCCGTGCTAGATAAGATAATTGCTATTAGGGGGTTGCTTTTTTCACACTGCCAATATCAAAGCCTGGATGGGAATGCATTACTGAAAACAAAAGCAAAAAAAAACAGAAAAAAAGAATTGGCCTTTTCGAGTATACACTAATCCTGTTTCACAAGGGCACACACTCTGCATTATTCCTCCTTCCAAGCAGTTAATATTGATTCCCTTTTTATTTCACTTCACTGCTTTTGACTTTCGATTAACTCATCATCAAAGGCAAAAAGAGTATCCACCGTAACATCACCGAAGCCAAAGTTAAATAAGCCTGCGCTGCAAACATCTTGTGCTCTCAGAGACACTTAGCGAAGAGCCGTGCCAAACCTGCCTCCCCAGTTTTGTTGGAAATAAAACAAAACAAAACAAAACAAAATAGAGTAATATGACGGTGAGGGCCGGTGAACTGGCCTTCCTGATGAAATGACGAGCGGAGACGAAAGCTGTATTTCGCCAGCGCAGCGCCGTCTTATCTGATCCCCCATCTCCGATCGACTCCCGACTGGAGCTTTCATCCGTGATTGGCATGAGGATAGAATACTTCTTCTCCGGGAGCTCTACCGGCGTCAGCGTCGAGGGCTCCACCTGTTTTTGTTCTTGAACGCTCTATGACCCTGTTCTTCAGGTTCACCCCAACAGCAACGACTTCAACCTCATGTGGACGGGCTCCCACCTCAAGCCTTACCTCCTACACAGCCTCCAGGACTTCCAGAAGGTCAACCACTTCCCCAGGTGGGAGGCATGTTTTAATGTGTGGAAGGAGAGGCAGAAGGTCCTTCCGCCGTTTCCAGCGCTCAAAATCCTTGCCCGCCGAGACCGCGAAGCCTTCCACTCCCGACAATGTTGTTATTGGCTTTGACTTTAAAGTACATTTGGTTTGGAGCGGGTTCTTTCGAAAAACACAAAATGAATCACATTTTTTCGGGGCTGATGCAGTCTAGGCAGCGTCGTGTTGATTTAGTTATTATTGTTCCCTTAAATGTTTTGAATTGCAGAAAGCGTTGTAAATCGTTAACTGAAACGCACTCAGGGAAAGGGGTTCTGTTCAATTGCAGGTCGTATGAGTTGACGCGCAAAGACCGTCTGTATAAAAACATCCAGCGGATGCAGCAGGCGCACGGCTTCAAAAACTTCCACATCGTCCCTCAGACCTTTGTGCTTCCCTCCGAGTACCAGGAATTCTGCAGTAAGCCCAAAATCCCTGCCCCGAAACACCCTCCCCCCGTGTGCGCTTGTATATGTGTACGCCCTTGCTTATTTCGGTCTCTTAAGATGACATCGCTCCACTTTTCTCTTGCGTTCACGTCAGGTCATTTTGCCAAGGACAAGGGCGCCTGGATCATCAAACCGGTAGCATCTTCAAGAGGACGAGGGATCTATCTTGTCAGCAGCGTAAGAGAAACCACCGCGGGGATTGTTGTTCCCCCTCAGACGCGCCCCCTAATGCCCCCGTTATCAAACGCTGGCGCTGGCGGCTGCTCTCACGGGAGGCAACCGGAGGCTCGCCGCCGCCGCCGCCGCGGCAGGCGAGCACGCGTGCGACGGGCGGCGGCGGGGCCGAGTCAGATGTTTGCTCGCTCGCTTGCGTGCGGGAGGCGTGGCGACGGAGCCGCCTTTTGGGGTGGAAAAAAAAAATATTGCGTACGAATCGGTGTCGTAGACATTAATAAGCAGCACGGAGTAAATCACCGCGCTTCCAAGGACTCTGCCTTTTGGAGGAGCTCCACGAGGTTCTCTCCCCTTGGACGGCGTATCCCTCGATTTTTCTTCTCAGGCATTTTTATGAAACAGTGGAAAGAATGTCGGCGAGATTTCTTTGGAGGCGAAAGAAGGACGTTCTTTTTTTTTTTTTTTTTTTTTCTCTGAACGTTAGCCAGGTTAGTGAGGTTAGTTCCCCACCCCCACCCTCCCGCCCACCCCATCTCTCCTCAGCTTCGCCGCCTGCAACACATTTTAACCTAATAAAGGTCTCGGCTCTCACCGCCGCGTTATTTTTTCATAGACTGTTATTGAGCATTAGCCTTCCACGGCCAACGCAGGTCGCAGTAATAACACCAACTCACCGCTTGTTAATATACGAACGGATTGGCAACGGTGTCACGCAAACTGTTTGTAATCTCGTGTCCGGTGACGTCGGCGTCGGCTTCTTTGAATGAGGTTTTATTTTTCGCCCCACATCCTTTGTGTGCTTCTCATTTTCATTCCCAGCCGAGCCAGATTTCGATGGATGAAAACATCTTGGTGTCTCGCTACATTAATAATCCATTGTTGATAGATGGTAAGTTCTTCCTTCCTGTTCTTTCCTGTACTGTTGTGTTTGAAGCGACCGCGGATATAAATGTATCTTGTGTGACGGTTCCCTTTTCTCAACTGGCTTCGCAGATTTTAAGTTTGACGTGCGATTGTACGTGCTGGTGACGTCGTACGATCCCCTGCTCATCTATGTGTACGAGGAGGGCCTGGCGAGGTGGGTCCAGTCTGCCGTAGTCTTTAACAGACTTCATCAGACTTCTTACTGTTTGCATTCCTTAACTTCAAAATAACACTGTCCAACATGCAATGGCTGAGAAAGAATTACTACTACTTGTTATTTTTTATTTTTTATTTTATTTTATTTTTTTAATAAATGACCACAAGAGGGCAGCCTCTCCTTTCTGATTCTGTTCAGTTAGCTGGTCTTGTTTTTTTTTTTTTTTTTTTTAATTATTTTATTATTTTAATTTTAACAATGGCCTTCATTGTCCCCAAACCACAACCGGCTAATCAAATGCTTCGGCGTCTGGAGGTTTTATAAGGCGACTGTAAAATTTGGATGTGTTAGTACGCTGTGTTGATTTGCGACTCGATCCTTAAGTGCCGGTCAATTCAGCGAAATTAGGGCACAGCTTGCCGCGGGAGGCCCTAACTCCTCTGATGGGGAGTGAGAAGGAGCGAGCCCCGCGCAGCGTGCCACTTCCCTCCTTTCCGCTGGGCTTGATCATAAAGTCTGCGCTATAAATCCTGGCCATGTTCTGAACCCCACTTTTATCTCTGACATTCCATTGAGTTTCATGGTATTCCGCTGCGCAAAGTGTGCCAAAGAATGCTCATTATTGCCCATGTGGCGTCCATTCCTCCCAAATACAGTCCAAAAAAATAATCTCTGGTCAAAGTGCAACCGCCCCCCCCCCTTCACTCAACTGAGTTTCAGTCTCTCAAAATGCCGCTTCAGATCCGCTGATGTCACTCTGTACAGCTAAGCAGCGTCTGCCCTCAGGTTTGCTACCGTCAAATACGACCGGACGACAAAGAACATCAAGAACCAGTTCATGCACCTCACTAACTACAGCGTGAACAAGAAGAGCAGCGACTACGTCAGGTGAGCCAAATCAGGAATGGAGGTGCAATACATGCACAGTGCCCGCCAGCTCGTCAACACGGCAGCTTCCCGGTCTTCTTTGTTAAAAACATATTTTTGGAACAGAGTGACGGGTAAAGGGGGGAGAGCAGATACAGGGATGATTCAAAGATGGAGTGTTTTTTTTTTTTGTTGTTGTTTGTTTTGGGGGGAGGAGCGGGGGGGTAAGGAAAAGCCCACATGCTATTGGTCTTTGAATTGAATTCCTTTTCAGTTGCGATGATGCTGAAGTTGAGGATTATGGGAACAAATGGAGCATGAGTGCAATGCTGAGATATTTGAAGCAGGAGGGGAAAGACACCACATGTGAGTCGAGTCTCCTTTTTCATCCGCGCTCAACTTGTCCCCTGTTTCTTTGTTATTGAATTAATTTTAAGGCAGTGCTGAAGGATTTCTATACTACTGTACACAGAGCTGTGGAGGCCGACCTGCCAACGGATGCTGAAGAATTTAAGATTTATGAAATGATTTATGAAATAATGAAGCCGTTATTTATGGTTTTGTTTGATCATATTGGTCAAACATTAATGAAATATTTAGCTTTTGTATTGTTTTGGAATAGTCCACTGATATAGAGTAACACTGAACTTATCTGCGACAATTCAACCAATCCGAGCGAATTGCAGCAAATGTGTCGCGTTTGTTGTGTTTGTTCCAGTGCTGATGAACCAGGTGGAGGACCTCATCATCAAAGCCGTCCTAAGTGCCGAGCTACAGATCGCCACCGCCTGCAAGATGTTTGTGCCCCACAGGGGCAACTGCTTTGGTACGCTCACCATATCCCTCACAAAGAAAAGCTTGGGGGTCATCACCAAACCTGTTGCCATCGTCCTCCCATCTCATTCACTAGAACCTCATTAATCCAGGTCCCGCAGCAGTGGCTGTCCTTCGGCCAAATTAAATGTTCCGTCGAAACATCCTTACGTTGTTTACTAACTCCCGATCCCAAAACAACTAGTCACTAGAGTGCATTTTTTTTTTTTAACGCTGCCACTTTTTAAACAGTTTTTAATTTGTTCATTTGTTTTAGATCAACTTCATCTTTACTCAACAGTTCCGTCAGGCAAGTTATTGAACAGAGTTCTGTTATTATGTTATTAACATCACACAAAAACATTGAAATGTCAGAGTATCTGACACTATTTACTCACAGGGGCCTGATGTTCAGAAACATAAAATCAATACATTACTTCTACATCTGTTACTATAGACACTGTTACTATAAAGGGTCCAATCCATAAAGTTTTCAACACACACTTGACAACAGAGAGTAGGCATATTGGATTGCGCTTTCCATATATATATATATATATATATATATGTGTGTGTGTGTGTGTGTGTGTGTGTGTGTGTGTGTGTGTGTGTGTGTGTGTGTGTGTATATATGTATATTCACACACACACACACACACACACAGACACACATTTATTTATCTAATTATTTATCTATTAATCTACCCATTTATCTATTTATTTATTTATTTATCTGTCCATCTATTTTGTTTGTTTGTTTGTTTGTTTGTTTATTTATTTATTTATTTATTTATTTATTTATCTATTTATTTATTTATTTATTTATTTATTTATTTATTTATTTATTTATTTATTTATTTAATGCAGATCTAGCCATGTTGTACCCTGATGTTTCCAGAGGTAATCACCCTCTTATAAATATCAGACTGTTAAGTAAGGCTGTTAAGACTATACATCTAATATTCAAACAGTTTACCACACCCCAGCGTCTATAAAGGTAGCATTCCTGCTTGGCATTGGGTTCTATCCTGGTCACTCTCTTCTGTAATCCTCACAGCCCTTCTCTTGTCATTTATGGCTTTGCTGTCTGAAATTAGAAAAGGGGGTCTCTTTAGGGGAAACAGTGGTGTAG
>NC_137198.1:15758539-15771039 GCF_960531495.2 Zeus faber
AAAGTTTCCCTTAAAATCGTGTTCATCATGTCAGTTGGTCAAGACCAAAGATTACTGAGGTAAAGCTTCTGTCAGTCCCGGCCATTCTTCTTAATCTGCAATGACAACATATAGACTGTCCAGCTTCCCAAGAATGACAGAATTATCAACAGCACGCATGAACATTTTCACAACCACATTTTGCCTTTGATCCGTGGCCTTATGTAAGCAACTCCAGTGGAAATGAAATGTGTATGTATTTAGCTAATGTCACGCAGCCAATCCCTCAGTAGCAAGCTTTGATGTATTTTTCTCTTTTTGAGTGATTGGATGTATGGGGTAATATGCATGTAATCGAAAGAAGAACGACGCACACCATGTCGCCAACCGTTGCCAAGCTCAGCCTACGATGAGACCTTGACTTCTGCACTCTTAATATATGTATAAATACAATATACTATATCTATATACGTTGTGTCTTGACCTCTCACAGAGCTCTACGGCTTCGATGTGCTCATAGACTCCAACCTCAAACCTTGGCTGCTGGAGGTGAACCTCTCGCCCTCCCTGGCGTGGTGAGTGACGACTGGTGCTGCTTACGTACGAGTAGTCATTTAGCCATTTAGTCGTCCCATTTGTTTTCTGGGAAGCCTGCGATGGCTGGGGAAAAAGTTAAAATGCTTAGCTGCACGTGGATTTGGAATGAACTGTTGATGAATATTGTCAGGCAAAGACATGTATCCAAAATGGGGAATCCGTTGCGTTTTCAAATCTGATTCAGTTATTTGGCTGTGGAAGTAGTATCTATTATATTGTGTGTGTGTGTGTGTGTGTGTGTGTGTGTGTGTGTGTGTGTGTGTGTGTGTGTGTGTGTGTGTGTGTGTGTGTGTGTGTGTGTGTGTGTGTGTGTGTGTGTGTCTGTCCATTTTAATCGTAATTGATATCTATTTGCAGTGATGCGCCCCTGGATCTGAAGATAAAGGCTAGCATGATATCAGACATGTTATCCCTTGTGGGTGAGTCCATTCTTAATCACTGCCTAAATGTTTATTTGGGAAAACCACCCAGAGCTTGTTGTGGCGCTGGTAGATATTGACACTGAACCCTCATAGCTAGATGTTTGTTCTGATGTATCTGCCAGCTTCTCAAACCATATACTTCATGGTTATAATGTCTTGATTGAGAATGCTTTGGTGTATTAAGGTGAAACCTCTGACCATCCAGTACTTGTATTGTCTAATTCAGTGATTCCCAACCTGAGGTTCCCGACCCCCATATTGGGTCACCAGAGATCGTGGGGGGAGCGGGGTCGTGAAGTCTGGGATGATTTCATATGCCTGAAATGAGGCATATGTTTCCAAATACTGAAATATTGTTTCAAATATGTTCAAATCCATGACTATATGTGTATTGTATTTCCTAAAAACCTTGCTCTCTCTAACATAACTACATAACCAATTTTGATGAAAAAGGACCACTGACGACTAATAAATGCATAGAAAATGAAATTATAGCCCATCTTTTAAATAGGAGGGTCTCAGGTGTAATCAGGTCTGATTTGGAGGGTCTCTGAGGGGGGAAACAAGGTACCCCCGGTCAAAGTAACCGCGAGATAATCCCTCATCATAAAGAAACTCCAAATTCAGCCCTATGGGTTCTGTACATTCTTAGTTGTCATGCTACTCTGTTAGGATACCCTGAACCATGGCCTTTGTCTGCTCCTGCAATTAGGAATATCGTTCACTGTTTGGAACACCCGTGTGGAAGGAAAGCTCCTTGGCCAGGGCTCCAGCGCTCTCCAGGATTTAGCCTGCAGCAGGTTCCACTGTGCTTGTAACTCAGCCCAGTGTCCAATTATTAGCTCTCTCTTCAGTAGAGCCTCACTCCAAAGGCATAGAAGATAATTGCCTTTTCTACTGTCCAACAGAGGTTTCCAGCCTAGGGAGACAGTCAGCTATTGTTTTACACTTAAAGATTCAACAAAAATTCTGCTAGTTACCTACTTACAAAGTGCATTAGAAAATAGCTGCATGGCTCCATAGTGGGGTTCCAAAATGATGGCAAAAAAAACAAACCGCAGCCATTATTAATTGACATTAAATGACTTGTGGGAGGAATTATCAACAGAGGATTGGTTGTTTTGGAGTCATTAAGCTCTGTTGAGAAATCGGATCCTGCATTGTTAAGCTCCAGCGATCTTGAGTATTCAGACATAGAAATGTCTAGCCCCAAGCAGAGATCAACGCTCATTACGGAACCGCACTTGCAACACAGGAGATGTGTCTGTGTGCCGCCTCGTACTTATTGCATTCTCATGGTGCACGATACTATGTTTGAAGCAAGTTTTCACCTGAGAGGAATCTCGCACCCTCTCCGCCAATGTACACACACAAATCCTGACAGTTTGTCCTCCATTGTGCCAGATAGGGCCTGACAAGTACACATGTACTACAAGAGTGACACATATAATCTCTGCTTTCTTTGGGTGTTGCTGTTTTTTTTCACCTCTGCTTAATCCTCTTATTCCTCGCTGACCCCCCTTTACCGTCCACAAAGCACACAGGCCAGGAGCCTTTTATTTAGACTGACGTCGAGCCACCAAGTCTGTGGGCAAACGTCCAATGCCACTCAGGGAGATATATTCGTATTGATATAAATGATTCTGTGTGAGCACACAAGCTTCGGGCCAGGCGGTGGCTTGAACCCCCCTCCCCTCCAGCTCATTAAATGAGAGAGTAGAATCGTAAATTGCCAGTTATCTTTGGACTGAGACATTAGTGCGGCCAGGGGAAAATGAGCAGTGGCATGTAAAACATAGCCCATCTATTATTCACCAAACAAACCCTGGCGCTGTTGGCTGATAACACTTGGGCAGCGTCCCAGCCCTGTAAATAATGACAGCATGCCATTAGCATTCATTTTCCCCCTGTGTGTTGCTGTCAGTTACGCGTCAGCCATGTTTGTAATAATTGCTCCATTTAGGCGAGAATGCGGCGGGGGTCTGATACCGACCTGACTGCTTGGATGAGGTAGTACAAATAATCTGCGGTCTCAAGCTGTCAGTCGACTTGAATCACCTCAATCACAGAAGGGAGACAATAAAACATGTTTCGTCAACCTCAGAGTTTTGCCATTGATAGGATTCATTTTTAAAATTTTGCTTTTTATTTTGGAAAGGGGATGATTTGTATGGAGGAAGCAAAAATTTTCGGAGTGGCAGCACCTTGAGTATGTGCTTGAGAGTATTATTTTTCTTTTATGTATATACTAAGTTTGGTTAAATGGATGGCTACACTGAGAAGTTTTATTAAAATAATAAAAAAAACATACACAAGATTTTATCGCATCCAATCATATTATGTATTAAATGTAAATTAAAACCAATGTGAAATTTGAACAATTCAATACCAACAACAACCTCATTTTGGTCGTCATTTGATCCGTTTATTTTTTACTTCTGCACAAATGTAAAAATGTAGAAACAATGATGTCATCAAGAACTACGATAGAGATCGCAGAAAGATGAGATCAGGGTTCCTGACGAAGTTAGAGTCTGACAAAACCCAACAAATGCAATCACTGTTAACTCACAACGGTGGTTAACCGCTTTCCCTGTCGACCAAGGTTTTCCTACTCAGGCTGTGATTAATCTCTGGGCGCATGCACACAAATGTGTGATGTTTTGTGGCAAACGGCAAATCCCTGACACAGGATTTTGCCGAGTCAGCAACTAAGTGACACTTTTTTGATGGATGATTGTTCCAAAAGTTGTTTGACATGTTTAATCCCGATTTTAACCTCAGGCCAGGTCAAAGGAAACCCTTAGATAGGCATATCTCTACAGTTTATGAATCTGTAAATGAATCAAGATCAAATTACATTAAGCGGCTAACAATATGAATAAAGTATGTTCACAGTTTATTATCAGTCTTTGGTGTCCAGATTTGAATGCGTATCTGCTCGTTTATCTTGGGCAGAAGATGATGGGGCTGTACTAGATGAGATTTTTCTATTTGAGACATTTAAGAAACAATAGACAGGAAACACAATAAATATCTATTAAAAAATAATTTCAAAAATGACAGAAATGACACATCTCAACACGTTTGCATTTGTATTATTTGGTTTCACAGACTGGCAATGAAAACAATATTATCTGTAATTCCATCACTATGAAATGAAAAGTACAAAATTCTGGAAACTGCAAATTAGAAGTCAGTATTTGGGAGCATTTACGTTGGGTCTTTCCAAATGTCTGTAACCGGAGCGCCAACAGCACGGAGACCATTTGATTTTGTTTAATCTGTGACGTGTTGGACAGCCTTGAGCTTGATCCACAGACACCGGGTCGGAGGCTGACTTTGTGGTCTCCTTCAATAGTCTTCGCAGGTATTTGGAGGCAAAGCATTTTTTTATTTTATTTTATTTTTTTACCCGATCCAGTTCTTGTCTTTTTCTTCTCTTCTGTCTCTGGTCTCATCCCATCACCACAGGGTTTGTGTGTCAGGACCCCCTTCTGAGACAGCAGCGCTCTGACCGGGGAGGCCTGGACCTTGGCCTCAAGCACCCGGCCCCGAAAACCCAGGTACACACACAGACACAGTTTATTCTGTTTAGGATCCCTCTGCATACATTCTTGCTATTGTCGTCAGGTCTGTGGCACATGGAACATTGCTGCAATATTGAAATCACCATAATAGATAGAGGCAATATGATGGATATCAAATGAACATAATTTGATATTTCTCGTAGATTGTTCTAATGTCCTTATTAGAGGTGCTGCAGAAGTAGGTCCTACAAATGCTAAATATTAAACACTAAATATGCTATATTATTTGATATTAAATCACATCGGTTTTCTCCAAATTTGGATTTATTAAATAATTTTCACTTTTACTCAAGACAGTGAAAGGACTCCTAGCATCCATGCCGTGCCAAAAGAAAGCTGCTGCAAAACTGTTCAGTGACTTTTTTTTATTAAAACTAATTATATTGGTAAACAGAGCAATGCAGATACATGTATTGGAGAGTTTTGTAACGGTCACAGCCTAATTGGCACTGTAGAAGTTGCGGCTACTATTTTTGGATGTTAAACACTTTGTGGGTACTCTCTTCTTTGGCTTATTTTTCTACTATTTATATTTTCATGACTTAATCAATCTCCACCTGACATTGTATAAAAAGCTTGTTTGGAAATCTTCTCCCAAAGTCTTGCTTACACGTGACGATGGAAGCTTCAAACTCACCACCTTTACCCTTTGCCTCTTAGCACGTTTCCTCCGCACAGACCTCAACTGCACACACTAGAGTGGTGAGTTCTCTTTAAACTCCTCTGCTTTAATCTGACTTTGCCTTTTCCCTTTGCCCGCACTCAAATGTTTGCCCGCACTCTAATGTTTGCATTGCCGGTAAGTACACCAATTCATCTCTCTTAGTCTAGACGCTCTCTGCTTTCTACCTTTCATTTGATTATACATTGCTTCACTATATGTCAGAGTGGCAGGCACGCGGCTCATATCGATTCCTAATGCTCTTTTTATTAAAATGCTCATTACATTAGCGGTATGGCCTTGGCCAGCCACTGGATTAAATGGTGCAATACAGCACTTAAATCAGAATCCCAGAAGAAATATTGCCGTGCAGAGTCTCATCTTTAAGCTAAGACAAACAAGCCCACAGTGAAAAGGGCATTGTCAGAGAGGCGGTTGGAGAGCCAGACGTTAACCTGCCCTCCGCCTGTACTCTGACGAGGGGCACGGTTGGGTTTTTTTTTCACTGGGATTAAGAGCTGTCAGTCGTTGGCCTCCGTTGTATCTCCCCCAGCCGCATCAGACAAATTAAAGGTAATCCCCCAGATGACAAATTCTCTATGTGATCCTGTGCGGTTATGCCCCACTGTCTGGCCCCGGTTCAAACCTGCGTGCCAAAGTCGTCAATCACGCCCCGGCACTGGCTGGGGAGGCAGCCCGGAATGCCAGCAAATGGTGAAAATGTGCCATTTATGTAACTGGGCAAAGTCAAGGGGGATCATTTTCTTTTATATCATTAAAAATATATTGTATTCGGTGCATTTTTGAACTTGTAAAGACGTTTTATCTTTCGGCGTTAATTGAAGTTTTCTTTTTATCGGTAAAAGGTGACTGCCTGGGAGTACGTTTTCTAGTTTCACAACCCTTGGAAATCCTATTGACCCAGATACTAAAGCATTCAATTGTTTGCAAAGGTTGGCAAGTGAAAAAGTGGGGGTGGGGGGGAAACCATCCCATGAATAGTATCATTATACTGTAATATCATCTCCACCCTTTTACCCCGTAGCGGCAGAGGCCCATGTCAGCCAATAATGTAGACACCGAGGGCTTCAAAGACAAACTGGGAGGCAAACAGGGCCAGGGAGATGGCACCCTGGGCCTGACTGCAGAGGAGGTAACTAATCCAGCTGTTTACAATGGATATGACTCTACTCGTCTCCCACTGCATTCAATGCTGATGAAAAGTGCAATCTGCTAAACTTGCGGTTGGGGGTGGGGGCGTGGGGGACGACGACTCTCTGCTATCTCCTTTGTCAGATCAAGGTGCTGAGGAGGATAAAGGAGGAGTATGAGAGACGGGGGGGCTTCATCCGAATCTTCCCTACTCCAGACACCTGGGAGCTCTACAGGTGAGAGGATAGGATGGCACAACATAACCTTTCATTTGGTTTTACCCTCTATATCCATCCTGCTGTTCATTACGTGTGCCCTCTATTAAATGAATTTGATGAGGGACATTTTGGCGAAACGAGTGTGTTGTATAAATTAACGCTCCTCATCTACACTCCCCGACAGTTCAAAGCATTTACCACAGATGTACTGGGCTTTACTTATGATGAGGTATTTATAGACTTTGGAGCTATGTATATTTTTGCTTAAACAAGGCTCACATCTTGCCACAAATTTAAGTGCCTGTGCAGCCTCTATTTGAGAGGAAATCCATTTTTTTTGCTTACAGTCCATATTCCTATATGAGGGATTTGCTGCTTGATTAGCTTTATGGGCCTGTTAGTAGTGGGGATTTAGTGGCTTTTTAACAGCATGTTATTGAGTGGTCTGGGAAATTATTAGGGTCTTTAACAGTGACGGCTTGTATCACTGTAGCCCCCTTTTAACACATTTCCCACATATGAGGCAGCCGAGGCTCAGTCTGGGGCCCCGCGGTTATGGTCATTGTAATTTGGTTATTATCTCTTTCTTTCAGTGGATATCTGGAGTCCAAGACATCAATGAACTCCATGTTGGCAAACAGACTTTTCCATGAAAGGTAAGCATTTCCATTTGTGGTTCGGTGGATGGATTCTAGCCTGGCGTTTGTTTGGTCTGTAAATTGGATAGGTGAGAGGAATGGCGAAAAAAAAATAAAAAATAAAAAATAAAAGAAAGAAAGAAACATGGTAATATTGCCTCGTCAAGTTTTCCAGCATGAGCCCAATGTCTACGTGGCAGCACTGGCTTTCTTTGGGGGGGGGGGGGGGGGGGGGGTTGTGAGGAAAAGATGCACGGGAATGGAAGATCTGGAAAAAACGCAAATAGATTAAGTGGGTCTTAGTTATTTGCCGTTATATTCTTTGCTACATTTTTGCATTCATAATCTGTTTATGTTTATAAGTTGTGACCACCAGCTCCATTGATGGATGATATTATCTACAGTCTATCCCAACAAGTCTATAATGTCTGTTTCTGTATTGCCTCGGTAACCAGATTGGGGAGAATTGCTGTTCCTGCAAGACCACGGTCAGTGTTGTTATTTCCCATTCTGGTTTTCTTCTTTGCACTTACTACCCTTCCGCATTCCGAGACATTGAATTCCCTCAAAGTTGTCGCCGTTCAACCTCATCCACAAATCTGCCTTCTAATATCAGAAAGTATTGCCATACGAATAGGAAACGTGTCTTTTATTTTATGCCGGATCACCGTTGTGTCGAAGCCGTTCTCCTCTTTGCGCTGCTCCCTCTCAGGGTCGTCAGCTGTGATGTGCAGCTTCAGGTGGAAATCGTCCAAACCTGTCACGTATTCCAGTACGAGAGGAAGCTGCTGTCCTTGGAGACACGCAAGAGGAGACGGCGCCATCCGGGTCGACGCTCCACCGCAAGGAAAAATAAATCAGGTAGGTGTAGACGATCATACCTTCATGATTAAAAGTTTGCATGAATGCTCGACTGGAAATCAAGGTCAGTGTAGCCAAATGGGAAAAATCCAATGCAGTGATTCTCAACCTTTTTCATACAGGGACCCTCATTTTGATAAGCATTAGGCTTAAGAACCCAGTTTGATAAGATGGGGAGAACGAACTTTACACAAACCTAACACAGAAAAGCCCAAGATGGCTTCAAACCCAGAACCTTCTTGCTGTGAGGCAACCATGGTACCAAAACCAACCAAAGCAGTCCTTATTGTCCATTCTCTGATGATGCTTACGTCTTATAAATGACATAATGGGAACCACTGCTCGAACGACCTTCCCATGTAAGTACAAAGATGTGGGATACTATATTGGATAAGTTCATTTCTAGGGGTGTCACGATTCTCCAAATCCACAATTAGATTTGACTCTTGATTTAAAGGTTTCGATTCGATTTTTCCAATTTAAACTTTTTTTTTCCCAGCACTGACCGCTATGCAATTGTTAGACTATCGAGTCTTGATTTGTAAAGAAAAACACTTTCTTAATAAGTAACTTTTATTTGAATATTAAAAATTATGAATAATTAACAAAAATATGAGAATATTTCAACAACACACCTAAACAGTTAAGAGCTTTAGAAAAACTAGACTTCAGAATAATAAACCCTAAGTTACTTATTCCACTACTTTAAGTTACTCACCAAAATAAGCGCAGAAAAGCGGATGCTATTTTTGCCAGAGGGGAACGCTGGTAGTAAAAGGCAAATTACGACCTGCAGATCCGCAGCTCCGATCAGAGGGATCTTTTCTCCAAACATAGCAAATAAAAACTCTAGATGTATTTAATTTTCTCCATTTCCTGCTGCTGCTCTGCTGTGGAGCAGATCGCGCCTGAAAAAAATCCCGCCCGTGTTCTCACGGTCCAGTAGCAAATACCCTGGTCCTGCACTGTCCGCGCGCCGGTGATTGGGAACCTCTGTACTACAGGACATTCCATCGGTGATGGCCGGGGTTTATTTCCAACTCTCATCGTCACATCTGTGGAATTACGGTACATTCTGGTCATCGGCGCACTCTGCCTTGTGCACACAGTGAAACGCCGGAGAGGAAAGAAACGTGCTCCGCGCGTCTCTGCCGACGTGGACTTGGCAAAGCGTTACAGGGAATATTTCTCTCTAATGTGTGTTCACTGTGCAACAAACTGGATAAAGTTGTATTGAACTTTATTGGTCTTTTTTTTTTTTTTTGTAATGTTCAAATTCTATTCAAAATTTTGTCCCTGCAGCCCTAGTGCCAGGTGGGCAGTGCAGTGTGCGTTGAGGTACGCGGCCCAGCAGACCCCGCCAAACTCCGGCTCCGAACCGACTTTCATGAAGTTTGGTTCGGAGCCGGGCGAGCCCCAGTCGACACCCCCAGCGCACGCTGCATTTGTTTACCGGCGGATCTTGAACACCCCAATATGGCGACCCTATCGAACAATATTACCCACAAATCATTTCATCGTAAAAAGCGCCCTCTTTGTGTTCTCTTCTTGAATACTCAGCCGTACAACTGCCATTTGTCTTCCTCTATCATGAAAGGGGGATTGGCCCGTGACTCCAAGGCCTCCCCGACTGAGAACAATTGTGGGGATGTTGAGGAGGGAGAGGAGCTGGTCAAGGCGAAACCGGAGAAAGAAAAGCACTCTCGGCAGCCAAGCTCCAACAGGGCTCCTGCTGCGGTGTGGACGGCCTCCTCCCTGAAAGACTTCCACAGTGAGGCCCTGTCACTCCCAGGAGCAACCAGGAGCAGCGCCAAGCCCAGAGTCCAGCTCCTCGAAATCCTCCAGGAGGGCTGGGACCTCAGGTCAGTCTGCTGCCCAAAGAGCCAGGGAGAAAAACCTGCCCCTTTTTTTAAAACCTCCCCACTGTCTGGCCACTGCACAATATCAAACAATAGGGGCCCAGTGTAAATTCATTCAGCCTTGGATTCTGTATTGAGACCACCGACTCAGGCAGTGCATGACTGTATTTCGCTCAATTTCGAAGTCAAGAGAGGGCTTCTCCCTTTGTTTATCGATATGTAAGTATAGATTTTCAGAACTATGATATTTCAATTTCAACATAACATGATACTTCTTCTACTTTTGCCAGAATTGCTGTGATACGGCCTATATATTACATATAAAGGTGTCTGAAATGTGTTATTATTATTATTTTTTTTTTTTATGGAATTACAATAACATGTCTGAGTTTGTAGAAATTCCTACACACTTGCCAGGAGTGTGCATAGAGCCGGGCAATTATAGCACAGTATATCATTGTTTGTGTTTGACAGCTTTTTTCCAAAACATTTTTTTCCCACTACAGTGCACTGACAGTACCCTCGTCAGGTTCACCCAGGACATAAAAACAATTCAACATTCAAGTCAGACTATGCTCCAACAACCCTCCATACCTGCTTTTGTGTTCCCTCTCGCTTTCTTTCTCTTTTTTTCTTGGTGCTTAAAGGGAACCTAGTATGCTTTTCTCTATTTTTTTGTCATATATATATAATGTTACAATGTCAGATGTTCATATTTAGAGGGTGCCAAAGTGTCAAATAATGAGGTCAACTAACGACAAAGTAATCGCCGTGAACAAAACACCGCTCTGAACGCTGGGTTTTACTTTGTACTTTCTACTTTAGTTCTTTATATGGTCATCTGCTACATCGGATCGGCTTTGCATTTCTCTAAACAAAACCAATAAAAGAAGTGTGTTTTTATTGTAGATGTATTTATTTATTTTATTTTATTTGCCGACATTTAGACAAAACAAAAAATCCGTCCGGAGCATGGCAACCAAAGTCGGAACTAACTTTGGAATTAGGCATTGTAGATCTTATATAAGTGAAGATTCAGTAACTGGAATGCTTATTTCTCACCTCAAATTTATTTGGAAACAGATTTGAGTGTACTGGTGGGGTGAAATCAGTGAAAGTGTAGTGAGTAAATAAATTTGAGCCAGAAGTAAAGCTCAAACCCCATTGGCTCACAGAACCCGGAACTTGTGCTCAAAAACCATTGACTCCGAACGATAGGCTTGGCTGCTCGTTCACAATTAAAGCTACACACACTGAAAGAGCCCGTTTTGGAACACTATGACATAGAGCCACAAGGGCTTGAATGCATAATCAGAGTGGTATTTTCAGCAAAAAACATACTTTGGGAACGTCAGGGACCTAACCCACTACTTGTGCTAACGGTTGAAAAGATACATTAGATTACATAAACAGAAGAGAAAAAAAAACATGTTTTACCGCCACTTGCGAGGAAGCTGCCCCGGGTCGGATTATTTATTATCGCCTGTAAGGGAATGAAAACAAAGATAATTTTGTGCTTTCATTTCATCATATCCCTTCACTTAGTCATTCGCTCCTCCTAAACTCCCATCTTTTTCGGTTCCTGTTTTCCAGTAAAGTGCAGGCCCGTGTAGCCTTTGCCTCGTACCTGCACCGGGTCCAGCAGCGACTCTTGGCAGAAAGCAGCACCAACACCGCCCCGTCCTGGCCAGAAAGAGACAATGACCAAATGGTACAATTATATACATCTGTGGCTTTCTCAAACACCAATTTGCCTAATTCATTTTATGGGGAAGAAAATCCTGGAGCGATTTTATATGTTTATCTTCACATGATTTTCCATGTGACTGTGCCGTGTTACTCAGCCGTACCACGTATCTGGTGTAATGTGCACGAGGCGTTTGTGGCCACGTTGAGAGGAAAATGCGTCCCTCATCAAAGTCGGCCTGATCGGAAAAGTTCCATCGGCACATTGGAACGGCATCGTCATAATTGGCGTCGAACATTTTGGATGAAAATAAGTGCGAATGTGTGCCAATCAGCTCGCCTGTAAATGAGGAGTTTCGCTTTTTCTATGTTGCCGTTCCCTTGCCTGTGTGAGTGTAATGTGACACGTCAGTGATTCAGGGAATCTCTCGTCCAGGAGCTGGTGATTCGCTTCCTGAGGAGAGCGGCCAGTAACCTCCAGCAGGACGTGAAGATGACGCTGCCCAGTCGCCAGCTGCCGCCGCAGGAGCGCCAGCGGGTTCTGTCGCTCCAGCTCAGGGAGTTCATCAACTGCTACAACAAGGTTCATCTATTAGCGTCCACTAACGGCCGTTCTACACACGTGTCCTGTCATCGCATTGACAAATTCAGTTTGAAGACGTTTCCATTATCAGAAAGTGTTTTTGTAAAGATGGCCATAGACGTATAAGAAAGTAATGTTTCATCTCCCCCGCAGGCGTTGGCTCGCCCCAGTGTCTTACTTTGGTCTTATCTTCACAGGAAACGGAGCACATGATACAGAAACAGGAGAGCGGCGAGGAGGAGGAGCGCTGTGTC
>NC_137198.1:15776039-15848539 GCF_960531495.2 Zeus faber
GAGGGAGATCGGACACGGTCATGCCCATGACAGTATGCAATATCGCTGCTGGAAAGACGGGAACACAGAGGGATTCCAGTAACCAATATTGCCTAAAGTCACAGCTCCCAGACGTTGTCATTCATCTAAACTTTAAATTTGGCACGCGTCACGCCTCCAATTGTTTAGAAGAGCTACGATGCCGCTGTCGGCGAAATCTGACCCCCCGAGCTTAACATGTGCTGTTTGCCAACCCCAACGGCAGCAGAGAGAGAATGCCGCGTTACAATCTCAGCCGGGTCCACTGCCAAGGTAAACAGCCTTTTATTTGCAGGGAGAGACACCCGCCCGGATCCTGAGATACTGTTCTATTGGACAGAAGGAGACGGAACAGGTTCAGTCCTTCTGCGCGGGTTCAGCACGTGAGCCGAGTGGAGGGACGTGAAACTCCGCTCTAAACAATGTACAACTGTGCGACGACGCCACTCTTGCGCTGCGTTTCCTCGCCATAGCGCCATTCTGGACCGCTCGGCTCTCCGAAGATGGGAAAAGCTGATACTCTGGAGCCCTGTTCCGTCGATGAGCCTCATTTTAGTTATTTGCAGCTAATAAATGCAATGTTGTCATTTAGGGTGGGGATGGACATTCTGCAGCCCCTCGCCTTCCACACTCATGTGCCACAATCTTTTCCCCAACAAAAATGTTGTGGTCCACAGCTGAGAAACAAGAGGTGCGTTTGGTTGATATTGAGAAACTGCTGTTTTTTCCTGCTCACCGTCAATGCAGGGCTTGCCAGCTCTCTGGTTAGAGGTTCACAAGTTCTGCTCGATGCTCAAGCACGATTCACCCTCGGCAAATTAACGTCCTGAAGTTTTTCCATATAATCAACGTTGGACAACTCCATACTGTAGATGCTTACAGTACATTGTGGTATTCTATTTGGTCACAGTCAATAAAACCTAAAGGCTTTTTTAATGGCCTCTGACAAATCTTTAGAATCAGGACTGTTAGTCTTTGGAAAAAGTATTTTCAAGCTCCAGTACCCGTCTGGGCAGGCGAGTTCACTGCATGCCTGGAAATTAGCATTTTGTTCCTTTTCTAATTGTTCCTTGTGTGGCTCGCTAGCAGTGGAATCAGCTGCCTAAAATGTGTGAAGCATGCTGGCAGCTCAATGCATCGCATTGGATTAGGGCGGAGGAGGGGGCGGGGGGTGCAGATTCAACAGTAATTCAGCCACAGACTATAGCCGGTGTGTTCCAAGCCACCTCCTCCACAACCATGGGCCCCCTTTTACTTTACCCTTGTACATAAAGGGCGATAAGGAGAAAGGAAGGAGGACAAGAAAGCAGGACAAATTTGTAGAAGGGGATTATATATATATACATTTTTGTCCCCTTGACCCCCGATCTTTCACTCCCTGAGGATTGACCTGCAGGCTACGAGAGCCACGGCTGATGTGGGGTTAAGCGTTTATCGTTATTCCCCTTCATATTTTTTCAGCGATTTGTGAGTGACAATGTCTCAGGCACTTTGGCCCTGAACTGGCGCTCTTGTGTTTTTCCAGTCCGGCCCTTCCTTATATATGGAACTGTCAGGGAATTCCTGGAATGTCTGGCTTATTCCCTCTTTTAAATGTTATTGTTTCCACAAAGTAAGGAAGAGGGGTTTATTGGGCTTTTATCAGTTCTAAGGATTGCATACCCTAAACGCTGCATATGACACTAAAGAAACAAGAGGCACATTTTGCTCTTCCATTTCACTTCCAGTGAGTCGATGCATTAAACTTTCCTATTGTATTCCCCCTGCCAAGTAATATCATACCACAATTGGAAGCATCAATATATTTTAGTCGGCAGCTTGTTGTTTTTGTTCTGTATTCACCGGGAAAGCTTGAATATAGCTTCTCATTTCATCTTTGACCAAGGCAAACCTTCTGGAGAAAAGAAAATATTGGATCCCTGACTCACTCTTAAGATAGCAGTACTCTAATGTTCTCCTGATAGTGTGTGACTCCCTGTAACTTTCCACTTCGCAGCTATGCACCGAAAGTAAAATCTCTTTTACCCCCATCACCCCCTGCCCTAGGTTTGGCACCCTCACCCCAAAAGCATCTTTGATATCCTAGGATTAATTACCTTGATTTGGCCCCTGCACTTGTTTCTTTTTTTTTTTTTTTTTTTTTTCTTTCCTTTTTTTAAATAAGATTTCCTGAGCCCCCTTCCCCTTTTTTACGCCAGGGCCGACGATCGGTGCCAAACATGCTGAAACTCTTAAGCGTACTGGCTCTTTAAGCAACCACAGGGGTGAAGTATGATGGGTTTCAAAGAGAAGCGGGGCTCTTTGAAGTGCCGCTGCCTGTATCTGCCAGGTATGCTGCCTCAGCACAGTGAGAGCCGCTTCCCCGCTCCAGTTTGCCGACATCCAGAGGGCTGGCTATGTTCAAAACTCACACACCGTGACTCTGGACGCCCGCCCTCTGCCCCCGCTGTCGCACACAAGGTCTCGACACCCGCCCCTCCCCCCTTATTCGCGCGTCGATTTTTCGCTGTCACATGCAGGCGCGGCCTAATGCTCGACTTTAATTTCTCGAAACACGAAGTTGACAATAACTCATTGTCGTCAAATAAGGTTACAGCCAAAAGAACACTCAGTTCTCCGTCCCATCTGCTCAGGTTTTCTGGTTTGATTCTCAGAAAGCTGGGCTGCCCTCGCCCCTCCGAGATGTTTTGAAACCAATCTGGATTCAACATGTTCTTTGGCTGGGGTTTAGATGAACTTCCAACACGTTTATAGGCACTGCCTTTTTTTTGTTATCCGGATTACAGCTGCGGTTTGAATTTTGCAATGTTGATCATACATTCACGGCCCGACACACATCTACTTCGTCAGCTCAACACTTGCTAACAGACATCGGCAGTGTCTTTTTCATTTAGCGCCGCTGCGAGCGAAGACCACCGCCGCACTCAAACGGAGTATTTTTAGCTCGATATTTTGTAATTTGCGCTCGCTGTTTTACTTGGTCCGAATTCGTCAGGTCGTTTCATTCCAGCACATTTTGCGACTGTCCTTTGGCCGAGCCAAATATCCAGCCCACTGAAGGGAAAAAAAAAAAAAAAAAGCCTCGGGATGAATTTAAAAAACGCATTGGTGGGGAAAGAAAAGTTCTGCAAAGTCGGTGTGATGTCTTTCTTCTTTTTATATTCACCTCAATTGATACCAGATGTGGTAACAACAGTGAGAAGTTCCCCCGAGGTGAGAGGAGGGAGGATTAGGCTGCCATGTTAATGAGTGGACATGGACACCTCAAAAGCATAGCCTACGTACACCTACTTCAGGGAGAGGTATTACACGCGTCTGCCCTCGGCTGCTTCTAGACTCCATCGCACGTTGCCGGTGGACAGAGCCGCCATGCCGATGCAACACAATCTCTGGGCTACTCCCAGAACTAGCCCCGGTGATATTCAGCATTTAAGGACACTTTTCTCGGTTTAATACTGTCATACTGTAAATATAAATACAGCAGCTCTCAGGCTGATAGCGTCCGCATTTCCTAGACAGAGATTGGAGGTATGGGATAGCTGCATTTTCCCACGTACAGAGTTGAGTCGGATTGATCTTCAGTCGTGCCGTCCTACAGGCAAGCAGGGAAGTCCCAGATTGCTAAAGCCTTGCAGATGTGCGGCACTAGGTACGGTAAACTCAGATGTCTCGGATGTTTATTTTTAAAATTATTTTCCCATTTCCAAATGACTATGTCGGAATTGAATTGGTTCGGTTTCCTCCTCTAAGGCGGTGTGAAATCAGCCACGTAGTGTAGCGTTAGAACTTAATTTAATACTACTTTTTGAAGTAGGTCCGGGATATGAAGTCATCCGGCAACCTCGCGGGCTAAAAGATTGCGTAAATATTGATGAAGCCTTAAAAAGTGTACAGACGCACACACACACGCACACGCACGCACACACACACGCACGCACGCACACACACACACACACACACACACACACACACACACACACACACACACACACACACACACACACACACACACACACACACACACACACACACACACACACACATATTTATTGTTATTTCATTGTCATAGAATTGTCGGCCTAATAAGGTTCACAGAATAACCCTTTCTGTTGAGGCTGGTGGGAAAACTTGAATGGACTCGGTCACCTCAGTTGTTTTTGTAAAATACATGCCATTACTGAAGGTCATCGGGGAAATATATGGTGGGATAGCATGTTCACATGAGGTTCAGATACTTTGTGCCTTTGTTTAGCTACACAGGATAGGAATAGTAGCCATGCAGACGCTGAGCCCCGGAGGGTTATTTCCTGCAGCATGCATTGTTATTTCGAGATTAATTGAATTCTATTTTTAGGCCTTATCGCAGTTTGGCTTTTAAAATGTGGAAGCGATTGTGATATTTCAACTCCGATAATATCAATTCACAAATGTTATTAGATATAATGGGGGGAATTTCCAAGACCCTTTTCTCTCATTAGGACCCTCAGGGGTCTTTTTTTCCTTATCTCATTCTCTATCAGTTTTTTTTTTTTTTGGTTTTTTTCCTCCATGATGTTTTTCCTCTCAGCTCCCACACGCAGCTGTTTATGGCATTATTTTTGGCTGACATGTTTCACACACAGCAGCACACACACCAGGCTTTACGCAGACGGTTGTAGCTAGGCATGGTGGAAGCGGTAGGCGGAGGGGGGGGGGGGGGGGAGGACCTAGAGGCCTCACTTTTTCGGCAGGGGCGCAAAGGCTGAAACGGGCTTAGTCCTAATGACAGATAATCCTGTTACAAACGCGTGGAGCTGGTCAAAAGGTTTGCTTTCCAGGTTGTGGCTTTCTGATGTGGATGGAACTTGAAGCGCTGAGAGTGCCGGGCGGGGAGGAAAGGTTTCCAATTCAGCCTAGGTCGGTCACAGGTCGCTCTCCTGTTTTGACGCTGAGTCACCGGCTTCAAATTGAGGCCACGAGCTGCCTTGTTTCTTTAACTTTTGCTTCAACTTCTCTTTGGTGTCGCTAATCCCCATATGGAGGGAAATCGGGTAGTTAATGAACTAATACCACATCCCTGCCGAGGCTGCACGACGAGGTGGTGAGTGCTGTGGCACTGAGGCCTGCAATGTGCTCCAATTTTTGGCAATTTGGCAATTGGCTGGGAAATCATGGATTTGAACTGTGTTAATATGCAGTGTGCTTTATTCGGAATTAGAAGTGGTTGAATTTAGTATTTACACAGCAGATAGCACAGGAGGTCACAGCTCGGTGACATCACTGAAAGTGAGTAAATTCATAATTGCACTCTGCAGCGAAATTTGAGAATTTTAATTTCTGCCTGTCTTGGTTCTTCATTTTTCAATATTTGCTGTCACAAATTGTAAAAAGGCTTGTTATGTAAATAAAAAAAAAAATACATGGATCCCATGTTAAAAAAGGCTGTGTACCTTGAAAAAGTTTCACAATATAACAACAATATAACAAGAACCATACCAATGATGATTCTATATTTGTTTGGTATAGTAGTATAAAACATGCAGTGTGAATTATAAGCCAACGAAGCATTTCTACACTGAACGTTTTAGTTGGTGGTGGATGTTTTACGTGCTTTTGTTTACTAACCTTCCTCCATCTTCATTCCCGTTCCCCAAGCCAAAGCCTCCTGAGAGGTGACGAGGGCCGCTGGGATGAGGAGATGCAGGGCGCCTACAGCCGGGCGACTGGTGCGGGCCCCCAGCAGCAAAACCAGCCTGCACAACGCAGCTACCAGCTCCAGTTTGCCATCCAGCAGCTGCAACAGCAAAGACTCAAGTCTCAACAGATCCTGGACCAGAGCCGCTGCCGATACCAGGTCACTAATGGCACTTTGGGAAGTTCCATATAAGAGAACAACAAGATTATCGTGGCATTTTCCGATCACTAAAGGCTTAATGAGAGACCAATTTAATGCCGTTTTCACACCAAAGTTAGTAGGTCTCCCCAGGTTTTCTAAACCCGTTAAAAGTAGACGATTGACACCTTTCCCATTGACAGGAGAAATGCTGTTTTTTTTCTGGTGTGTCACGTTCAATGTCAAAAGTCAATTACTTCTGATTTTGGATTCTAAATGGGATATTAAATGATGGCATGATACACGGATATTCCTGTGTATTTATGCGCCAGCATAAATCATTTCAACGCGTGTCACATTGCGCAGGTAAAGGGGCCAAAATTAGAGGGTGGACTGTTCACATCAGGGCCAATCGGAGGTGAAGCAGATTAAGAACCGGGTCTCAGTCTCGGGTCAAATGACCTGGTTTTTCCTTTCCCACTGGTGACAAATGTCAATTGTTAGCGGGTATTACTGGGTTTTTGGTGCAGTTTGAAGGGGGTATAATACTGCTGTTTATTCGTCATAAAAGCTTCAGATCTTGGGGGAAGGGTTGTGTTCTTTTTGCGGGTATCATCCGTCTTCAATTTGCAGATCCATGATGCGCTTGGGTCTCGGCTGCATCTGGGGCGGGTTGGACACATGCAAATGCTAAGTGGGACGTTAAAGAACGACCCTCACTCTTCTCTTACGACATCGACAAGCTGTGCAGGGTGCAGTGGAAAGCCTGCTTTCTGAATGGCAACTAGTTACTGGGGACTGTCGCTTTTGTTGTCCATGTTCTAAGGGATCTTGAAAACGATCTACGAGCTCTTGTTCTCATTAGATGAGAGTAGGATCATTTGACCTTTGAATTGAGTCATCCCTCTCACTTGGTGTTCTCAAGCGCCACATGGCATAACAAAGAGAGATTGGTGAAAGGCTGTGTTGATTTATAGCTTAAGAAACTCTTGACCCTGTTTCGCTGACAAATCATAGCGGCCTTGTGGCTAAGCGTGTCACTGTCCAAAGTTCTCAACGGAAGCCTCCGTATCATGGTTTTCAAACAAGAGTAGCAACATGGCCGCTCGGTCCTGCCCGGCGCTCGGCGCGCCGCTTCTGGAAGGCGACTAATCACAGCCAATCCAGTGCAGATGAGGGGCTCCAGCGGGGATTCTTTAATGGACTTACCATAACATTCCTATCGAATTTGACCTATGTTTGTGTTCCCATTACAACACAAACCAATTTTGAAACACGATTTTCTCAAATGTAATTGTAGCAAGAAAAAAAACAAAAAAAAAAAACCTTTTAGTCATGCTCGACTAGTTGTGACAGATGTGATTTGGCCGGTTGCTGGGGGAGATTAGAAAGACTGAGAGCTCTCGGTCATTTGACACTGTATTATTTTCACGTTTTTCTTAGGAGAATCGATAGCCTTTCTGTCGCTCTGTAGAATTGCTTTGAAAGGGGATCCCGACAGGAAGAATATGTTTATTCACCAGACAGTTTTTTTGTATTCATTCTATGGGTGTGGGGGAGGGCAAGAGAGACGTGGGACAGCGTACAGGCCTGGAATGATTGGGTGCTGTCTTTATTTCTCAGATTTTAACTGAGTAATGCAGTTGCCCACACGTCATTGTTTTGTTTTTTTTTGTTTTTTGCTAGGTTGGGCCCTACTGTAATTAATGCAATTGAGGTGATATTTTTCTTGGCTCCGTCCCGTGGCCTTACGCAAGGCACTTCTTGAAAGTGATCCCCCTGCCTCGCCTCTGGTCTCTTTCCATCTTCATTCTTCTGCCCGAGCCAACTCTATCACTGAGCGGCATTCACCAGTTCACCGCTGGCCAGATCTCCCACCTTCCACCGGCTCTTCCACTGTGCTAAAGTGTGGGGCGGTGGATGGAGGAGAAAGTCTCCCAATCAAACACAGAAGTGGCTCATGCACTCCCTTTACGCGTGAAATGCTACGCAGGCCCGGCCTGGAAGTGCGTGGACCCAACCTGTTGTTGATCCTTCACAAACATTATTTATTTAAAGAGGGGGAGCTCTCTTCTTGTTTGAGTCATTATCAAGTCCGGGACCTCTCCCTAGAATCTTCCTGATCTCACCCATTATGGGTCCTGCCTTATTGCCTCCGGGGTGTATTTTTTTATTGAGATTTTTTTCTGACTGCAAATGAGGTTTCCCCATGGCAAATCCTTCCAATTCTTTCCCACGGACACAAGATCCATTTAGTTTTTGCCCGATGTAGAATTGTCCTGCTCGTCTCCTTCATAGCAGAATGTGCTTCAATCTATGGCTTGTTTAGGAGTTGTTCTAACAGACACACTACACATCTTTGTGCTTACCTCGTCTGCTTTATTGGCCTTTTTGGGAGCATCTAGTTGAACTGAATTTGAGGGGGAAAAAAAAATCCTAGTTTTATGCAAATCTACTTGAGTGTGTGTGCATGCGTGCGTGTGTGCGTGCGTGCGTTGCGTGCGCGAGAGAGCGAGAGTTGTCCCGGCACTCTCCTCCATGTTCCAGTTACTTGGTGCAGACTGTGCGGCTCCTCTACTGGTTTGGCTCACCGCCACCTGGCAGCCAAAGAAAGGTGCCCTTCCTGGCCCCCGCTAAAAAACTGCAGAGCGGCCACGGACCCTGCAAACCTGGAAACTCAGCTTCTCATTTATCAATGTAGAATTTACATCTGATATCCCCTCTTCTCGCCGACCAGCCTTTGAACGCCTTGCGCCGGAAAGCTGGAGCACCATTAGGCCGCGAGATAGATGAATAAAGTGGCAGAGAAAATGGCATGGACATGAGATGTGGAAGGAATTTGTGCGAAGCATTCCCCGGCATCGCTAGGACCCAGTAAAGGCTAGCTCTTAAAAAATGATGCCAGGAAGAAAACAGTCTTTTCCTCCCTCGGTCACCTTTTGAAGAGCAATCTTGTCTAAACAAGTATATAATGTGAAGAATTTTCTTCTTCATAAAAGCCGTCTCCCAAAAATGCGAGCATGTTTTCATGAGGATGGCATTTCATTAATTTCCGCAATCATTCAAGTCGAGGGCCTTTATATTTTGCCTCAATGACCTGAGACTATTTTTTTTAACTTTGGGTCGCCATTGTTTCCAATTTTCTCTTTTATAATCATTTCTACATCACAGCAAATTACAGTACATTGCTAAAACTAAACTCTTTTTAAGTTAAAGGTATAGATGAGGACTGTGTTTGTTGCATATGCTTATTGAATACAATCAACAGGCATTACATTTCTTGAGTGGATAAATAAGTAGTTACATAAATAAGTACGTAGTTACATGTTTCACTTTTGAACTCAGTATTTGGTGAATTTTGGCCCTAAGGCCTTACACAAGGTGCTGCAGTATAGCATTAGCTCATGGCATAAGGTAAATAGATTCTGCCGCTAGTATTCTGGTCAAAAAAACACAGATGCCTATGCACACAGGGTTACACACTGATATCTTTATTCATTCTAAAGGTATTGCCAGAAAAGTGCGATGTAAACAGATAAGAATTTGAAACTCTTCACACTTTTGTCGACAATCTGTTTGTGCTTCCGAACCCTAGGCCGTGTTACCAGACCAGACAAACGCTCAGTGCTTCCAGGCTCCTCAGGGTCCATCCAGCAATCCGCCCGCCAGCCGGGCCATCCGCCCCAATCACGCCCAGAACCGCAGCCCCGTCCAGCCCTGGGTTGGTCCGGCGCTGACCCCGAAGCCGCCCAGCAGCGCCCGGGAAGGCATGGTCAGAAAGACGACGACCCAGCGCCTCTACAAGTAAGACCAGCTCTCCAGGCGCTCGACTCGTTCCACTTCCACGGCAAAATGGTTGGGTGGGGGAGGGGGCTAATGAGGGTGAAGAATACGTGGTTCACCAGAGTGCTCCCAGTTCTCTTGGCTGCGGGCTCTATCTGCCTGTTCAATAAACAACCTCATCACAGGCCTGATTTCTGCCTCGACCGTAAACAGAATGCGGTTCAATGGCAGGGCCGGGGCTCCGAGCGCCATTTAAACACTGTTTGGTTTGGAGATAAGCTGAAGAGCACAGAAAGGGGAAAAATAAAAGAAAAGGAGGAGAGGAGCAAAACGAGGTGAAGGAGGCCGAACAGCCAGCTGCTTCCCACGGTTGCAGTATGACTTTATTAGCCAACATCTGTCTAAATTACACAATCCCGGTGTTAGGGGCTGCTTGTTTGTTCTAAGCGCATGGCTGAAGTGGCGGGGGACGCTTTACCGTTTCTTCTTTACTCTCCGAGTGGATCGTAGATGATGCAGTGTTATGATGGTCTGAGTTTACATAGCGGGTGAATCACCTTCCCCGCTTGACTGCCCAACCACCTGTATTTCCATTTTCCAAAACCGCAGAGCCTGTTGCTGACCAACTGGCTGTTCTGTGTGTTCATTTGGTGAACCAGACCAGGTAGCGGCAAAAAACACAGTCCATCTTCTCACTCTGTCTGACATGTTGCACTATACTACATAGAACCCTGGGTGAGCTAAGGGGGCAGGGGGTTTACAGAGGGGGTGTAGGATAGGTTAGAGCACTTGGGAAGGTGTGGTGTTTGCTTCTGTGTGTGTGTGTGTGTGTGTGTGTGTGTGTGTGTGTGTGTGTGCGTGTGCGCGTGCGCGCGTGTGCCTGTCTTCCTGGGCTGAGCCGTGTTTACCCACTGCATGTGGAATTCCTGAGCCCCCTCACACTCTCCACCGTCCTGCATTTTTGCGGTCGACTAGTGTGACAGGGGAGAGTGTGGGAAAAACGGAAGCTTCAAGACCAAAAATGCACCGATGGAAACAACGAAGAGAAGGGAATAAAGAGAGGGGCCAAAGAAAGAATCGCAGAGAGAAAGTGCATTTCATCCAGAAAAAAAAAAGGGGGAGTGGGGATGATTGTTAGCAGAAATTGGCGGGATAATGGGTGACTTCCCTTTGTTCCTGCTTCTTTTTAGGAGCAATTCAATACCCTGGTTATCAAAGCACATCTGAAAGCTATCCTAGTCTAGGCTAAGCCCCCTTCACCTTATAATGGAATCACTGTGCTGGCCGTATTAGGGCCGCTCAAGGTTATTCAACCCTCCAAACGTCATCACAGTAGCACGCTGTTTCCCCAATTGACAAATCGACACCGTCCCATAGTTTTGTACCGAAATTATTAATAAATCAGTGTACCAGTCGGTGTTCAACTGGACTTCAGGCCTGCTAGCCTATATTAGGACGGACACACTTTTCTAGCATTTGTTTCTATCTCACGTCGCTCTGTTTCAATTAAGGCAGAGACCAGAAGAAGCCAAAAATAAGCTCCCTTTAAACCTGGCCCTCTTGTGTGTTATTTATTTTAAGCTCAACTTGTGTAAAATTAACTCGCATGCAGCCGGGCAGGATCCCTTACTCGGGTCAGCGCCAACTCGAGGGGCTGCGAGCTCTCAAGCCGGGTATGACTAACTGTGAGTCGGGGATTTGAAAGGAGCAATTTGTAACGCAAATATATGAGAGTGTTTTGGAATTTTGTTTGCGAGGCTTGGCTAGTTTTGCAGCGGTAGCTACGGAAACCCAGGGTTGTCGTGTGGCATTACTAATAGGGTGACAATTACGGCAGCACTATTAATGTCAGCCTCGCCGCTGCCTTCACTCCCTATTAGTCAGCTGCAACAGCAGTTACCTTCACTGGATCCTGTATACACACAAGAGCTGCCAAAAGTGTGTTTACGGTTCAACCCCACCCCCTCGGTCAGTCCGAATGACACGACACGCTCGCTACCTACATCTACAAGAAATAGGCACTGCGACTCCCAATTTGTTCCGGCGTTTGTGTACTTTAATTATCTGGAAATAATTTTCTTGGGGAAAACCTACTGTAAACGCAGGGTGTTTCATTCAAAATAAGGATGTCTAGTAGGCTCGTGTCGACGGCCCGACTCTCGGAAGTGACTGAGTGGTGGGCCGTTGACAAAGAAAGTGATGTGAATAATGCAAAGAGGTCCGTTTAGTTTATTCCTTTTTTCTTTTTTTCTTCCCAAATATGAATGGAGTGGCTTCCTGTGGAGCCGTGCCACTCTCGAAGTGGGCCAGTTATATTCATGGTTGTGTAATGGTATGAAAGAACAACTGTGCAGCCCCTTACAAGGAGGCAGTGTGTGCCCTCATTACTTTGTTAATGCTGCTTTGCTAAGACGCTGTTATGAGGCGAGAGGTTAATTCCAGCTAAGCTTTATTTATTGTTCCCCCTTAAAAAATGCTTAACAGATTTATTGTATGGGGTTACAGTCTTATTTAACACTTTACTTCTCCGTGCCGTAGCACTGCTTGTAATGGCTTACAATTGCGCGGTGAATACACCGTGTTTGTTTAGCCATAACGCAAATAGTTCCGCTCCATCAGGACAGCTTTGCAGGGTGCTGTTTATGGCCCCGTGCTGCAGGGTACACCGGGTTTCAAACTGTCCACATAGTTACGGCCATTTCTGTTTATTTTCCCTCGGGGGCCGACTGCCCACAGGTCGCGTATGTGATATCGCCACAAACATCAGGCCGGTGTGAAAAAGTGTGTCATTCATGACAGCTTCCATGGGCGCAGGAATGCGCCCCCTCCCCATCACAATAGGTCACTAGAAGCACTCGGTAAACACGTAACCTCCCCGCTGTCAAGAATCCCCCCCTCCCCACCCGCTCCCGATTGGCTGGACATATGACATTTTAAATGTAATTTCTGTTTGTCTCGTCAATTTTCCGTCACTCTTAGAAACTCGAAATACAAAGATAAATCCAAAGTGAACACATGTGAGAAAGTTCATGTCCTCAAAGCAGTATGGAGGCATGGGTGGTCTCCTGGATACAGTTTGCCTTTATAATCGTTCAGGAATGGGCTGTGTCCGGTGTGATACGCTCTCACACTCTATCACTCTCTCCGTCTCTCCATCTCTCTCTCCATCTCTCGCTCTCTCTCTCACCATCTCACCACCCCCCCCCACCCCACCCCCCCCCCCTTCTCTCTCTCCTTATCTCGTATCTGTCAAACCAGCAGGCAGACGTCCTCAGAGAGTCCAGCCAACGGAGCCGCGTCCAGTGGCGAGGTGGCCAAGCAGCAAGTGGCCTACGAAGTCGCCTGCGCAAAAACAGGTGGGTCCGCGCGCACGTGCATGGCTGCGTGCTTCGTCTGGTCCGTCGACGCGCCGGTCCTCAGCAGATGGTGCAGTATGCCCTCTGCATGCCGGTGTCACTGATTACAGACATGCATAGCGGCCATTCCACCAGCCAAGGCTGATAAACACCGGAGATTATTTATAACTTGGCCCCGTTGGCCGTACGTATGGGATGACGGGGTTTATACCGTATGCAGGACTCTCTCATTTCGCCAGGTTCTCAGGACTCCTGTGCTATAAACGGTCACATATCAACTTTGATGAATTAACTTTAATGACACGTACGACGGTAAAATCCCAGCCGGTTGTGCCCGTCCTGCGAGGGGAGGAAGTGAGCAGAGCTGAAGAAGAAGCGGCCATAGCGGTAAATGAGTTGACACACAGTGAAAGCATGTTATTATCCTAATTTTGCGGAGGTTTCTCCAGTCTCCACATGTTCCGGGTCTAGAGGTCACGTTACCGCTGGAGGATAAGGATGGCATCTCTTTTCCATAATGAGATCCAGCGAGGGGAACCGCGTTGGCATTTCCCATCTGTTTGCCATTCTTCCCCCTCAGCCTTAATTGCCGCACGGTACGCAGATCCCTGTGTGCCGCACCTGAAACCACGTCAAGAGGCCGAAGCGTAGAACTTGCAGTGTTGTGGTCTTATATACAGTTCTGTGTATGAGAAATTCGCATGCGTCTTGTTATCCCGCAGCACCGGGGCCTTTCTCTAAGGACGGGGGGGGGAGTGTTGAGTTTATTGCAGTAACGATAATATTAAGCAGTTTTTCTTTGCTGATGTACATCTGTTTCTCTGATCAGGGACATTTTTTATTTTTTTTCCCCCACAGTCGTCCTGTGCATTAGCGTTAGCCGATCATGCCATTTGTCCATCATGTGAGCATCACACATTTGCTGCCCCAGAGAATAGAAGACCAGCTTCCATCTGTTAAAAGCAAGTTGCCGGGGGGAAAAAAAAAAAAAAAAAAAAGACAATAGCTGTGAACCCACCGAGCCTGCATGGTGTGCATCTGCGACAGAACATCTCTTTGTCTTTTGCTTTAAGGTCACAGGTATGAAGGCTGGCAGCGTTTAATAAACATCCTACAAACTCATCTAAGTGTAACCAGATCCATTTGGAGCAGCGGCTGAATTTTACAAATGCGTTTTTATTTATTATTAAAAAAAAAAAAAAAAAAAATCCCCCATTGTTGTTTCATGCTCAAAGGATTTGGAAGACGCTTCCCTTTTGACTTCAAAGCAATAAGGGAAAGCAAGTTTGAGGCTCCGGGCAACAACCAAAACAAGCAAAAATCCTGTCCTAAAACTAGTTAACAAACCAGGCTTAGTCATGCATTGAGAATGGTGCTAAGTTAAGCGGAGCCTTGGCTTGGTGTGGCGATTTTTTTTTTTCTCTCTCTCTCTCTCTCTCTCTCTTTCTCTCTTTTTTTTTTTTTTTTGAAAGGCCGGGGATGAAGTGGGGGATGATGGACTGTTGTTAAAAGGGCCAAAGCCATTGTGGAGCTTGGGAGTGAGTCAGGGCTTTGTCTCCCCGCGCAGTGTACCTTTGTAGCGAGATGACTGGCCTCCTGTGATCGACTCTGACAGGGAGTTAGAGCCGGTCCAAACGGACAGCATTCTCTATGATCAGCTGTCAACCGGCATTAATCACAGCCTTCCTTTATACCTCTGTGCTGGTTCTCTCCCCTCGTCGCTCCCTCTTTTCTTTGAGAACGTTCTTATTTGCTCTCTGCTCCCTCTCAGGTCTCTCGCTCATATAGTGCTCCCCCCGTCCCCCGGTCCTGTTTTTCTTTCCCTGCCCCGACCCCCATTCATTTGGGATGTGGGACGGGAAGCGGATTTTGATGAGGACCCATCAATGCTTATGAAAACAGATTATATCTATTGGCCACATGTGTTTTTAAAATCCTTCTCTTGAAGTTTCTAAGGGCTCCGCAGACGCCAACTGAAGGGAGATTTATTACTTTCTGTTTAAGAGGGAAATGAGTGCTGCACTTGTGCCATTTTAATGGGTTCCTGATCATGTCAAAACTGATAGCTTTAGGCCTTTTCTCAGCAAAATAGGGCTTTGCGGGGTTCTTGGGCCTTGTTGGAGAAAAGAAAATAGAGGTTACTGGCTGTCAAGCCTTTCAACTGCACCAAGTATACACTAGGAATTCTCTAGCCAGTTAATTATAGTGTTTTGTTTCTTTAAAGAAGTATAGATACAACCCTGTGAAACAAAATGTACATATTAATGAATCACTTTTATAGAAACAAAGTGATACCTCTAGACACACTGAAAAAATTGGCAACAAGAAATCATGCTGAAAAAAATTATTGTATGGTATGAGTGTGGTTAGAATTATGTGGATTCTAAATTTTAAAAATTGCCATCTTCCCAGTAATGTATTATTATTATTATTATTATTATTAATAATAATAATAATAATAATAATAATAATAATAATAATAATAATTGTATGCAAATTATAACATTTGGCCTGTCAAAGTTTTCACTTCAATTAAGCCAACTGGTATCCTAAAACATTTGGGTTTGTCAGGTTGCTGCTTGCTCAACCTTCTGATCATTTCCAGGTTCTTTTGCTACACACGTGTAGAAATGTCCGCTGCCCTTTCCGCTCCCTTTTGCTGAGCAAAGAAGAAGTCGCTCCCGGCCGTCATGTCATCAGATTGGAAGTCGGGCGATGTTTTAGTTTTCCAACTCCGTCAGGCCCCACGGTGTAAAAAGAGCACCAAAATAAACAGTCTGCTGGGAGGGAATGAAAGGGAATACTGTTGGGGAGCACAAACACAGGGCAGCTCCGACTGTACTTGGAATTCCTTTTTCTACTGGATGCCGACAGCCAGGGGAGTCGGGGAGACAACGCCAGATCCGCCGGCGCTCACCTGGATCCAGGGGATGGACACTGAGCTACCGTCGGCACACGCCAGCGTGGACGGCGTGTGTTCCCTGGAAGACAGTTTTATATACGAACTGCCTGATTATCTTTAGATGTCCCTTCTGTGTAGTTCACCACCGGCTCCATGAGTTTGGGTTGCGTTTGGCTGTCTGTCACCGTTCCGCTCAGGAGGATCGGTACTAACTCCTTCTCCGGCTTTGCAGGTCTCTCTGTGTACAGCAAGCTGTTCCCGAGCCAGGGACCCAAGCACAGATGACACGAGGCCGACCAGTGTCCTGTCCTGCTGCTGTGCTTGCCTGAGAAGTGTCTCTGCATGTGACCACACGCACACACACACACACACACACACACACACACACACACACACACACACACACACACACACACACACACACACACACACACACACACACACACACACACACACACAGGTTTACTCTGGCATAGAAAAACAACAATAGCCGAGCAGGGGGATATTATCTCCTCTGTGATAGAGTCTCAGACATGTAAGGTGATACCTTGTCATGTCAGGAACGTCCCGCTGTGGAGCAGGTTGGGATTCTGTTGAAGGTCAGAAGACTTTCTCACCCCCCCCCCCCCATTCCCCCAGTCCATTATATTCCACCAGTTGTCCTCGTGCTTTCTCCCCGTGCTACTGATGCCATGGAAAGATTTTAATGACGGATTGCCTGCAGCAGATGGTTCTTTGAGCCCCGTAAGCGGCTATGACAGTAGGACTTCTCTTTTTCTTTTCTTTTTTTTTTGTCTCGATTCAAGCACTGAAGTGAGTTTCCTCTGCCTCTTCTCCAGCTCATTCTCTATTCTTATTCTGTCCTGTTTGCTAGTCTTAAAGGGGAACTATTATGCAAAACTCACTTTTTCAGTGCTTGTGCACATACATTTGGGTCTCTGATGGGCCTACCAACACACAAGGTGTGAAATGATACCATTTTTACATCAAAATAGGCGATTGACACCTTTCCAGTTGCCAGGAGAAATGCCATTTGTTTCTGATGTGTCACGTTCAACGTCACAAACACGTCGGAAAAGGGGCGTGTCATGGTTCCAGTGTGATTGGGAACAAAACAGTAGATGAGACAGCAACATAACTATACAACGACATAAAACAAAAATAAACAAACAACAAATAATAAATAAACAAAAATAATATTTTGAGTCGGTCAAAAGAATCGGATCGTTCATGAACGACCCAACACTACAGTAGAAGCAGCGTGAGGTATCCATGTGGCTCCCCGGGCGCGGAGACGCTCCTCCGGTTCGGGGACCGGCTTGGGGCGGTGCAGGAGTGACTCGGAGCGCGGTGGGGAGCATGGGGTTCTCCACTGTGCTCCTCATGGCACGATCCCCACGCTCAAAACATGTCATGGTCCCCCATGCGGAAAAAAGTAAATAGCTTCTGATTTCGATTTTGGATTCTAAATGGGATATGAAAAGATCGAAAGATACACTGATATTCCTGTGTATTTACATGTCAACATACAGAACTTCAACGCGCGTTGCATCGCACAGGTTAAGGGGCCAAAATGAGCGGGTGAACCCGGGTGCCCTGTTCACATCAGAGCTGATCAGAGTCGGAGCCGATAAAAACTGGGACTGAGACCCGGGTTTTTCCCCTTTCCCACTGATGACAAGTGCCGGATGTTAGCGGGTGTTACCGTTTTTTTGGTACAGTGGGAAAGGGGTATGAGACAACAGTCACGTTTTTTGTGAGCTGTCTGTTTCCGAAAACATGTCCTAAAACAAGCCGTTCAGCCTTGCTGCCCTGATCGACGTCACTGAGGGCTTCATTCTAATTAGAACCGCCCTCCACCTGGGTAACTCAATGAAGAAATCTTTTAAAAGAAGGAGGAATTAATCGATTCTCCAAACAAAACCAATAAAAGGTAGTGTTTTTATTGTAGATGGAGTTATTTATTTAATTTATTGATATATATATTTTTTTTGGGCGTTAACATGAAGCAAAAAAATCCCCGCGTCTGAAAGTCCTGGTGCATCGTGGTGTTGTCCGTGCCTCCCACAAGCCTGGAGCACACCAACGAAAGTCGGAACCGACTTTTAAAAGAGGCCCTGTAGATCTAATATGAGTGAAGATTCAGCAACTGGTTTGCTTATTTCTCGCCTCAAATCTGTTCAGAAACAGATTTTGGTGGAGTGATGAGGTGAAGCCCTGCTCAAACGCCATTGGCTCACAGACCCCGGAACTCGTGCTCAAACCCCATTGGCTCTGAAAACCCGGGGCTTAAGGAGGCTCCTCCCACAAAAAACAGCCCGTTTTGGAACAGGATGGTACAGATGTGTGTTACAATGGATAGAATGCATAAGCTGAGTGGTATTTTCCGCAAAAAAAATTCAAATACATGTTTTGGGGACCTCAGAGACCTGTATCAACTTGTGTAAAAAGGAGCATAATAGGTCCCCTTTAAAAAAGGCAAACAGATATGCAACAGAGGGACTTCTCAATTTGTAACGGAGTGGTCTGTTTTTGTTAAGTGACCAGTTACTCAACCACCGTTGCCCTAGAAGAGGCAAACAAACACAGACGTTTTCTGTTGTGTATATTGCACTTGAGTCCATCCAGCCATTCTAGACACTTTCTGGTCATTTCCAAAGGATGTGTAGCAGGTTGTGCATTCTAGCTGAAAAAATACTCTTAAGTGTTTATAGTTTGAAAGCGGGTGCTTTCAGAGTAAACATTGGTGTAGAGTATATTTGTTCCTGATCTGGTCATTTATTTTCTCTGGAAATATTTTTTGTCAATGTTACATTTGTCTTATGCATATTGCTGTAGAATTTTGAGCCTTGCATTTGTTTTTCAATGGACCAAGTTGACAACATGACAAACACAAACAGCTAATTTTCTGTAGCTCCAAGCATACCCAACAGGGTATAATGCCTATTCCATGTACAGCCTTGACTGAAGAAAGGCTTTCAGTCCTGATAAACCACTGTATTTATGTGAAGTGATTGTGTTATTTATGACTGTGTAGTAAGCATACTCAGGGTTTGTTATGAAAGTAAAACCGTCTCAGCTATTGATGACTCAATTTATTGTATTTGGTCTTTGGACAATACTTGAATTTAATGCATATAATGCATTTTCTTTTTAAGTCTTAGATCTGAGTTTTTGAATCTTGAATAAAATGATAATATGCATTTTGGAGTGTAGTCTTGATTGTAGTTTTTCAGAGGTATTTGGTTAAATATTGTAGCTGGATATTGTTGGACAACTTTTGTATGTGTAACTTTTAGAAATATAAATGTTTATAATAGGGATTGACTCAGTTAAAGGCCTTTGCATGCTGTTTAACAACATTCCTCAAACCCAAATGTATTAGTGCAGGTATTTTTGTGTCTTGAAACAAGGTTGCTTACAGTCTTGTTTTGAGTTGTTTTGTGGCCGTTTGCTTGAAGTACATGAGCGCAGAACCTACCAGGGCCATACAGGGGATCAATACAGGCAGGTTATAATGTTAGCAAGCAATATTTGAATGATTGTTAAGCAAACAATTAAAACATATCAGCCATATCTGTATGTATGTGCGTTGTCAGTCAGTACTTTGGCTCAGTGCCTGGATGCAGTGCATGGATCTTGATTCTACTGTTTTGTATTTTCAAACCTGTTCTTATTCCTTGTGGTAAATAATACATTTGAACCAAACACAATAATCAGCAATACGCTGGGTCCAGAGTAGTCAGCCCTTCGTTAAAGTTCAATGGACGAGTGTGCTTTGGCTCAGTTTCATGTGTGTTTGTGTGACTGCGGAAGTTCATTCGTTCTGGTCTGGTTACAGTGCAATTCCATGATCGGGCGGTGTTTGCGGCTGTGGGTGGGTTTCCTAGGCTGCAACTAACCGCGGTTATCATTCTGAAGTAAGGCTGCATGATTATGGCTGAAATGATAATCTCAATGATTTTAGTCAATATTGTGATCACGTTTATTTATCACTATTAATCCATTTTGAGGAACAGAATTATTTTATGGCACTCTATAAATCAACAGAAAACTGCCTTCACAATAATAATGTATTTTATAAACATATAAATAAATAAACTAATGTAAGTGTTTTAACTGACTTCAATTGAAGAGGATATATAATGAAATGAATTGTGTAGTGGGCAAGGCCAAAAACACAAAAATAATTAAAATATATAAAAACACATACACAATAAATACATGTTCCTTATATTATGCAATTGCTTATGGTTATTGTTACCAGTGATTATAATTCAGGAAGATTGTAAACATTATCTCTGGAATGTCTATAAATTCTGACAGTGATGTTATTGGGTTTTTATTTTGTAGAACTTACTTTTGGTGCATGTCAGTTGTCCTCAGAAGCATATACATTTATGATGTTTAATACGCTGCGCTTTTGTAATCCAGTTGTCTTCTGGTAATACTTGAACATTTTTTTTCAAACATAATGAAGGTTAATAGCAATAAAATAATACCTGTCCCTTTGTAACGTTGTATTGTTAAGAGTTTGTATCTTATATTAATTTACTTGAAGTCCAATCGCGACTATATCTGCAGGGTGCACAGATTATTTACTTTGCCACAAATGGATAATTGCAATCAGATGAAAAACAAGGGTAAATTCCACTGAGCTGAAAGTCCAATGGGCGAGCAGGCCGATTGGAGCCGACAACGCCGTCTCCCGGAGCCGACAACGGATCCACGGAGAGCACGGTTTCCTGGCTTTCTCCTCCCGTATATTTTATGAGTGCAAAAGTTCACTCGTAACGGCTTGGTAGACTGCATTGCTATCACGTGATCGGTGTACTCCGGCAACTTGCGCATGCCCGCATGAATTTATATGTCCGCGTGGTGGCACCGTCTTGGTGAGGTAGTGATTGTTGATCAAACTCCATCCACAATACTGAACCGATCTGGTTGAAACTCAAACAATGCCATGTTGAACAACTCGAACAATACACATCTTACTCAAGTTTGTTTAGGTTTGTTGGATCTATGACATCCGTGAAAGTTTGATGTCAGCAACATCTGCATGTGCCGCCATCTTGGTGATGACCGGGTTGTTGACCAATCACTAGACTGCAATGCTATCATATGACCTGTGCGAGCCTTCATTTGTGCATGCGCGCGTTCTATGGAGATGATAAAAAATAACAGTTTTTTCCTAAATTATTCCACAATAATGGACCAATCTGGATCGAACTTGGATGACAGCATGTCGGGACCACCCCGAATACACATTTTATTCATCTTGTCTGTGAGTGCGGAAGATCCATGAGATCCATAGACTACTAACGTCAGTTTTTGATTAACAATAGCAATATAGGGCTTTATTTTACCAATTCTTCGATCTCAAATTTTAGATCAGTTGAACGTATTTTATGTATAACCAAATTAATCGTCTATAATATTTATTATAGACGATTAATTTGGTTAATTATTATAGATTATAGTTTTCGGGGTTTTGTGAAATGCAGAACGAGATACAGTTTTCCAAGTTTCCTTTAAACGCAGCATCATCAAACGCTATGCAGTCAACAACGCGCAAGCCGCTGGATGCGGATGACCTCCGAGAGACGACGCTTGGACTTCGACACTTGATAACTTTGGGTGATGTTACAAAGTGTCGCGCTCCTCAAACTAATCAACTCACACCAATGTCCTTCAGCTTCTGGTAAATTTGCAACCGTTTTTCACTCATTTCTGCTCCAAATGTACATCAATATTGATCAAACTCGAACAACAAGACGTCTGAAATGTCCCGGTTCCAACAAGGCCTCAACCATGTCTGTGAGTACTGAGGTTGCCGTGTTTCAGATCCTTTTAGCCCGAAAAATGAAGGTTAATAATAATAAAAATCTGAGCAAAAACAATAGGCTTACAGCCCTGCAGGCTGGACCCCTAATAATTAAAAAAAAAATACAACTGTCTAAAGACTGTCCATACTTTAATTAAAAAAAAGTGTTTCCAAGAGTAATACGAAAAACATTTACAGTTTTTGATCTCATGATGAAGTGTTCACTTGGTGACGCGCATCGTCTCGTACAACAGAAGGTTGGTTTTCAGGAGAAAGTTCATCCCAGGAAACACCATCCTTTTGAATTACAGAGGTAAACAAAATCATTGAAATTATTTTTTGAGTAAAAGTAATTTTTCCAGCATGTTGTCCTTTTTTTCCCTAAGATAGTTTTATCCAACAACACTTTATCCTGTGTTAGCGGTGGAGAGAGATGTGGGCACACAGCGCTATAGTTTCCAGCATCAACAATATGTGTTCTGTGCATCAGGGCCATGCATTGTAAGTTGAGGGATGTGTTTGCTTTGAGTAGCAGTATTAGTGTTTTGTTTACCCACTTTTTTTTTTTTTTTTTTTTACATATGTATGTCATGCAGAGTTCTGCCCACATTCAGAGTCTGTCTCTCATTACAACTGCAACTACTTGAGTCCATGAGTTTGCAGTGGTCATAGTGAGCACATTGTTGCTCTGGTCCTCTTTCCATGAAAACTAGGTTTGAAGTCCGTGTCGTGTGGCACAAAGGTAAAAGCAGTTGAAAGTGCTGGAATATCAGGAAAGAAATTGAAATGAATGTCCACTGTTGTGTGTTGAAAGAGCTGTGAAGATTTCTGAAAGCGTCATTGATGAACTGGTTCTTGAAAGGCGTTCTGCATTCATGCTGCCAAAGACTATGAGAAGTGGGGTCCACGGCTCATAATCTTCCAGGGTTTCCAAGGGGGAGCTTGGGCGAGACGGAGGTGGGGGGAAGGATGTGAAGGTGGACAGAGGTACTCGTCAAAGGCGCAGCATACCACCCTCTTCACCCCAATCCCCCCTCCTGAGTAGTGCTGGGCCCTGTGAGATCCCAGGTCTCTGTGCGGGCCCTGAAGCCCTTTTAACTGCACTTGCAAGACTTGACAATCATATTGGAGAGTTGCTCCACCTTGGGGGTACGACCCACGTAGTAGAGGATGGTGAGCGGCTCCAGGTCCTGGGGAACACAGCAGGGCGAGGCGGAAGCCTCTGGGTTCAAGGTGTTGTAGAGGCTTAGAAGCTTCAGAAGAAAGAAAAGAGTGAGTATAACACGTCATTAAGCTGTATGATTTGCAGAAAATGAATGACTATTTCGTATGTCAGTTTTTCTGGCCTCACCGAACTATGAGTGGTGTCTGCACTGCGTAGGTAAGGACAAGGACCGGAACAGAAGTTGGCGTAGTAGCCTTTGGGCTCATGGATCCATCTCCAGCCCAAGTGCTGACGGAAGTCGATGTATAGTGGTCGCACACAGCAGTTCTCCTCATAATTACTGAAAACAATACAGGAATTGGTAAGATCAGTTCATACCACATTTAGAAAAAAGACAAAAGAAAATCGTGAGAGAAATCGTATAAAAATTTCCAACAGCCAATAGCTTCCCGACCAGAGATGGATAAATAGCAGAGATTCCACTTTAAGGTGTGCCCTTGTTTTTTTTTCCCCTTTTGGAGCCAGCCCAGGTGTGTTGGTGCTGCCTGTCATGCTCGCAGGGAATCCAGAGCTGAGGAGAAAGCGTGTAAGAGGGAGGTAATGTGTCCTGGCAGCGGAACAAATCTCAACTTGTATCGGGTTGCTATTGCTTCTGCAATTCCACTGGCTGATAAACAAGCTTTTCCATATGCCCGCACATATCCGAGCGGCGAACGACAGCTCGCTTTGCCGCGGCTGATGATTTCCTGGTCATACACAGCTATACCTGAAAAAACAGGCGGCAGCTATTTCATTATGATTTTTATGGAAAGTAGCGTCGCTTCGTCGTTGGTTTTTAGGCGGCAGAAGCAAAGAGGAAACTGGAAGACCGGGGGAGAGAGAAAGCGGGATGGATGTGCAAGAAGTGTCACTACCAAATCCAAACTTATGAGTTCACATTCACATAGTATGAAACTCATCCAGCAATTCAAAGCGCAGATGTTGTCAGTGAGCTATTTTTAGAAGAAGACAATGAACAATAGTGTTGTCAGTTTGTTATATTTTCCACGGGAGATTTGGAAAAGTTTCTTACGAAAAGCAGTAATTGGTGTCAAGTGCCCGCTTGCGCCTGCGGGAGGAGGACTGGGCGTCCAGCCTGTGGGGAGGGAGCATCATCAGGATGAGGTGGGGGTAGAGCTGCTCCTTCTGCTTCTTCAGGTGGCTCAGATCCAGTCGACTCTGTTCTTCATACTCCGGATCCATACCTGCAAACAGGACCTCAGGTTAGAAAGGGAGAACGGCAGCGGGAGCCTCAAAACCAACCACAATGCCGTGGGGGCTGAACACAAAAGCCACATAAAGGACAATGGAGAAGTTATCTTTTAGTTGGACAGCATGGGGGAATGATGACTAAGAAGAAAAAATAACAAACATGTCTCAACTTTTGCATCAAAATGATAATTGCAAGTGATGATAGCCCGGGGCTACACTCATCTCTTCCACCTACTCCTTCATCGACTCCTTCTGCACCGGCCTCTTCCTCCTTCTTTCCATCCTCCCCTTTAGGCTTGTGTCTGTTCATCTAATCTGCCCCTGATAGCTAAAGCAGTGGAGATCTCAGGAGAGACGCCGCCGGTGGATGTGGACGCCCCTCTTTAATTCGGGGCCAAGCGTCTGAGCACTGTGGCAGCACATTCCTTGTGGCCAGGCCAGTCATGGGAGTGTTCCCAAGACCGAGGACCTGGGGGCCCCAATGCTAAGTAAGATACCAGACCAATTGTATTCCCATGCTCTTTGTCTCTGTCCACCTCTTCAAGGAAACCCTTCTTCACCCTCGCAAAAAGGCGTCGGGCTAGAGTCGAGGCCTGTGCTACACCTTCCACTGGGGATTTCTCCTCGTAATAGGAAGAGTACAGTCAATGATTAGCTTTTGGATGAATGACAAGTGAGTCATTAATACCAAAGGCATGTGTACCGCTTTCATTCCGCCAAATAACCGCATGCAGTCTTACCTTTGAACTTGACTTCTAGCACCTCATTGACATTCTCAATAATGTCTCCGTTGGGACTGAACGTGTGGCAGGGACAGTGCACACTGACCTCCAAGCCGAGATTGGTCTCTGGGTAGAAACAATACCGAAGGAGTGTGAGAAAGGGAGGTTTTGCTTATTTGGATCAATGAAATACAATCGCGTCGCCGCTGAGAGCAGCATCCCTGCGTGTACTACGGTCTGCGAGAAGAGCTTTGGCGACTCCCACTTACGTCGGTACATGAGCCATTCCCGAACTGTCTCCGTGACATCGAAGGAGACCCACTCTGGAGTCCCCTTGGTCAAGACGTTCTTGCCCCCAATGTAGCGCTGTTTGGCTATGTGGTCGTCCTTCTGCAGGATCTGCGCGGAGAGGGAACATTTTGAACCGGCTCCACATACTCTCGCTCTTATTTCTGCCTTGCTCCACCATCCATGGTATACTTTTAATTCTCTCTCTCTCTCTCTCTCTCTCACGCTCTCTCGCTCGTTCTCTCTCTCTCCCTCTCTCTTGCGCTCTCTCTCTCTCTCTCTCTCTCTCCCCCCTCAACCAGACGACAATTCAGCCAGAGCTGTCTGAGCTAGACTCTCCAAGATGCCCTGGGCCAAATGTCTTCGCTTCATGGAAAAAGTGACTCCTTGTGTTGATATCCCCATTTTGCAAGTTAATGCCTGTGTGTTACCCTTCTGCCAATGAGACCCTGTCTGTCCCTCCCATCAGTAGTTCATACTTAGACTACAGCTGGCCTCCCGACATTTTCTGTCGGGTAAAGACTAAACCATAATATTCGGGCTTGTATGAATTTACTCTCTGACACGCTATCGGGGCCTTCTTTGATACCTCCGGTCTTTACACGACGGTAGAAGCCGACGATGAACGAGGAATGGCACGCTTGAACCCGGGAATTATTACCTCGACCAGCGCTAGAACATTTTTCTTCTTCACAAAGAGGTTTATCTCCAAAAGGAGTTAAGTAGAGTCCAGAGCTGTGTTTAGCCCCTACTACGGTGCTGGAATAACCCGGTTCCTAAACATTGTCAGCATCTAATCTGGCTTCCTGTGGGAACAGGGGGCTATGGGCTGCCAGCGCTGCCCCTGCCAATCAGCTCCCGGCTAAAGTGTGGGGGCGAGCGGCTCCATTTACTCCCCCAGTGGCTGAGCCTGCCTCTATCACCTCCTGGGCCCCTGGAAACAATCTGGGGGCCTGACAGGCTGTACTCAGCCCCGGCCAGAGCCCGCCTCGGAGGCGGTATGCAGTCCGGAGACGCTTGTCTCCCTGGCAGGAAATGTTGGAACCTGATCATTGCTCCCAGTCTCTCACGGGAGATTAATGAGGAAACTGAGCAAATATCCATCCCTCCGCCGCACATACAGGCATCCAACAGACACACATTGTTACGCACATCTACCGTAGAAAAATGATCGTGACACAGAAACACACTAATGCAGGTGCAGACGTACGAATCCCCGGTCGAAAGCATAACCTCTCGAAATAGTGAGGATGGACGATTGCTCTGAGATTGACAGCCGAGAAAAAAAAAAAAAAAAGGGAATGGCAGAACGGTAATCTAGAGTCGCCGGGAAGACGGCCGTAGCGAGCTCTTAAGTTCACAAGGAATCCATTTGAATGGAAGCACATGGGACAGCGATCAGCCCGTCTACGAGAGAAGAAGAAGATTAATAGGCCGAGGTACGGACATTTTCATCGTTCAGTTCGAACTACGGAGCGCGAGCGTCCACAAAACCCATATCCACCAACAGTTGAACTGCGAATCTCGTGCTGGGAACCGCTCTCGGGCCCGGAGACGTTCGGTGAAAACGAGGCTCTTTGATGTAAACGGACACAAGCGGCCGTGATTTCTAAATCCTGTGACCTTCTGGCCACTGCCGGCGCCTCTCGACCCGCGTTGTACCGTGGCGCACTAATCGTTTTCCTTCCTATAGCCGACGGTAGTCATCAACAGTGGAAACACATACCTGGTAGAGCTCAATCCTCTGCTCGTTTCTCTTGGCGCTGGAGTTGGGGATCCGCAGGGCTCGAAACTCAGCCCTGAAGAGGTTGGTGGAGTTCTTTTCCATGGCTGAGACGTTGAAACGGAACACTTTGGAGGTGATACCTTTGGGGCAGTGGGGGAGGTCATCTGCGGGACACACAGAAATGGTGACTCAACCGAGGGGGCCGAAAGAAAATCCGATTGAAACTTTCCTTTCCCTGACATATGAGGATTTTAATATCTGGTTGTTTCATCGTGTTCTTTTTTATCATATCCCGCTAAACTGTTACCTCATTGTTTACATGTTATTGAGGCCTTTTTTCCACAGCCCGTTTTTTTTGCCCAAGGGCGGACATGTTTACATTCTGAATATTGATGAGTTTTCTTTTCTCATTGCTCGGGCTCGACGGTGGATGTCGGGATATTTCACAGATAACAAAGTTGTTTTAACCAATTCTAGCCGTCCCCGGGGCGAGCTACAAGCCGAGCCATTGCCGCGGACCATCTGCTTGTGCTTTGCGCGGTCCAAGTTAGCAACAAGTTGAAATTATGAAATGAAAACCAAATGTCCCATGTGGTAGTGGAACAGGCTGGACCGAGACGGCGGCGGGCTCCTCCCACCGGCGCTGTAGCCCAACAGGTGCTCTCAGGGTTAGGATGCGAGCCAAGCGTTCCCTGGAAGCGGGCGGCTCGGCGAGGAGCACCACGTGGAATCGCACGCGGACCAGTACCTGCGCCCGCTGCCCGAAAGTGACCCAGACGGAGGCTCCGCCGAATGGATGACTGACAAACCCCACCACAAGTAACGTCTATGTTCGCATTCTTCCATTGTCTATGTGTGTGTGTGTGTGTGTGTGTGTGTGTGTGTGTGTGTGTGTGTGTGTGTATGCACGTCTGAGTCGGATTGTGTGGGACATTGAAATTAGCAGCAACTCCAGTAATGGCTGCACTATGTGTTCCCTCTTAAATGCTTCCTGGTGACCGACCCACTCAAAACGTACCCCCTCCCCCCCCTTTTTTTTTTTTCCTGTACTGTAATTCCACTGGATCTGTTATTATTTTAACAGGCCGTGCACATGCAGTGTCGAGAAAAACAAGCACATGGCAAGATCTTTATGAGCTAAGTGGAAACAGTCATTTACGGCCAAGCCATTGCTAATTTATTACCTTAAGCTTTCGTTTTATTGCTGACCTGGTGGTTAAACGGGGCATTGCACCTTTAACGATACGCTCCACGAGCTGTTTTGGAACGGTTCTAACTCATATAAGAAGTATCTGTGCTTCATTTGAGCCATAATCCTATTTCATAGGGTTTCAGTGATCTGATATTTCCACCTTTCTGAAGGTTTCCCTATTAATAGATTAGCCTATTCGTATTCATCCCGCGCCAGGTATCTGTCCCGTGTTTCCACTCCGTTTCCCCTCTCTCCCTATCTGTGTCTTTGCATCCTGCTCTCCCCGACTCACCCCCTGCCTGATTCAAAGAAGGTGGAAAGCCCCACTTTGAGAGGAGATTTGAAATTCTAATCAAGTCTTTGGTTTCCTTTTGGATGACCTCATTTTTCCCATTTGAATGGTTTTGGGTGGATTTCACATTACGGCTTATTTTTGCCAAGGGTATGAAGGTAATTTGTTCCATGTTGCTGAGTGGAGGGGTGCACTTGTATAATTAGACAGAAATACATTTTTTTGCTTATTTTGCGACCCCAACATTGCAGGATCTGGCCATGAGACCGTGTCAGGGGTCCACTGCACTAGTAGTAATTTCTTTGAAATTACGTAAATTAGCTTCCTCGGGGCCTTGCATTTCGAGAACTGGCGGAGCCTCTTGTCCCCAATTTCCAAAGTATTTGCTTCCAAAATCAGACCTTAAATAAAGTCTAGGTTGAGCTCCAAATTGCGTGTGATCCATCACCATTAAACATATAATTAACAATGTTAAAGGACAAATGCCTTGTAAAAATTTATGGAAATATTCCGTTGTACTTAGAATTCAGGCCTGTTATTAGAAACTAAGAGCTACGTTTAAAAGCTGGACACTCTCACCGACACTTCCATCAGCGAATTTACAGCTGAACGACTGGGATCGCAACATGACGCCCAGTCGATCTCTCGTACGATCGCTCAGTGACGAGACCGTCGAGGGGTAGACAGCGAGGAATTGGGTGGTTAAAGAATCAAGGGGGCAGGCAAGCCCGCCACGGGGCGACAGACTCTGAAAGCTTCTCATAAAGCGTCTGGCCGGGGCCACTCCCTGATCCCCACCCTCACCCCGACACACCCTCGCCACTCATCTTCCTGCATCTGGGATGCCCCACCATCACGGCCGGCTCCCCACACAAGCTAACCCCGCTCAAACACGCTCTCCTTCCCCGTGGTGTCGGTTTGTCCAGAGAGGGGGGTGCAGGGGAGCAGGTGCCGTCTGCTGAGGTGTCTAGACCTCACACACAAAAAAAGATTGATCAAAATCGGAGCCTGAGACAGGGAATGTGACGCTGACGTCACGTTGTTGGAAGCGAGGCCGCCCAATTTGGGGGAATCGCTTGCACGGACTGTGAATGCTGGTCGGCATTTTTGAGTAAAAAGACTGAAAGCTTGAAAGTCTTGTTACAGAAAATCTTGCAACCATTTCGTGTGGAACCTCGACCCTTCTTTTTCTCCCTTCTTTTCTCCTTTTTTTTTGTACATTTCATATATTTTAGCTATTTCTCTATGCAATTGAATGGAAGTGATCCTCCAAAAAAAAAAACCATAGCAACCGTCAAACTTCCCTATACTTAGTAAACACTAACTCTACTGTGGATAGATGTGTGATTTTATAAATATTTTCTATTTTTAATTTTACTGTCATTTGTAATTTTTTAACATCCCCTCCTTGACTCATTGTTGCTGCTGTGAAACCTGACCCCCCCCCCCCATTAGATTTAAAAAAAAAAGTGTTATCTCATCTTATCGTAAATTACAAAGTATTTATTTGTGTCTGAATTAAAAGTGGAGCAATCGATTGACGGAAAAATAAAATAAAATAGAATTAAAAAAAGTTTTGTGACCCATAACAAACAGCCTTCTCCTGGCCACGCATAGAATCCACCCAGTGGGCCTACCTTAAATTCCCACCAGAAAAACCAAACCACAGTCACACACACACACACACACACACACACACAGACATACACACACACACACACACACACACACACAAACACACACACACTGGGAATTCCTCCCGCGGACCGTCTGACATAATGATGTCATCGCTCTCGCTGCACGTGAACAGTAGTCTTTGCAGGACGGTGGCCCTTCCTTCACGGGGCTTTGATAGTGGGATGGAGCTCTTCGCTGAAGTCAGACCACTTTTTTCCACTCCATCAAAGATGAGGAGGGGAAAATGGTGGGGAGGGGGTTGGGCAGGGTGGGGGGGGGGGGTGTGAGTCTGTGGGGGTGAGTCTGTCTTTCAGCCCAGAAAACTCTCTGTTTACTGGGATGACATCATGGTTCTACTATATCAGAAACACCGTTTAACCCCCGTCTCCTCCGCTTGGACACGAACTAATAACTCAATAAAACTCAATAAAAAATAAATTTAAAAAAAAAAGCCTTATTTTGAAAACTTTCCCTCCGCCGCTACCGCCTTTTATTTGTCGGTAGTGGGGACCGATGCAGTTTTGGGATTCCCACATCAAAACAGCTTTCTTTACTGGATTCTTAAAAAAAAAAGAAAAAGAAAAAGATCCACAGTATAATTGGCATTAAAAGCACAATCGAGGGGAAAAGGGGGGTCGGCCAATCCCAAGCAACGGAAGATCGTCCGTGTAGGGAGAAAAACATTAAGCAGCCCCCCCCCCCCCCCCCCCAGCTTCCAACGCGGGGAATGTGAAAAGCCATTCGAATGCGAAATGACGAAATGAAAAACGCGCGTTGGGGTATTACTGCGACGACAGACGGTGACGCTCCAAGACACGAAAACGCCCCCCCCCCTCTCTCTCTCTCCCTGTGAAACGACATAATGGAAATAAAAAAAAAAAAAAAAAAAGACAGAACTTTAATTGTTCGTCCACGTCCCGCGTTCGCGGGGAGGAAAACCCTCCTCGGACGACTTGTTTTTAGGACGACGTGGGTCCGCAAATTTTTTTTTTTTTTTTTTTTTTTAGCCCGTGATAAGCGTGGATGACGGCAGCGCGACGTGTCCCGGGCACCTGGCCCATCGCTGATCCCATTCCCCGAGGCCTCCGTGTTTGTTTTGGGAGGTCTGGCTCCCTCTGACCACGTTATAAACGCCGTCGTGGAGTTTGTGTGTTTTGAATGTCAGAGGCACTTTGCGGGAACCCTGGAAAAAAGTTGATTCGGGTCGGGTGCTTATGCCGCGCTGCGCAAAATTAGAACCAACCCGCCCCCCCCCCAAAAAAATAGCACGTGTCCAATCCAAACTTGATGGGGGCCCCAAGTCTAACCCCCCCCCCCCCCCCCCACACACACACACACACACACTTTAAATGTCCCCTTTTCTATGGATTAAAGGGGCTGAGATGTATAACGAGCTTTCCGTCCGGAGCACAGAACGCATCGATGGAGATCATTTGACCGTTATGCGCAAGGAAGTCAACGCCCCGCTCAGTAAGGATTGGAACATTCGTGGCAAAAAAATAAATAAAAAACAAAAATGGAAATGAGGTATTGGTTGGCAAAAAAAGACATTTGTTAAGTCTGAACTGCCTGAGAATTTCCCCCCTTTTGGAATGCAGCAGACGTTGGTGTGGCAGACTGGGGTTCCCATGGCTTTGGCGTGAGGTATGCGCTGGTGATGCAAGACTCGCTACCGATTCGTTCGTGGCGAACGAATCGTGGAAATGACTCGGGCGCAGGGAGTCACCCCGACGAAGGAGCGGGCGAGCGGGGGAGAGAGTGAGAAGGGTAAGCGTCAGGGCTCCGTTCACGTCCGAGGCAGAACGCCGCTTTTGACGCAAGTCGCATTGGATGTGACCGAATTACGCCTCGCATTCCGATCTCCCCCGAAATAGAGGATTTTTTTTAACGGAAGTCGATTGCGATTCACGCTTTTGTATGTATCCGCCAAAAAAAAAGGAACACATTTTGAAGGGATTCGGCCAAAACATAAATACAATTAAAGATCGCCGGTAATAAGATAAGATAATCCGCTCATCCCTGTGAGAATCCCATCCACCCGCTCGGGAGCCGAACCGACTCCGTCCACCGCCGCTCACCGTGGACTGAACCCGACGTCGACACACGGACGACGCGTCGGAAAACCAGAACGAATCCTTTTACCCCCCCCCCCCCCCAAAATAAACAACAACAAAAACAAAAACAACAACAAAAACAAAAACAAAAACAAAGAGAGCGGAACCTTTCGTCACTACCGTCCCCTGTCGCGCGCGCACCGTGTCGCGTGTCGCGTGTCGCGGCGCCGGCGTTTGAGCTGTTGCCAGGCAGGGAAACGGGGGACGGTCGCTGGAGCCGGGACGAGGGGACCGCGACGGGGACGCGGCGGATTCCGTGTCCCCGTGACAGCACGTTCAGCGGCGACGGCACGCACAGTTCGTGGAGTTGGTGTGAGACGGGGATGAGGGGTGGAGGAGGAGGAGGAGGAGGAGGAGGAGGAGGAGGGGACGGGGACGGGGGGGGGGGGGGGGTTCGCAAACTGGGGCCCGCGTTCCCCTAGGAGTCCTCGGAGGGATCGCGGAGTGCAAAATGTCATCAGTTTTTCTTTATTTTTAAGGATTTTTCTTCCTTTCTTTCTCTCTCTCTCTCTCTCTCTCTCTTTCTTTCTTTCTTTCTTCCCCCCCGCAATAGAAATAATCACGGTTTTGTTGAGCGATTTGCCATTTTTGCCTGCCGGCTTTAAGTCAAACGTGAAAAGTGAAACCGCAGCAGTTTATTCAGTTTTCTTATGATCATCATTCTTGTCATGATTATTGTTGTTGTTGTTATTGTTGCTGTATTTTTTATTTTATTAGTTTATATAATATTGTTGGTGGGTGGATGGGTTTGCCAAGGGACTGCAGCCTATACCGTAAAAAAAAAAAAAAAGAAAAAATAAGTTTGGGAACCCCAGAGAGATGGTGGAATGAAGGGGAGGCGTGAAATAGACAATAATAATAATAATAATAATGATAATAATAATAATAATAATAATAATAATAACTTACTGTTTTCCGGCGGCCCGTTGATCATGTTGAACTTGTAGATTTCTTTTGCATAATACTCTGTCTCCGTGTTATCCTGCCCGCAGCTCTGGTGCCGGTCCCTCCCCAGCTCCTCGATCAGCTCCTTGGTGCTGTTGTAAAGCGCCAGGACCTGGAACGGCACCTGGTTCGGGTCCACGGTCTCCGGCGGCCGGGTCAGACGCAGCTTGCTGAGGATCTGCCCGCGGATCGCCTCCACCCGCTTTTTCTTGATGTGGTCAATGTCCACGGTGGTGCAAGTGGACAGCGACAGCGTCATGGTCACGCAGCTGGAGAGGAGCAGCAGCAGCAGCGCCCTGCACGCGTTCATGGTTCTGTCTCTGGAGTCTTATTCGCAACCGCAGCGTGATCGAGTTAGAACCGGTGTGACTGAGCCGAGCCCCGCGTCTCTTCTCATTCTTCCCCCGCGAGGAGTCCCGCGCCGCCGAGTGTCATGTCGTCCGGGCGCCAGGGGTCCGTGGCATTTTTTCCGGGGGACGGGATCGACTCTTCGCGAACGCCTTTCGTCCTCTTCTTCATTCCCGCCGCGCGCGTCCCTCTCCGTGCGCGGGGTCCTCACGCGGTCTCGTGTTGTCCGTGGGACGAGGTCCTTCCATTCACGACGCGCTCGGTCTCTCCATCCACCCGACCCGTGGCCAGCTTCTAGCGACAACAACGACAAAAAAAAAAACACTCAACGGAGGAGATTCCTGCCGCCACTTGTGCTTTTATAGCCACGGAACAGTGACGTGGTCAAGGGAGGGACTGTAAATTAACCCCCCTTTAAATTCTAATCTTCTCAAAAACATTTCATACTCCTCTTTTTTTATTCGTTTGTCTTTTTTTGTTTCGTTTTTTTTTTTGGTCAATTGAAAGTTCCACCGATGTGTAAAAGTTTCTCTCGCTGAATTACATATGGGGGTTTTTATTTTCTTTTATCATTTTTGATTTGGGGTTAAAACTCAGATATTTTTACAATAACAGATTACTACACTGTAATAGATAGATAGATCGATAGATAGATAGATAGATAGATAGATAGATAGATAGATAGATAGATAGATAGATAGATACTCTATTAAACTCCTAATTTATCCAACTAAAATAACCAATAACAATAAAGGAACAACAATATATATATATATATATATATATAAATATAAATAAATAGTAAAAATGACAATATACAATAGACCAAAGCATAAGCAATAAGCCAATAAACCTCAAATGCCTTGGACTTTCTATCATCTATCATAAATGTCTGACAATGATGCAATGAACGGTTTTGAATCTAAGCTCTGACAACCATGATGGACTATTCAGCATGGAGCCATCCTCTCTGCAGAGTGCGGGGCAAGAAAGGGCCAAGTGACTCACTACAACGAGAACCACAATACATTTAAATTTCATTATGAGTTTGGCTGAGCTGCTGGACGGTGCCACGGACTGTGCACAGAACGCCAGGCGCCAAGCAAAGAAGGAAAACAGCAACATCTACCGGATCACACCGACATCGGCACAGGGTCCCTCAGAGGCAATAGCCATTAAGTGCAGACTCATTGTTCAAATCAATTATTGTATTTATTTACTTTTTAATGAATGTCTATTTTTTTCATTTAACGCAACTTAATTACTCAATTTAATGTCATTTGCAGTGAATGAATGTTGATGGGTTCATCGAAAAAGACGCACGCAGGGCTCCCTCCCCTCCTGCTTGCGGTAACCATGGAGATCCGATGTTGAGTTTCGAAGGCGCGCGAAGGGCACAGCGGCACCGGGCGGCCCGCGGGGGTAACGGCAGCCGCTGCGCCTGGACACCGCATGCAGAGCTCCGGTTTCCGTTTTATTTCAACGTTTGAGCCTCACGCGTGAACAACAAAAACCCGTAAGAGGGATTTTTGTTTTAATGGCGACCTTCTCGCATCCCCGTTCGACAATCATAGCGCCGCCGAGTAAATGATTTTTCGTTCCCTTGTGGTTCGTGTTTTAATAAACGTATGGAGTTTCTTATCGTGTATTTATGTGGAGAGCAGCTGGGAGTACATCCAATTATAACATTAAAAAGTATTCCATTCATGCACTTTTTTTTTTTTTTTTAACTTTGTAAAAAAAAAAACATTTTCGGTGGGACCGCGACGTCACAGCGACGTAACGCCCGTGAGCGACAGAAGCCCCGCCTCCAACGCTCGGCGCTCGAAAAGCCGTGCGCCTGGCAACCGTGCGGCGTCCCCGTTCCCTAGAAACAGGGGAAATGGACGACGGCCTACGACTCGGAGATGCCGGAGTCGTGAAAAATGTAAGTGCGCCCGTTGAGATGGCACGCTGAGTCGTGGGAGTAACATTTCAGCGCGACGGACGGTAGTGTTTACGAACTGCTAGTTATTACAGGATTGGCGGGCAGAGCCGACGTTAGCGTGTGGCTAAAAGCCGCAAGCTAACGCAAGGTAATTAGAGCAGGCGGCGCTCCTCCCCGTGCCTTCGCAACCAGTCCGTCACATCCAAATACGGTCGTCGTTATCTACCCGAAGTGACCACCTCCACACACGGGGACGAACGCGGCTATGGCGACCGGCTCGCCCTCTGCGATGAACCGGAGCTGAGCTCATCGGAAAGTCCTGCGAGTTCACCGAGAGATGACTTAGCAAAGTTTTGTCGGACCAGCGCCTGTTGAAAAAAAAAAAAAAAGTTCTATTATGTCGTTTCTACAGCTGTCACGATCACTACAAAATCGATTATTCGAATTAATCGCGATCCATTTTGTAAAATCGTTAGATTCCACAAAAAAATGCTTCTCCCCAAATTCGAGGGGAATTTGAAGCAAAATGTGAAGCCACTTTGGATGCCTTTTTTATCATACATTTGTTGTGTTCCAGTGGTCAAATTCAGTAAATGACTTCTCTTCATAAAGTGGATCTGTATTATTACATATGACATCTTATATAATATATTGTATTTTTGTACAACACGTTCAGTAATGTGTTATCGGGAGAAACGGTGGAATTAAACACAGACTTTACTGTGATTCCGTTTTTCACTTCAAACGACATGGCTCTCCGAACGTGCAGATTCTCAGGAGTTGTTTGCTGAACAAAGAGTGATCCGCTTGCTGTCGTGTCACATTCAAAGGGGGATGTATGGGGGAATCATACCCCCCATTCTTTCAGTGTGTGTCTATGTATGGACCGCGGTTAGAAACAATCCCTAGGCTTCTCTGAGGAACAGGGCATCAGACTGTGAGAGGCTTGGCCGTGACAAACCCTCTCATGTATGCTTATTCACCAGAGAGCCCCATTGTGATTTCATGGAGAACCTCAATTCCATTCCAAGCAGTGTGACTTGAAACAGCGGCTCGTAAAACTTCAGTCGGACCAAATAACCAAGGTGGTCGGTAAACATTTTGTGAAGGCTGTAGAAACGTCCAGTCGGTCTATTCTGTCCCTGGGTGTCCCAGTCCCCGGGTGCGGTTAGAAGGAGACATTGTTTTGTATATGAACACCTTTTTGTTAATGCAGAAAACCACATTTAATGCTCATAAGTTTGTTATAAGACATTCAGTCAGTTTCCCTTCTGTCATTTCAGGTCGCAAAGACGGGTCGCCGGGCTCGCCTGGCCGCAGAGCAGACCTCCTTTGAGGAGGCTCATCAAGGGAGGAAGTCCTCCTCCTCGGCTTCCATGGGAGAGGTATGAGGCCGCGTAGCGCCGGCTGTCAGCTGTGTGCTCGCCATTTCACCCCAGTTACATCATGTGTCATTCTGGTTGTGTTTCATGCATGGCTTCAAGGACGAGAACGAGGTAGGATACGTGAATGAAACGGCGGCTTTGTGTGTCTAGTTTTAGTCGAGCTTAATCTCCTGACTCTATACCATCCGTATCAGTGAGGAAAACACCGGTTCTTTCCAGCCGCCTCAATTATTCTATTTAGTTTAGTTTCGAGGACCTTTTTGCTGGCACTTGAAAAATTCACACGCTCTTATACATGGTTCTCACAGTAGAACTATGAGTACCAACTTATTACAACTGATGGTATAAAGTTATAAAGCAGTCTCATGCTGAGATGTTTCAGTAGCCACCATTCTTTTGGCCATGAGTCAACTCGAAGGCCTTGATATTAAGCATGCTCCTACTTCCAAAACAGAAACCCTTTCAAACAGAAACACCCAAACAACATCCGTGCTTTCATCAACGGAACAAAAATAATAATGGGCAGGCAGTCCACTTTCCTTTTGCGTCTTTTATTGAGATGGAGGAAATCATTAAGGTGAGGAGTGACCGCAGAAAAGGCAAGACATGCAAGTAATTGTGTGACTCCCCGACCCCGTGGATTAAAAAAAAAAAAAAGAAAAGAACCAGAGTTACCCGTGTTAAACTCCATGATGCCCGTCTAAATCCTAATTGAACCCATGCTTTTATTTTTTTTGGCCAAGTGCATTTCATTAAATTATTCAAATTGAATCAAAAAAAACACTTGGCACAAAACTCATGGCATAACCAATGTCATCTTTACTTAATAAGGTACTTAATTGTGTCTTTTTCAAAAAAACATTTCAGTCGAACATTTTAAGATTTAAAATGCAGTTTAACGGTTTGTACGGTTCTGTATTTCTATTTCCATGTGTACCATGTGTGGTCACAGTCAGGGCGGAAACAAAACAAAACAAAGTGCTTCACTCTTATCTGCGTTCCTGGCTTCAGTCACGTCCCTCGCACTGGCAAACTGTACGCCAGCCAACATTCCAGTAGCGGGAATTCCAGCCATCCCTGCGCTCAGGCTAATCTTCCCAAATTAGGCCAAACCTTCCTAATGTAAGAGCAGTATTCTCGCGCCCTCTCTGACCCACACAGTGCGTGCGGTACATTTTTTCTGGATGTCGTGCAACCGGGTGGGTTGACTTAGCGTCTCCGTTTGTCAACCCTGTCCTCTTTTCCCTAAAATACCCAACCGATTGCTCACATTCTTGACAACCTTTAAAAAAAAAAAATAATAATAATAATAATAATAATAAAATAAAAAGAAAAAAATAAAACCTGCTGAAATGTGTTCATAGGCTCTTCGGGTTGGACTACCGCGAGCGCCCTCAAACCCAGAGACCGGCAGAGAATCCTAAATTAGAAAAATGGGAGGGCTGAGCTAATTGCCTGAGCAGCCATTCCCCATTTACTACTATGACTGTGAAGTTCATATTTGGTCATGGATTATCGTATTGTTGCTCCCGATGCTTCTAAACGTTGCTCTTCAGAGAAATAACTCAATGAGGATGAATAATTCAAATGAAAATAAATTGCCGAGTTGCTAAGCTTATTTTCACCGTTTACTAAGATAGCTAATTGTTAATGAAACTAACTTCGATGAAAGATGAAAATACAACAATAACTGTAGGGCCTTTTAAATATATTATTTGAAAGCCCCACGTATCCATTTGATCCCGTTGTTGATTAAGATTTAAATCAATAGCTACTAGAAATGAGATTATTATAAACCTATTCTGCTCCAACTTTTTCTGTTTTGGTAGCAACATGCTCTTGAGCGGAGTGACCGCCCCTCCTCTTGTCATTAAGTTTTATAAATGGGTTTGGTGAAAGAGTGCCGCCATGAAATATTATTTCCGCTTCCATGTTGAACAAATGAAATTCTTTCTGGGCACTTTGTCCTCTGTAGACCCAATTTGGTAATGAGAAATGTTGTGCTTTCTTGTAATTCATTTGTCTAGTGCTCGGAGGAATTCATTCATTCAAGTGCTGCTCTCAGGGCCCCGGTCTCAGGATCGCCATCTAAACTCAATTGACTATTTTCAGAATCAAAGAATGAGAATCTTTTTTTTTTTTTTTTTTTTTTTTTTTTGCCTCCTTCTTCTTCTTCTGTGAAGCTATTTTAGGTCAGACTTGCAGGCAGCCCCCGGCAGTTTCTTTGTGTGGCAGTTCCCACACTCTGCTCCATATGTTCATGCACTGGGACTGACCAGCATTGAAAACCATAATAAACAAAACAAGCGTCTGCACATTGTTGTAGAGCTTCACATACCAGTCCATACCATTTATCACTCCTGCGCACTATTGTTAAGTGGCGACAATCTGTTTTTGAGACAAGGTAAGAGCTCAGATGTACAAACCCCAATTCCAATGAAGTTGGGACGTTGTGTAAAACGTAAATAAAAACAGAATACAATGATTTGCAAATCCTTTTCAACCTATACTCAATTGAATACACTACGAAGACAAGATTTTTAATGTTCAAACTGAAAAGCTTTATTGTTTTTTTGCAAATATTCACTCATTTTGAATTTGATGCCTGCAACACGTTCCAAAAAAGCTGTCTGTCCCAGTTTTGGTTTTTTTTAATACGTAATAAAAATGTATTTTTGTTCATTAGTGTTTCCACTACTGACTTTTTCGCCACAACTTAAAAGAATCAAGATCAGATTTCCTTTTATTTATTTTTTTTTATTTTTTTTTTTAACTACTAACTTATATTACCCTATACCATTACAGTGATGAATACGATCGTGTGTGTTTCCTGAGCGTTCTTCTCTAGTTGCATTGCATTATAATATTAAATCTAAGGATGCACAGATATCGATACTGGTACTTTGTATTTGACATGGGTTTAGATACTTGTCCCACAGATACCACAGATAACTGTGGTAATTTACTCATACGCAATTTTAAACATGACGGGTGAATCTGATACCAGCATAACACAATGTAGGTTTCTTGTGTTTCTGTATTGTGTTTTATTTTCTGATCTCTGTGAATGTTTCATGATATATCTCACCTTGTTGGAGAAAAGCAGCGAATAAATCAATAACTGAAAATAATCAACCCAGAGGGTCAAAAACTGGGATTTCAGGGTGGTTATAACAGAAGGTTTCCGAATCTGAATCAGGATGCTGTTTTGGCAAAGACCCATGAGTGCGTACTCTGTGCTCTTGGCACTTGATCCAAAAAAAAAAAAAAAAATGGTATTGCTGCATCCCTAATCAAATCCTAATTACTTTATGGGTTTAACCAAAGTAGGTCACTAAGTCCTCCGCATTAATGAGTTCACAATATATTTCTGATGAAATCGCTGTTTCTTGTGGCTGAAGTTCCCTTTCATTCCAGGTCCCACCTCCTAAACCCGCCCGCAGGCAGGGCGGCTGGGCGGAGGAAACCTCTGGATCCGGCTCGGCCAAGTGAGTGAACGTCCCTTTCTCCCAGTTTACCGCCACTAGGCCACGGCTGCTTCGACAGTTTCTCAGACAAAAAAAAACAAAAAACAAAAGGGAGATAACTAATAGCCGCGGTCTGGTATTATGTGTTATTAATGAACTCTCATGCTGTCGAACGAGCTTATTTATCAGTGCATATTTGGCAGCGGCGGTGGTGAATCAACAAGGTTAGAAGGAGCCCGGCCGAGCGGGCGGCTCTTCATCCGTCTTCATCTGTGAGCAAGCCGGTAATTGACACGGTTATTGCATCAGCCACAGGAGGGCACTGTTAGTCAGCAGGACGCTCCATCACAGCGGCCCCGAGCCACTTCATCACCCCTGCTGTCTGCCCCAACAAGAGGGGGCATAACACAGGAGATTCTTTGAATATTTAGAGCAGATGGGAAGTATTTTAGGGAATCTGCATAGCAAATATGAAGAATGGTCGTTACCTCGTATTTATTTGCCGGAGCTGGGACTTTTCCCTCTCGTTTTTTCTTCTCTTTTGACGGTCGTTTTTCCAAGACTCCACAAAAATAAACATCCTGTGAGATACAAGACGATCTCACTCTGTTTTAGGGAAAAGGCCAAATCGGAACAGCAAATTCCAGAGATCCTTCATCATGGAAGGCGGCGCGTTTCTTCATTTACGTTCGCTCTCCAACTTGATTCCCGGCCTCAGAGTGATTGAAGTACAGGAGGTGTAAAAAAAAAAAAAGAAAAAGAAGGCTTTCACACGTGCATTGATCCCCTCTGAAACAAAGTAAGTAATGGTCCCCAATGGAACCGGCAAGGACTTTTCCCCCTCAATGTCACCCCTCATGCTCAATCACCGCGGCCCTCCTCCCACTAATCCCAGCACAGAAATCCCAGGATTTGTCGATCTATCACTCCTAATTGACACTAAATGATCTGCCCGTTTATTGATGAACCTTTGAAGCTGGGTTGTCACAATATATTTTATCCCTAACAACTTTTTCCAGACAGTTTTACCATGTCCATCGCTTTGCCTTACATGAGTCTTAATCAAGGGCCCCCGTAATGTGTCTTTAAGTGTCGCCACCCCCGCCCCCAGACAGGACACTGGCCAAGGGCAGCCAGGTGGCCTCGCTCAGCCCTGGGTCTCCAGGCTCAAAGAAACGACAAACAAAGTTCAGATAATTTGCCATGGAATATGGTTACCTACGTTTTATTTTTTTATGGATCATCCCATCTTGTCATGTTTATTTTCATGCATTATCAATTTCAACACAAATATCAGCGTTAACCCCTCCTATTATGCTCAACGGCAAGGATCATCCAAAAGTAAAAAAAAAAAAAAACAACAATTTAAATTAAAAATTATTGTTTCCACCACAATAACACATTATTCAGTAAATAGTTAGCGCAATGGAGTTTTTCCACCTCTCACAGGTCCTTTATGATAACTCTTTGTGATGACTGTTCGAATGTTAAAAACACATTAAAACAATTTTTCTGTACTGTGGTAAAAACTGTTCAAAAATTTGATTCACTGTACTTTTCACTTTACTTTTTTTTTTTTTTTAATTTGTTTTACATAGTTAAAAAAAACAAATTCTAACTTTGAAATGGACCGATTTGACACCTCACATAACAGAAGGATTAATACAATTCAGAATTTGTGTCGCAGCTCATTGAGTTGTGATGTGAAATGCAAAGTGTCAGATCTGTGTGAAAATGTTGGCTCCATCTAAAGGGAGTGGTGAAGGTCTTGAAAAGGTTCCTACATTGTCCTTTGCAACTTTAGACCTGAAAATGAGTATTGTTTTATTTATTTTTATTGTCGTTTAATAAGATGGAAAATTGTTGCCATACAAGACTTTTTGCCGGCCCAAACCACTAGGTGGCACTACTCAACCAGGAGAACAAGTAGGGGCGTACCATGTATAATCAAATAAAAATGAAATACCTGGAGTTGATCTTTCATCCACTGATAAAAATACCCTTTTTAAAGTTATATTTATCCTGAAAGACCACCCATAGCATCACAGACCAGTTTGTGGTTTTTAATTACTTTTCCTTAATTACCGACTACATTTGTATATTTTTAGCAAAACCAGCGTGGCTAAAAATAGAACCTTGAGGTGCGAAAGACCACGACGTGGTGCTGGTTCGCCCCGGTCCAGCTGAGTGCGCAAACGGAGAACGGTCTGGAAATAGATGGAGATCCAGCAGGAGACTGGGCCAAGAAAGGAAAGAACACAACTCACTGTTTACCCCGCTGGGTCCTTCCTTACTGAGATTACTAATAATAAATACACATGAATCATAGAGGGTGAGCGGGAGGAATCTTTCAGTGATAAAAATGTGTATTCAACACATCTTCTGCTATCCTGTAGGTCCTCGAGAAGACCGCCAGCGGAAGACATGGAAGAGTAAGTCCATGGTTCCCCCTCATTCATATTTCTGTTGATTTGAAATCAACAGCGATTGTGTTGTTCCGTTTGTTTTATTATTTTTTTTCCTCACGCAATTGGACAACTTAAATGGAACCTATTATGAAAAAACTCACTTTTTCAGTGTTTGTGCACATACATTTGGGTCTCCGGTGGGAGTACTAACACACAAACTGAAAAAAAACAACCCAGTCATTTATTCGTGAGCTGTCTATTTCATAAAACATGTGATTCAACAAGCTGTTTTCCGTTTTCGCGACCCCTTCCTACATCATGGGTCCTCAGTAGAATTAGAACCGCCCCCTCATCTGAGCAACTCCACCCATGGCTTGGAGAAATTACAAGTGATGCCGGGAACTGCACCGTTGGCTTCACAGACCAGCACAAATCTTTTAAAAGAAAGAGGAATCAGGACCAACTGTATGTGACAAAACTGCAGATGTGGAAAATGTTAGTTTGGGGGGAAAAAAAAAAAATTCTGCTTTTTATTTATTTATTTTTTTCTCTCTTTCTCTAAAATAAAAAAAATGGCGTGGGGGTGCAGTAGGTTGATGTAGGCTAAAGACTATGTGTTTTTATTTATTTTATTTTATTTTCTGACGTTGGCGGATTGAAAATTAATTAATTAATTAATAAAAGCCCAGTGCGGTGTCCCCCACAAGCTTGAAGCACGGCCAAGACAATTCGGAACAAACTTTTAAATGAGACCCTGCAGATCTAATAAGAGTGAAGATTCTTCAGCAACTGGATTGTTTATTTCTCGCCTCAAATTCGTTAAGAAACAGATTTTGGTGGTTTGCTAAAATGAAATAAGCGAAAGTTTACGTACGTCATACAACGGAACACGACTACTCATGCTCAAACCCCATTGGCTAACAGAACTATGGACCTCAGGAGGGAAGCGCCATCCACAAAAACAGACCATCGGGAACAGGAGGGGTTTTGGGGCATGTTAGAATGGCTAGAATGCATAATCTGAGTGGGATTTTCAGCAAAAAACTTCAAAGACATCTTCGGGGGACCTCAGAGACCTATATTGACTTGTTGAAGTGTATTATGTACAGGTATAATGCCTTGTAAAATAGGTCCCCTTTAAATGTTTGTTTGTTCCCTGTGACTGGAAAGTGGAAACGGTGGTGTTCTTTTAAAATTGTCCTTGGTTGCGACTACTCCTCGCCTTTCAAGAACAATCACTTAACATGATTAAAAACAACAGCTTGACTGACTTGTCATCACTTTTAAGGCTGTTGGGAGCCAAGTTTTCCTGTTTTATATATTTTCTTTCCCACTTTACGTCACCAGCCCTGCCATTATTTCTGGGCTGGAATAGATATTGCGATGAGCGGAGGACGTGTTGGTCTATGTTTAACTCCACAGTTGGAGCCCAACACCGAGGCATCAGGATTTGTGCGAATCAAATGCAGCTGCCCTCCACCAAAGTCCATGAAACGGCATTCATGTCCAGGAACTGTTATTTAAACTCATGTTCCAGTTAGTTTATTTTATGTGTAAATCATTCCTAGTCTGGTCCATGCCTGATCACACTGACAGGGGTCCCGGAACATCACGCGATCAGTCTGAAGCCTGAGCAAACCTCCTCCCGGTTCAGATTGAGGAGAAGATGAGAAGACACAAGGCTCCATTTACAGCGCACAGTCGCCTGGTTCTAAGTGCAGTTCACAATGATGACCTCACCTTTGGGGGGAAAAAACTTAAATAATTCATACACCCAAACTTCCTGTTTCTACAGCCGCCGCCTGCAACCGCAAACTCCCCAGGGGTCGGATGACGAAGGAGGTGAGAGCACCCTTGCGACGCCCTGCTCCGTCTCTCATCCCCAAAGTGGAGCTTCAGGTTCCTCCGCGGTGCCGTTTTGTCTTCCGGAAGTAGAGACGACGGGCGGCACGCTGACTTTTCACTCTTGACATTTTTCCTTTCGAAAACATTGAAATCACACGTTCGAAGTCTGCGTTTTGAACACGCCCAGATGAAAGAAACGGGTGAATATGTCCATTTGTTATAAGGTTAGAGCCGCGGCTGTGGGGAATCATTGTAATCTCCGAGACGTACTCAAGTCACGCAGTCACTCAAGTGCATAGCGGACCTCAAGTATTCAGTAAATCCCCCCCGTCTAACGTGTTGGCAAACATGTAGCTGTGTTCAAGTGCTTCTTCCGTCACCCTCCAGATCCACACACACACACACACACACACACACACACTATGGCAGAGAGCATGGGTCTAGCGGGAATGTTGCCTTTTCCACTGTCACTTCAGGGCCCGACTCCCCCCATCACAAACAATGTCAGGATGGAGGGGGGAAATTCCAACATAGTGTCGCTGAGGATAATTGTTCTAGTTTTCGGGGCAGGGCAGCTGGGGAAATAAGGGGGAAATTGCCTTTGTAAAAACAGGGGAGAGAGCATAGCGTGCACTTACCGATCACACTGAAGGGCCTTTATTAATACTAAGCAGTGCCGCTGGCGTTGCTTACTAAGCGTTGTGTAGTGACGTGTGTGACTGCGGAATATACGCCAAATGCACAGGAATGGGTGTTTATGCTCAAATTTTATCAAGTTTGTTTGTTGAATTTAAAGTGCAAGACAAAAAAAGAAGTAAAATGATCTTAGTATACAATGTATTGATTGACTAATTGTGTGTGTGTGTGAGTGTGTGTGCGTGTGTGTGTGCGTGTGCGTGTGTGTGTGTGTGTGTGTATTATGTTGATTCATTTATGCTATATTTTTATTTAAGCACTGGAGCTACAATATTTTAGCGTCTTTCAGTAGTCACATCAAATAAGATTATAACAGTTATATACAATATATTCCGATGTTGAATAATACGTGCGTTGTCCCAAAACTAAATGGCAGTAAGGCATAATACTAATCTAATATGGAAAGCCCAAATAGCCTGGTCCTAAAAATGAAACATAAAAACACACAAAAAAAATTCTTTCATTTTCAGCATTTATCTAAAATTTTTAGTTATTTATTTGTTGTTCTAGTTTCGGTGAGTTTCACTAAAATAAATATATAACCACACTGGAAAACGGCAGGCAGCGGTTTTACAGTGTGGCTTGCTTTAAAGGAGTCAATTGACTTTAAAATAATATGGAGACTGCAGCTGATGATGTTATTGTTTTATTACTTTGAACTCCAAGAACAATAATATCTTGTTTGATTTAAAGCTGCTGTTTTCAATTTCAAGGATGTTTAGAGAAAAAATAAAAAATAAATTATATATATATATATATATATAATAAAAAAATTCTAAACATCGTTGCTTACAGACTGCCCGGTGTGGTGTGGCTAAACGGGCTATTTATTCCCGCGTCTGGTTCTCTCTCAGTAAATGCCGCTGGAAAGATTATTACTCTATGGAGGGAGACCCCTTAATACAGCGCCGGAGGCAGGGGCAGTGGAAATTACAGTGCTGAGGGTTAGTGAGATAGCCCCTGCGATCTTGATTGTGTCCCCTACCCTTATCCCTTATGTCCACTGGCTACAAGCAGAGAGAGAGGGAGCGGCTCGCCCAATCCCCGGCCTCCCATCGCACCACAGGCTGCCCTCTCAGCCCCCTGCCTGTCACTTAAAATAGCAGCACTATCACAAACACACTCATCTGTTTCATGTCTCCCCTTTTCTCCTCGTTCCATGATCTGTTGCATACGCTCCCATAAGGCTTTCAATTGGATCCCGTGACTAGGTAATCATCCCCCCCCCCCCCCCCCCCTCCCGCTTAGATTATAGGCGCCACGGTGATGTGGAAGGCTTCCCCGCTCTCTAAAAGTCGCTGACTGCTGAGTGCCTGCCGGGAGCGTGTCTACATTCACCAGCAAATTATCCCCTTTTGATATTTACATGCTTCAGCGAGGACACCGGACGCCACCGCGTGTAATAAGGATACGCTTGGCCCACTCGCCGCCAGACAAAGCAACCTTGATATATGTGCAGGTTAGCGGAGGAAGTGGACGCGCAGCAGCTCGTGTGTGTGTGTGTGTGTGCGCGTGCGAGGGACGGCTCCGTCCTTCTGACAGAGTCACCCTTTTGCGTCGGAAGAAAAACAACAGCTTGTTTGCAGCTGCTGTTGAGCCCCTCTTGACCTCTGGTAATAGGTTGAATTTGAAGCTCATTTAAAATTGTTGTTCCCTTTTTCGCGCTTTAATAATAGAGTTTGCATGGAGAGGAGGTATGGCTCGCCGCTTAACATTGAACTCTCATGGAATTGTGTTGATAGGGCATTATTGGCCGAAATGGTGTGTGTGTGTGTGTGTGTGTGTGTGTGTGTGTGTGTGTGTGTGTGTGTGTGTGTCTGTGTCTGTGTGTGTGTGTGTGTCTGTGTCTGTGTGTGTGTGTGTGTGTGTGTGTGTGTGGCAACCTAGGAAGCTATTTGCCACGCGCTGGACGGCGAGGCTTTTTGATGTCATTGCACTAAGACCATTAAATTTGATTGGGGGTCCAGGGGGGACGGATTCTGCTGAACACTATGCTTTGTAAATGAGAGGACAAAGTGTCACGGAGGCCTCATGAATATGAAGCAGCCGTGCCCGTATTTATTTGGATATCAGAAACACAGATGAATCTTGTCAGTGGCTAAACGAGTGTGGCATTTTTAATTTTGTTTAATTAGAAAAAAGAAGGAAAGGAATAAGTTAGCAAAGGAGGATTAGCTTTTTTTTTTTTTTTTTGTTTTTTTGTTTTGTCGTCGTCGTTAGAGGACAGTTGAAAGACTGGAGCGATGTTCATTTTCTCAAAACATTTCTCTTTCATTTCGGGATTCCGTGTGTGAGCGGAGTCGGTGGAAGTCTCCTCGACTGCAGTTTATTTCCAGAGTTATTTGGAAGGAATGGTGACACAGATGCCAAGATATTTCCTCACATCAGATGCGAACTCCCCTCTCCTCACCTCTATTTAGCTCCTCTATTGACTTTCCCCTGCGGGCGCAGCACTGTGTTTAGAGATTACTGACAACCCCCTCCTTCCCCCCTGCAGCCCCCTCTCTATCCTTTCCCCTTTCTTTGCCTCTCCCCCTTTTACACTTTCTCACACTTATCTCTTCCCCTCTCTTTTTTTTTTTTTTTTTTTTTTTTTTTTTTTTTAAACCCCTTTCTGTCTCCCTCTCCTTCTCTGGCTTTCTGTCTCTCTCTCACTGCCTCCACTCAGCTGTGTTCACTCCTCCATAACGGCGTCAGACGAAACAATCTATCCCTTCTTAAAAGTGCGGCATTGACATAATAATCTCGAATGGCGAATAATGTTGTTGTTTTTTTTTTGTTTGTTTTCGAAAGACATTTATTTATTGATGGTAGTAACTTACATCCTTGTTCACCACGAGTTCTGGTTCTCTTTTCAGCAAACGGCAAAATAATTGCGGTTATGAAATCTTATCAAAGAGTCAAATCTACATATCCAGTCATTATCCAAATTTTACACATCCCCTCTTATCCCCCCACCTTTTTTCCCCCCGCTCCAACAAAAGTCCATGCGAAATGTGCTGTGAAAGTTTGCCCTGTCCTTCTTGGGAGTGGAGCCATCCCCTCTCCTGTTGCGTTTTGCCAATTAAAGCGGGTTCCCACTGTTCGAGCAGCGGGCTGCCGGCTCCTGGCACCGCTGCCCCTGCCAGGCCGCACTGTGACTTCCGACCCCACACAGATGGGCCCGCGAGCAAATACTCTTGCACATGGCTGGACGCCGCCCCAGTCGGAGTGGCAGTGTGGACACGGAGGTCGGCCCACCGGCCACTCCGGGTCCTGGGGGCGGGCGGTGCTGACAGGGCCCAAATGCTAGGCTAGCGGGGGGCGCTTTCTGGGGAGCCCCTGGCCAGTGCCCCTCTCGCAGCGGGAAGAGCTGCTGCCTCGGCCTCCTGAATATTCATGGCAGCATGGCCGCTGTGACACGGGCGCTCTTCTGAGGAAGCAGCGAGACGCAGGGTGGGAGGAACGGAGCGAGGTTCTCACACACACACACACACACACACACACACACACACAGTCACATGCCTAACACGCACACAATTTCACAATTGCGGTACTCAACGCTATTCCTTGACGTCATTGAATTTAGACACATTACTATAATGAATAATTACACTATAATATAATTAAAATGATCTCGAACTCCTTGTATTTTGTATTTTCAGATATTCCGGTGATCCCAGACCTCGATGAAGTCCAAGAGGAAGATCTCACGACGCAGGTCGCCGCGCCGCCGAGGTATGCGCCGCCGTTCGATAATATTTTACAAGGCGTTAGTCGCCAGATCCCTGCGCGGCTCCTACGTTTTGTGAGACGTAGACGATCAGACGGGTTCGGTCGATTTCGCCGACGACCCTTCCACATACGATGCCGGCGAGGACGCGAGTGTCGCGTGCCCCTTTTTTTTGGGACGGTTATGCAGAAAAAACAGCGGGCTGTGATTTACGCCGCTCCGTTAGCGGGACCCTTATGAACGGGGGGTGGGGGGCTTTTGATTTACAGGGCAGTGAGAGACACGCAGACATGTGTCTGCTATGTAGTAAGGCTGTGACAGCGCTGGAGGTTATTAGGCAGGGGCTCGCTCTCTGTGCGAGATAATATCCACATTGAACTCATTGCGGGGGCAATGTAGCGTGTAATGTGCAGTAAGTAGGACTGGCATGCACTGCTAGGCCCCGGCCACTTTGAGAGCCCGCCCTCCTTAATTCCGACCCGCAGATAAGCAGCTGGGTTTCAATTTGAGGTGGTTACCGCTTGGCACCCATCGGGCGCTCTCTGCAGTCCTTGATGAGGTCTCGGTTCCCTCATTGTTCGGCAACTTCAAAACTCCCCCCCGGCCCCGCTTCCTCACAGCTGCGTATTACTGGGCGCATTAAGGCGGCTTTACCAATTTTAACGGCCCGTGTTCCTCTCCGTGATTTCACATGCCGTCGTTCTCTTGAGAAAAGCGCAGAAAAACACAAGTCTCCGCTCGTCGTCTGTCCCCCCCCCCCCCCCGCCTCCGCAGCATTCAAGTGAACCGGGTGATGACCTACAGAGATCTGGACAACGACCTCAAGTACTACGCCGCCTTTCAGACTTTGGTGAGTCCGCTTCCTCTCGCCGAGCCCTCCGTAAACTCCGCGCCCTCCCCTCCCACCAAGGTGATCCGTTTGGATCTCGAAACCCGCCGCCGCGGTGCGGGTGCCTCTGTTTGTGCAAGCCAAGTAGATTCTGCCGCATTTCCTCCTCCTCCAGGACGGGGAGATCGACTTGAAGCTCCTCACCAAGGTTTTGGCGCCGGAGCAGGAGGTGAGGGAGGTGAGTGAGTTTTTTTGTAAATATAGCCGGCGAGCTCCCCGCGAGGGCCCGTCCAGCTGTTTCTGGAGCGCAGGGGGAGGTCGCCACACTGTCTCCCAGGTAATCAAGATTTATGATGTGTACATTAACACCCTCTGCTCTCCTTCTCCCGGCTCGGCTCGCCATGCCTGCCTCCTCCTCCTCCTCCTCCTCGCACACCCTTTTTCTTAATGTCTCTCTCTGTCCCTTTGATTCCTATTTTCTCTCTCTCTCTCTCTCTCTCTCTCTCTCTCTCTCTCTCTCTCACACTCTCTCTCTCTCACACTCTCTCTCTCGCACTCTGCGCTCTGTGTGTCCAGGACGATGTGGGCTGGGACTGGGATCATCTGTTTACAGAGGTGTCCTCAGAGCTGCTGACGGAATGGGATCAAGGAGAGAATGAGGAGCAGGTTGCGCTGCCTGTAACATGAGGAGGTGTGGAGCGGGATCTCAGATGACACCTTCTTTTAAAATAGACTTTATAGGCTTTTTATTTGGTGTTACTTTGATAAGTAACACCAAATTGTGTTTGTGTGTGCGCGTGTGTCTGGGTTTTTTTTTATGCCGCTTGTCTGTTTGTGAAGCACTTTGTAAGAGTCTATTTTTAAAAGGTGCATTATAAATGAAGCTTTACTTACATTTGAGAAGCCGCAGCTCGTCCGTGCTCCGCAGAGGAGCCGTTGTCTTTAGTTACAAGATGATATGATTGTTTCTATTTTTGTTAAAATATAATAAAGAAATCATATAAAATTGACAAATCTGTTGGGTCAATTAAATTCCTCCGTTGCCTGTTTTTAAGCCTTTTTTGTGAATTCACTTCACTTTTTTCCAAGTAAAGCAGCTCAAAGTGACGGGGACATCTGTTTGAAATAAACACGCCCGTCCTGTACCGCCGGCATTATCAACCCTCTTGTACAAGTCCAAGGTTGATAATCAGCTAAGCTGAAATCCAGTTGATTGTGTTCAAATTAACATTCCTCATTAAAGCCACAACCTTATTGTTATTGACTGTGCCATTGACTTTATCTTCCAGCTCTTCGATAGGAGCAACCCCTTCTTCACTATTATCTCAAATGCATTGAACACAGTTCTTATTGACACCCGGGGGATTAGCATACATTATACTTTTTACTGGATAAGGAGGTATGGATCTAAGTCTGGACTAAGAAGGCCTCTGGTGTCATGTGTGTGTTCCACAAAGTTAAAGTGCACCACACCTCCTCTATGGAAATGGCGTGGCATTGCACAGTCTGAACATGGCTCTGACACACACACACACACACACACACACACACACACACACACACACCGCAGGTAAATAGATCATTTTACCTCTGCTTGTGGTTATAGACTGTGCTTTTAACACATGCTGTTACTACATATCAGCATTCAGTATTGTCTTTGGTTCATGTGTGTGAATATAAATGGCGGCCGGGGGAGGCCCGAGCTGTTAGGGAAACAGGTGTAACATTTGCAGAAAGTGATTAGGTTTATTTCCGAGGCAGAGGGCGGTCTCATGACATTTGGGGATACACACCAAAGTCCTCAAGGACGCACAATCTATGTGTCTTAATGGCTCAATTAGAGGCCATCACAAATATTTCCTGATTTCTATCATTATTTGGGCCCCTGAATCAACCTCATAGAGTGTAATTTCTTAGGACACGCTATCAAGAGAGACATTTGCACTGAGGAATTCTGAGCCGGGCAGGATATTCAAGCCCATAGCTCGACTCCAGCGAGCGATCTTTGTTTGTCTCCGCATCACACACCCAGGCAGGCACTTTTTACAGTCCCCTCAATTGGCTTATTTAGCAGGCCTTAATGAATTCTGCCCATATGCCCCGAGCAGCTGCCGCATTGCCCCTTCCTCCCACCCCCGCTGAGCTGTGAAGTGCCCATCCATGTAGAGACAACCTCTAGCTGTCTCTCTGAGGAAGGCAGAGCCTGCCACTCCTCCTGGCACCAGGCCGGGGCCGTCTGAGCCCGACTGCTCTCGGGCCGAGGACGGGAGATTAAGAGGCGGCGATCACGGGTTGTGGCCGGCCTCAGACGATTGGCTGGAGCGAGCGGCGTTTCATACGGAGGGATTAGAGGGAGAGAGACGGAGAGATCCAGAGATGCTGTTTGGCATGTGCCGGTGTCCAGCTTCTCAAAGTGACCTCTCTCCTCTCCCCCCCCATCCTCTGTCTTGCTCTCTCCCTTCATCTGTCTCGGTGTGGATCCTGATGCCGCAGGAAGGCTCCACGTGACCCCCGCAGAGGCCGCGGTGCAGCGAATTTAATCACGTCACAACCAACTGCGACCATAAGTTATTTCCAGAGAGGAAGTCTGTCTGCTTGTGATCTTTGTAGTGGTGGCATAAGGTTTCAGATGAACACGGTGTCACCGCGAGGTGAAGTAAGTCCGAGGCCACACAGACTCTTTATCAGATCAGAGGAGGGACACCTCACTAGCTGCCATTTTCCCATCAGAAAAATTCTAAAAACACTACATGTCTACCGTATGTGCATTATTTTCCAGGAAAATTTCTATATTTATGTTGAACTGTAGGCCTTAAGACGAGTAAGGACCAGCTAGAAATGGAATCATCCTACCAATGATTTTTGATCTGATTCCCAGGTGAATGATACAATACATATTTTTTTGGTAAATAAAACTAATTGTGGTTGGTTTGGGGTGTGTGTGTGTCTGTGTGTGTGTGAGTGTGTGTGTGTGTGTGTGTGGGGGGGGGGTAATTCATTTTTAATCAAAATGAAGCCTAAGCCTGTTTTTTCCTTCTGGTCCAAGGGCTTGTCCTAATGTATTCTGATACAGGCCACTAATTGGAAGGATAGAATAGAAATACTACTGCTTCCAGCTCAGTCTAATATGCCGCGGCGTTGACAGAAGTTTATACATCTTATCTGGTCTCAATATCTGCCGTCCATATGGGGCCTAAGAGCAATATGCTGACGTGTAATTAAAGCGTTAAGAAAATAGAGGAGATCTGGAGATACCCGCGGCCCCTGATGCCCTGGGCCCCTCAGAGCAAGAGTGAGGGGTGTGGACAGACACGCCGGAGCTCTCTGGATATTAGGACCGGGCTCATTCCGCTCGGGGCCACGAACGTGTCACATGCTCCCCGTCGCTCACCCGGGCGGCGGGGCATCAGTGGGGGGGCCGAGCATCTGTGGCAAGAAGTTGATCAAAAGTTAACTCCGACGCAACAGGAGAGCTCCTCTGCATTGCATCACGGCTACGTCGGCCCCCGGGATCCGTTGGAATTCCGGTGGTTAATGAAATGGTGGATGAGAAATAGTGCCACATTCAAATAGATATAATGTCCCTTTGAAACCAGCTTGAAAACACCAAATGGTTTGAGCTACAGAATTTATTAACAAAGATAACAAAGATGCGCTGGTATTTCAAGTATAATAGGCAAAATACTTTTCACACAACCCAGCCAGGCCACATCAATATCCTGTTTTTGATCAAAAAACGGCATTTGACTTTGAAACGGCTAGATTAAACATATTTTGTGTTTTATACTTCCTCTTTCAAGGGCCACAGGGGTTTGGTGCTGTGTGTGTGTCCGTGCGTGCATGTGTGCTCGCACGCACGCGTGTGTGTGTGTATCTATGTGTGTGTATCTGTGTGTGTGTGTGTGTGTCTGTGTGCTGAAAAAGTATTTTCAGTAGCTTGGTGTTTTTTTTTCTCTCCTCCTTTTCTTTTGTTAATATTCCATTGCTCAAAGTGCTTCTTTTGTTTACCCCAGGTGGGCGTGGACATGAAGGGACCAGGGAGGCCGCCACGGCAGCGTGGAGGGCCCCCGGGCCCCTCGGCGTCACGCGGCCGCTCTCACTGTCAAAGGATGGGGGCTCGGCGCGCTGACGGACCTGGTGGCATTCATGAGATGTTTTTTTTTTTTTTCCCAAGGGCCAACTATAAGAGGAGGTAAAAAAAAAAAAAAAAAAGATCTGTCCTCTTTGTAACAGCGAGATTAACTGAATTTGTGATGAACACTTCCCTCCCTTTCTCCTCTTGTCGTCCGGGTGCGGCTGTGAGTTGGACGGAGAGACGGGGGATTTTGAACATGAAATACAGTCGGGCTCCACATTTGTCACGTATTTTTATTATTTCCTCTCTTCACCTCTCAGTCCTGCACGTGAGGCCCTTCATTTTTCACATGACTGGTTTTCTTATCATTGTGGGCCTTCTCCCGCCGGCCGACGAGTGACTTAAAGGCAATAAAACACCAAACATTCTGTAAAACACGGGTGACTCTCTGGTCGCGGAGGCCCTGCAATGCCTCTCCGGGAAATTATGATAATAACTCAGTGGCGGCTGGAGTGGCCTGGGTGCTCCGGGGGGCTGGGGAAGGGGTGGGGGCGGGGCGGACTGTTGGGGTCTAGGGGGGACCAGGGGATGGGGTTCACCAAGGCCCTCCGAGCAGGGACAGGTCAAGGTGGACTGTTTGGGACACGTCCCCCGCCCCCCGCCCCCATAAACTCCCTCTATCACGTTGGACGCTGGCTGCAGCCATGTGTGCAGCAGAACCTCTTTGTCTTGTAGCTGCCGGTGATAAAGCAGGGGCTGATGGGAGAGCGGCTGTGTGGGCCCCTGGCGGTGGTGAGGTCAGTGGGAAAGGTTATCGTGGCCAGCAGAGGAAAACGCCCGAGTCAACATAACTCCTCGGGTGGAATCTCCACTTCCCAAATTGTGTTTTTCAACTTACCACCGTGCTCCTCTGCGCAACGACGCCCGGGAAGGCGGGCGGGCGGGAGGGGAAATCCGTCGGCTATCTTTTCAGCCTTGCGTCGCTGAAAGGGTGGATGTCTGAGCAAAGTAGCGCCCGCTACACCTCTACGGCGTGTGAATGAGACGGCGGAAGTGAGCGCTCGCTCCACCACCGAGGTGCTGACAGAGGGGCTAGAGGGGCCGGGATCACACCTGCTCCAGCCCAGCACCGCGCCCAGCAGGGCTCCGCCGACGTCGACGGCTTCTTCTGGCATCTGTGCTGGGGGCGAGGACAGTCCCACCTCCATCCTCCATCTCCTGCTCCTACCTCCTCCTCCTCCTGCTCCCACCTCCTCCCCCTCCTCCTCCTCCTCCTCTCCCATGGAAGAGAGGGAGGAGAGAGCCGGCGGCTCCATCTGCTGAGGGCTCATGGGCGTCTCTGCGGCCCACCCGAGGGAGGGAGGTGCAGGGCTTCCATGACTCTGCCGTGGGGGTCTCACAGTGGTAGACCAATGCGAGCCGCATCACACGTCGCACGCCAGCTGTCCAGACTCGCTGCACTGTAAACACAGACTAATGATCGTTACATACACACCCTCGCAAACAGTCGCACCGCAAACACACACACAAAGTCTGAGGAAGGAGGGAGGAGGGGGCAGCGCTACGGTGAAGCACATTGCTTTGGTTTGGTTTCTGACACGAGGGGAGTGAAGGGATCCATGATGTGCAGCAATGATATGGTGATAAGGGGAATAACAATGAGGTGTTTCCCTCCGTCCTCTGGGGGCATAGTGGATGTGTGTCATCCAGCTGAGAGCTACGTCCCGGTGAGCGTGCTCTCTGGCTCAGCGGGAGTCTGCCAAAGCTGCTATTAAGGCTCTGGTACCGGGTCCCCCCACATCACACGGTCCGCCGGCCCCTCATCAAACCCAGAATATTACAGACCCCCCGGTGCTCCTCCAGCCCCACTGGCCCAAACCCCAGTCCACCGTTTATTCTAAACGTCAAATCTGTTGTTTGCTACAAAGGTTGTTCCGGAGAGAAATTGTCCGGGGCCCGTGTCGGTGAATTAAAATGGCCCCTACAGTACCAGCGGGTTCCCGTTCTTGTTTTCACCCGCGTCGTCCGCCCCGCGAACATCATTTTGGTCCGAGGGAAACAATTCCTCGTCTCCAGACTCAAGGACAGCGTAGGGTACGCTGGTGTCTCCATGTGTCCCGTCCCCTTTCATTCAGGATCTGCTTCTTTGGGATGTCAGCAATCGGGCCGTCTCCCCAGCTCGCTCTTCTCCAGATTTCTCCTTGCTCAATCAAATTACTAATATTTTTAGCATCCAGCGGCGGATCATTTCCGATGCCCTGCTATTTCATTTTCCTCCGTTTCACCCCAACGTCCCCAACACGTGCATTTATAGACATAAATGTATATGGGGATATAAATAAATATATCAAATGCAGGAAAGAGGTAATGTGACATTGAATGTTATTCCCTCGTTCGACTGGGAGAAGAGGGGAGGTCACGGTGCCACCGGCAGCCCGGGTCCCGCCGCTCCACGCCGGCGACTTAGCTTCATCTACAAACTCGCAATAAATATCTGGCCATCATTTATTTTAATTCACTCCTTTCTTGCTCGGACGGAATGGATTCTTAACCTTGTAGGACAAGGACACCCACATGCTGCCTGCCTTCCCTTATAGCCGCTAAATTATTCTTCATTCTTCCGGGGGAATAAAAAAAAAAAAAAATAGTCCGACGTTGCTCAAACTGTCAGCTCCAATGAAACTTGCGCCTGAAAACGTTGTCACTGAACTCCCGGACAAGGAAAAGGAAGGGAGCAGGCAGTAAAACACAGCGTGAGAGGGCCAGGGTGGAGGGGGAGGGGCGGCGGGGGTGTTGGTGGTGGGGGTATGGGGGGCGGGGGGAAGCCTCCAGAGTGATTTATTTGCCAAATCAGGACACAATGAGTCGATTATGAGTTCTCTAATAAGAGAGAGTGTTTGGGGACCCGCTAATTGGCCATGATTGAGTTGCAGTCTGGGAGCCGGCGAAAAGGGAACCTGGTCGGCGGCTGTCATGCAATCACCAGCTAATCAGAGCTTTGAAATTAAAACTGCGTGTTTCGGGTAGAGGAGGGGATAATGGCCGAGCCCCGCCCGGGCTCTGCGGCTGACGGAGGACGCCGCCTGTTTGTGTGTTTATGGTTCTGTTTGTATGTGGGGCCGTTAATGAGTGTGTATCTGTGTGTATGTGTGTGTGTGTGTGAGTGTGCCTGTATGTATGTGTGTGTCTGTCTGTCTGTTTGTCTGTGTGTATGCATACATCCGTGTGTGTGTGTGTGTGTGTATGCATGCATGCGTGTTTGTGTGTGTGTGTGTGTGTGTATGTGTTTGTGTGTGTGTGTGTGTGTGTGTGTGTGTCTCCTCCCTGAATGTGGCCTGCGTTTCTTCTGATGCAGGTGGTGCAGGGCCTGTAATCAGCCCGGCGCACGGCTGATACTCTGGTGAGTGTGGACGCGTATGTGTGCGTTAAAGCGCGTTACAAAAGCTAATTTGATTCAAATTTTTTTTTTTTCATTTTTACCTTTATACCTTTGTCGAAATTATAGCAATTTATTCCCAGGTCTACGCAGATGCTGTACCTGCACAGACTACGGTATAACACAGTGTCAATAAAAAGCATGTGTAATATCATTCAGCAATGAAAAATAAAATGCGTTCCTCATTTAAAATATTTATGAGACAAATTTAAAAATATATATTTATTTTAAACGAATTAGTCAAGTCATAAGAAATGTGATTATTAAATAAATGCAAATAAAAAAAATAAAAAGAGAAACACAAAATAATTTAATAAAATATACTTAAAAATAAAATATATTATTTAGTGGATTCACTGTCCATTAAATCTTTTTTTTTAATTAATTCTGATATTTATTAAAAATTTAAAAAGAAAAAAGAAAGGAAATACTGAGTGGGTGAAGTCAACGCACCTGAATTCACAGTTCAGTGCGTTGGTTTACCGCCGCTAGGGGGCAGTGTTTATCTGCAATGCATCGCAGGAATAATGGCTTTATTATTATTATTATTATTATTATTATTATTATTATTATTATTATTATTGTTATTATTACTCACTGATGTCAGGCACGTTCAGGCTTCCAAGCTCTAGAAAGAGTTCTGCCGCGGTTTATTATGTTAAAACTACACCTATATATATATATATATATATATATATATATATATATATATATATATATATATAAAATATATATATAATACACAAGCAGTGCTTTCCCTTTGTGAACATTTATTCAAAAATTTTTTTTACCCGATTATTATTCGTGTTTAATTTTGAACTGGTTTCTCTTTTTTGTGTTGTACTGATGGTTGGAAAACAAAGCCGGAAGTCTGCGTGAAAAGTCAAACAAACAAACCCAACAAACGGACAGTAACAAAATAAAATGAAAAACCGAACAATCTCTCCAACCTTGTGGAAATAAATTAGATCATGCAGTGAATTAAGTTCCCGGTTTTTTTAATTGATTAAATTTATTTATTTATTTCAAATTGCTTAAATTAATAGTATGTTTCCACTTTGTCCGTTTTAAATGTAAAACTGATAATATTAAATTAAATCAGTTTTTAATTCGATTTTTTCTTAGTTTGATTGAAAATGTGAAATTTCCTTTATGTAAGAAGATAAATGACATTCAGTACATTTCAGGAATCTGAGCGCAGACCGGGCCCTTCAGCCATGATGACGCTCAACCGTCAACAAGCAAACAAACCAAAACAATCAGTCCAACACTTCTTAAAAAACGGGCGAAATATGAATGCGTGTGATCATAAAACTTAATTCCCCAATAGAATTACTTCTTCTCTGCCATCGTTACAAATATGTACGATGATCAGCGGGAGCAAATACAAAAAAATAAGATAAAATAAAGACTTCATTTAAACGTATTGAACTTTTTTTTCAAACTTTCAGATATTAAAGTGAAATCAACACATTTACATCAGAGGGGCCTTGCTCATTGATGTCTGACATATTCAGATGTGTCAGCGTGAAATTAACATTTAGTTCATTATCCCCCTCCCCTGTTTTTTTTTTTGTTTGTTTGTTTTTTTTCTAAAAATCTCGCCAATTTCTTTGGTTTTGTAAAATTGTTCTGTGGACAAACCGATACGCAACACAACATTTCCTCGAATTCTTCCGAGGCCTCCGCCTAATTGGAAATGCACCTTCCATCCATGGAGGGCCTCACTTTAAAAAAAAATTTCAAGTGGCTTTAGGCATAAATGGGATTAATTCCCAAAGAATGTCCTTTGCTTTTCCTCCCGTAATTTCATTTGCAGGGTCCGCAGGATGAATAGCCAAGCAGGCACTGATGTGGGGAGCGGAGGACGGGCCTCGCAGGGCCCCGCGCCGCCACGCCACAGCCTTCAGGTTACGTTACCTTGATAATGTCACAGCTGCAGGAACCACAACGCCCACCCTGCAGGACACGGGGAAATCCAATTATCCGCCGTCCGATGTGTGGGAATTTTTTTTTACACTCTTATTCGGATTCCCTTCCATTCCCGGGCGAGACTATGCTGCTTCCGATCGCAGCGGGGGGGGGAATTCCCCCTTTTTTTCACCCCTCCGTCGCCGACAAGCAAAATAAATGACAACAAAAATGTCCATCGGCTTATTGAATGGAGATTATCTGAACCTTTTTTATTTCCATAGAATTATAAACATCAATTGTTCACCCCGAGACGACAGCTGGATTAGAATAGGGGCCAACTGTAAAATGTAAAAAGTAAAAAGTCAGATTGCTTGCTTTACGGGCCCCCCGTTCCACAATGATAACAACTTCCTGCATGAATCCACAGTATAATAGCCGGATATACTGCGGTGTATAATTACACATTTTAGGGAAGCAGCATTAACCGGTGGCTCTGTCAGGTCTTTTTTGATGGCTGTTTGGGCACCGGCCCCCCCACCTGCCTTTGGCCCCCCGACTGTTTTTGATTTAATTAAAGGGGAGAAGGCCCATCAATTTCAGCCACGTGGCGGGAAGATGACAGTACACAAATTGAAAGTAAGCGTCTCAGTGGGGCAGGGACGGTGCCGCTCCATCATTAACATGGGGGAGACAATACTGTGTGCGGTGTAACAAGATTAGAAACATTATTATCATTCCACCCCTCGACATAAAGCTGTGGCAGAGGGAGAGGAAATTAAAAAAAAACTGGAAAATAATTGCGTGAAGGCTGTTTCGTCGGGCTGGGGGTGAGAATTGGGCAGGAAGGTAATGACACGCCCGCTGAATCCTTCCATCTAGATGCTTAATGAAATGTACTGTATATACAGGAATGCGTGTCAAATGTTTTTTTCCGCTGCGAGCTCTGCACATCAAAGCGGCTCGCGTGTACATTCGTCGGCGCGGCGTTTTGGGTTTTTTTTTTTGTTTCCCCACCTACGCGCGCCGGAGGAATGTGAATGGGGAGCGGGCTCCGAGAGGAAGGCCTGTTAATGAACATTTAAGACGGATGAGCCCGCCTCGCGCCGAGCGGGTCCCCCCCGAAATTGGATTAGTGAAACCGGGATCGGGATGGATCGCTGGTAGCTGTCCACGTGCCAAGTGGCTGCGGGCTCGGCACGGCCACGGCGGGATGCTGTATCCTGACGGGATACAGCGTCAGGATTCCCCACGGTAATGTCAACCACTCAACGGGAGTTATTGCTCCCGCCAAGGTGTTTTTAGCCGTGCTGCCGTAAAAAATAAAATAAAAAAAGAGTTCTGACAGACTCCTCTTATTTTTAAATGATCTTTATTTATTTAGCATCGTTTGCGGTTGGCGTCCGGGCTCCACCGCTCATCGCTCTCGGTGAGGTGAACGGAAAACATAATGAGCTAGAAATTGTAGGAGCGATGAGCTCGAACGCCCCCCGTTGGATAGAAGAGGGGAGGCCAACAGGTGGATGCAGGGGAGGTGGAGGGAGCGCAGCGATGCAGACAGCAAAGCAAGAGGAGGGACCGGCTACTTAAATAGGCCGGCCAAATAAGGGCGGGGAAGCGGGTGGAGTCGTCTGACGGAACTAGCTCCACGAGCCCCGGCTCACCTGTTAAATAAACCTAAATGAATGTATCACGGGCCGGACGGTGTCCAGTCGTGTTCAGCTGGGTTCACACGCTGTTCATCGTGGGATGTGGACGGACGGGGACACACACACAGACGGACAGACAGAGACACACACACACACACACACACACACACACACACACACACACACACACACACACACACACACACTGTTCTCCAACAAACCATACAAATAGGCAGGAGTGTGTGTGAGGAGGCGAGGAGGTGTTATCAATCACCCGAGGGGACCGGCGGCGTGTGTGTGTGCGTGTGCGTGTGCGTGCGTGTGCGTGCGTGTGCGTGCGTGTGCGTGTGTGTGCATGAGTAGGGGGCTCCACTCGTACTGATCCATATAAAAGGCTGTGATGTATTAGAGCCGGGGAGCAGGGGGCCGGCGCTGACACATGACTGACAGCTCATTTGACAGCTCCAGGAAAGTGTGCAGGGAACTTTCAATCTAATCTAATGCCGAGGAGGGGATGGAATTGTGGTGTGAGATTATGTTTTCATGTTACACCCCCCGCCGCCACCCTGGACCCCCACCCCCTTCCAGGACAACATGGCTGAGCGGTGACGAATATGATGTGGATAAACCTTCTTAAAGGTGGAGGGGGAGGGGGGAACTTCTCCGTCAACTCTGCGGCCGACACCCGAACGACCTGCGGAGCTGGTCCCTCGCCAACGGTGATTCATGTTTCTGAAGGAGGGGAAGAGAGTCAAAACAAAAACAGCGAGACACACGGATACACCTCCTGGAAGCCGTGTCGGCGGGGGGGGGGTCGACCCGAAACATTTTTGCGTCATGCATTATCAATCAGCTGTCTCTCGGGTCTTCTCCAAACAGGTCATCTCTGTCACTCAATCGCTCCACCGCAGAGCCGGGGTTCGGCCGAAACGGGAGAGGCGGCCGAAAAAGACATTAATATTCAGTGTCAGGGAGGTCGTCTCCTCTGTGGAGTGGAACTGGCTCCGCGGTTTAAATTTTATGGGTGAAGTGGACCGGCGTCTGGGAAAAAGTCGGGTTTGTCGATGTGATTCCAAATCTGAATCGGAAATCTCAATCGCTATACAGCTAGTGCACGATCAGAGTCACAATGAGTTTAGGCGCATTTAAAAGTATGAGGAATTTGTCCTGGTTGATTAGTGGTGCGTATCCACAGATGATTAGCATTTTAAAGAGTTGGACAGTCGGAGAGAAAAATAAATAAACAAACAAATATATAAATATATAAGCTCATAAAAAGTAAGTAAGTAAGTTAATAAAAACTAAATATGTGTGTGTGTATGTGTGTGTGTGTGTGTGTGTGTGTGTGTGTGTGTGTGTGTGTGTGTGTGTGTGTGTGTGTGTGAATCAAATAAAAATTGCCAAATGCACACAAATAGCCAAAAAATACAGAGATGTACAAAATATATAATATTATCTAAAAATAAAATATATTGATTGGCTCCAGCCCCCCGCGACCCCTATGAGGATAAGCGGTATAGATAATGGATGGATAGATATACATTATAATATAAGTTATCAGTATGGGTATAAATTATATTTTGTTAAATTATGGAATTGTTTTTCACTATTACCATGTATATTACAATTGCTATTGTCCCTGTATTGTCATGGAAACCCTTTCTAATTATGTGAGAAATGTGAAATGATTTTCCCAGAACAATATTAAAGCTCAGGAGTGTTGAACCTCCCACCATGATAAATCATAGCGGACTAATTAGGCATTTTACAGCTATTTGAAATGACACTCAACCCTTCTCACTGCGCCCCATCTATTTTCACCCCATTATGGCATTTCCCATCTTCCCCTCCATCTTTTACAGGTTTCAATCATCCTAAAAGGTGTTTGGAAACTCTGGCTGCAAAGCATCAATAGGCCCGACGGCCCTCTAATCTCTGTGATCCGCCGCACTTCCTCCTCCTCCGCCTCAGGTCGGCGACGCCGCTGCGATCGCCGGGCGTCGACTGTTGCTTTTTTTCGTCATGCCCGTCGGCCGTTTTTCCCGCTGACCCGCTCGACACCCCGCCCGACACCGCGCCCGACACCACAGCCGACACCGCAGCCGACACCTCCCTCGCTGCCCGGTAGGCCGCGGAAAGCCATCCCACGCCGGCCGCTGAATGTGTTTGCCCCCGCGTAAACTGTCACACACACGTCGCAGGTCTCCCCGTCGTACTCCGGAGTCCGCCGGTCCTGGGCTCCTGGCGATGGCGTCCGTATTCTCCTGCTAATGCGGCGGAAGCCGCGCGAACGTTCGTATCGTCGGAGTTATCATTAAAATTTATGGGGAGCTGACTTCATCCAGCTTGCTGGGCTGCGCTGGCATAAGTCATAATTACACGGTGACAGTGTAAGACAGAGCGGCCACGCTGGCCCCCCCATCCGGGCCAGTTAAATGACATAATTACCCCGGTAAGAGGTGAACACTCCAAATTGGATAAGTTATTAAATGTTTGGATGAACCCAGGCTCCATTTCCCTAACTATCACCGTCTTCCTCCTGCGCCCCCGCCCCCCCCCCCCTCCCCCTTTCCTCCATTAGCCCATTAGCAGTTATGTGATACTATATGCTGATGGGGCAGCGGACAGAGAATGTGGGTAAATTAAGCCTGACCAGTCGTCTTGTTCTGGGCGGCTCTGGGAGGCCTCCGCTGAAGGACACCGCGAGCCTCGACTACCACCCACACGATTCTACGGTAATCGGAGCTTTGCTTGGTTTCCAAACCAATGACGAAGGGTTGACCTTGGCGTGAATCCAAGACGCGGCACATTTCTTATTGACGGCATACATCAACAGCTTCCATAGGTCCCCCCCTCTCTCTCTCTTGACTTCACCGAATGGACGGAACGGACAGAAGTCATGAACAAAAGTCAGTCTAGCAAGCACATCAAATGTAACACATCAAATTGCTCAATTTGTCCCTGTTTAAACTGTAATGGAGGGGGTTGCACTGTGGCTGACAGCCCGGCTACCGCGGGGCCCTTGAGCCACCGTGACATGCCTGCTCTGTGTGTGTTTGTATTTGTGCGTGTGTGTGTGTGTGTGTGTGTGTGTGCGCGGTGCAAAGGGGAAGGCTCCACCAGCGAGGGTCCCGCCATGCGTGACTGCGTGTTATTCACACTGACGAGTTCCGCTGTTCTCTGTCACCTCTCGTTGCGAGGGGGAAACCAGCCTGTGGGGAGAGCGTGCGGCCAGGGGAGGGTGGCGGAGAGAGAGAGAGAGAGAGAGAGAGAGGGAGAGAGGAAGAGGGGGGGGGTGAGAGAGAGAGTGGGAGAGAGGGAGAGGGGTGGGGAGTGAGAGAGAGAGTGGGAGAGAGAGATGGAGAGAGAGAAAGAGGGAGAGAGAGAGAGAGAGAGGGAGAGAGGACCGGTTCATTTACCAGGAGGGTTGACTCAAAATCTGCACTCTGCGATCGACCGGCCAATTACAGTCCAAAATGTTGGAAACCTGTTTTACGTACGGTGGCCAGGGTTTTGTTGGCGAACACAGACCCACATCCAGACGACGATTTATGTGTGTGTGAGTGTGTGTTTGTGTGTGTGTGTGTGTGTGTGCGTGTGTGTGCGTGTGTGTGTGTGTGTGTGTGTGTCCGGGTCGGGGTGGGGGGGTGGAGGGGGGTGTCTGATTTGTTGTGAAGACCGGAGCAGCGGGACCCAGCAGACTCCAGGTTGGCCCAGCAGGCCTGCCGAGAGTGACACTTCCTCTCTGTCTCGTCCTGTGGCGAGCGGGGGCCAGCGGGGCCCCGGCGCCGAGCCGCCGCTCCGTTTTGTCATCAACAGAAGCAGCCACCCCACCGCGGGCGGCGTCGGGAGGGGCGGGTGCGGGCAGGATTGCCCTCTTCTCCCGCCCCCCACCCCTCCGCCCTCCTTCTCCAGCCCTGGATCCTCTCCAGTGAGGCTGAAACAGGCTGGAAAAAAAAGAGGGGCTTGTCTCTTCTCTGTTGCCTGATTGTTTTTTTTTTTTTCCTTTTCCTTCCTGCGAGCAGACAAATAGAATTTGGTCTCTTACAATATAAAATGCCGGAGCTCGTCTGATCTTACTGCCCTAAGGAGCGGCCTGGCCTGAAAGGCGAGTGATTGGAAAATTACAGTGGCCGCTCCGCCGCAGTGGCCGTGGGGGAGTCTCTGCCGGCCGGCCGCTTCTTTCCACCCCGGTGGAAGGCCATCATCTGAATGGCCGGTCGCGCGCACGTCTCAACCGGCGCGGAGTGATTGGACGGCGTCGCGTCCAATTTAGATCCGCATCATCATGTACCTCTTGGTAAACCCGAATAAATTTGGGGGCTTACGTGTGGGGACGCCAAGTAAACGCTCACTTCACCCCCGGAGACTGAAACTGGCACGCGTACGGGGTTGCCATTGAAAATGGATGGAAGTACCTCGTTCACACATCAAAAACAACAACAACAACAACAAAGAGCAAAAAGTGAGACGGGACACGTTGTCCATGGAACACGGATGGAAGTCGGATCCTTTCAAAGACGGACGCGAACCGCTGCTTCCGCTATATCAGTTTGTTGCCGCGGCGAGGGAGTCGGGTCTTTGGGTAAACAAATACCTGTTGCAGCAGCGGTCTGATTATTTGGTGAGACCACCCCGTTCCCTTCCACACAAGTGGCTCCGTGATAAGTGATTACAATTGGGAGGGTGGAGGGTGTGGGGTGGTGTGGCGGGGTGGAGTGGTGGGGCGGGGCTGCGGGGTGGAGGGGGGGTATGGCGGCGTAAAACAAGGGCCTTGTCAGCGCCGGCCCTCCATCAGATTTGAGGTCAATTTCGCTGCCTGATTGCAAACGCTGCGTGTGTGCCTGTGTGCGTGTGTGCGTGTGTGCGTGTGTGTGTGTGTGTTTGCGCGTGCCTGTGTGCGTGTGTGCGTGTGTGCGTGTGCGTGTCTTGGGGAAGGGGATATGAGGCAGAGAGAGAGAAAGAAAGAAAGAAAGAACGAAAGAAACACAGCCGGCCGCAGCCTCGTCGCCGCCACCACAGTTACTTTTTCCCCTCTCTCTCTCTCTCTCTTTCAATTCTCGCCTGCGTTTCGACATCCTTGCTCTTTCCCTCTCCTTCCGCCGCGCTCCTTCTTCCGCCTCCGCCCGGTTCCCGTCCCCCCCTTCCGCCCATCCCATCCCATCCTCTGGCCCTGGCCCTCTGCCTGCTCTTTTGCTCAACCCCCCCCCCCCCCCCCCCGTGTTCGCAAATCACTTCTTCCCGTGTCAGCAGGTAAATTGTTTTGTCCTCCCATTCCCTGCTTTCATTACCTTGTGTAAATTAAGCGATATGTCGTCCACTGGTGCACGCCAGAGCACTCGCCGCGCCAACGCCAAAATCATGAGATTTGGCATAATAAATGAAGACAAACTGGCAGTAGCAGTGCTCCTCTCCGCGCCGGCTCGCCTTCATTATTCGCTTAACTTGCCGGAGAAAATGACTTAACCCTGACCTGTGTATTACGTCCCATATTCACTCCAGATAAAAGCCTTTTTACAGCGCACAACAATTTATATTCCGGCAAAGAGGCTGCTTTTCTCTGTCAGTTTTCCAATCTCAGCTCCTGAACACACGTCATTAAACTTGTCTTGCCTTCCTGTATTTGTCCATCAGTCCTTCTTTTTACATAAAATCTGGCAGCATTATTCTGGGATTTGATGGCACCCACTCATTTTTTCCCCTTGGAATGTTTGATTGGAAGAAATATAGCTGGGCCGGGGCTATCTCTTCTCTTCTGCGGAATCATGCGGTTGATGAAATAGTGTTCCCCCGGCAAGAATAATAAAAACAGACTTGTGCATTACAGTGGGCTCTCAATCTGCCACCTGAGCTGAGGCAGAGCGAAAAAACCCACCCTGCCTCCTGACAGATTTTTATAGTTATCCCAGCAGATAAATGGAAATGGGTGACCAGGCTGGGGAAGGCCATTCAAGAGCCACGCGTGGCGCACGGGGGCCGGACAATAGCACCAGGGGTGGTGGAGACTCACAGGTCAACCACAGGCTGCTCGCGGAGAAATGAGTTCGAGCACCATCATGAATCTTCCATTCCGCCTCCTTCCAATACGCGCTGCTGAGAAATGCAGAGGTTAAAGGAAAATAACATGCTTGCTCAATCCAATAGCAAAGGGGAATTTCAACAGTTTTTTGTTTTTTTTTGTTATACCATTAAAATACCCTTCTTCGGTTAACAAACCTACACTAAAAGATAAAAAGAGGATTTTTATTTTTTTGTCCCCTCATCAACTCTGATGTTGCAGTGCAGCTCCGCAGAAAATGATTTTGCATTGATGGGAAAGATCTAAAAACAAATACGTTGGAAACTGGATTCATGCGAATTCTGACCACTTAGTCAAACACTTCTCTGCTTTAATAAAAGCTGTGAACCGTATTTGCACCATTTATAGTTTTTGTGATAAAGAGCTTTATTTGACAGGGCGGGGGAAACAGGCGAGGATTTGTCTATTTTGCCCTTGGTTGGAAGTTGTTAAAACACTTACATAGACTTTGTATATTAGCTGGAAGCATCACGTTTTCATTCATGGTTGGTCATGGATATACTGGATCTTCAAGGTTAAATTAAGTTTGTCATCTACCTGGTGAGTGACAACTCTACTGGATCACTAGATCACTTAATACAACATACGAGACATATAAAAGTCTTAAAATCAAAATCTCAATGTAAGGTTGATTTCAAATTGCTGACACCCCTAATAACATATCATTGCCGTGAGAAATGTGAGAAACTTACGGCTCTGCTGCAGCCTCTCACTGTGTTTAAAATGTCCAATGGGGCAAATGTTTAAGTCTGAAAAAAACATGTTACATCTCTTTTTTGACAAGAGGAAACATGATTGTGAGACAGTCTTTTTATGTCTTCCAAGGTTTTTTTTGTGTTGGTTTTTTTTTTGTTTTTTTTACTGTTTTGCACTTATGCAAATCAGCTCGTTTGGCTACACCAGCGCTAAAGGAGGAGACTAGAAACATGAAGCTGCACTGCTTCCTACCGGCAACCCGCTGTAGCCGAGGTCACACAAAAAAGCAGTTTTAAATGTAATAATAATATTACCGTTATTTAAAGGTGGGAGACTGCGTTCACGCTCGCTGAGAGGCTGCAGCGGAGAGGTTGTGGACTGTCATAAATGATGGGAACCAACATTTGAATGAGGCCGGAGCCAAAACATCTGTTCTTTATGTTTGTAACCGAGGATGAGGAGTCCAGATTTGGGGACGGCCACGTGTGTGAGGAGCCGTAATAAAATATGGGCGGTAGGTCCGCTCAGATGTCTTTCCTTGAGTCACATGGCTGAAGTCATTTCAGATCCAAATCAGAATTTTTGTCTGATTGTCTGTGATGAAAAACAGTGAACAGAAGAGCACATTGATCACGCTGGGTTTGTACATTATGTAATTGGATAATATATTACCAGCACCTCTGATTTAAGTGTCAGATAGCCGCGCTTAAGTCATTAAAGAAGGCGTATCATTCATGTTCCAAGATAGAAACTAAATGACACCAGTGACACGAGCAGCATTTTAACGGCAAAAATAAGGGGATTAGAAACTTGAAGTGGGTGCCTTAAGATTTTGCCATCGTGCAAAGTAATCAACCATAATCAGAGCTGCCATTCTTTTTTTGCTCCAGCTCTAATTGTCTCTGATTAATCTGCCAAACCAATTAGGCTTCCTCTAGAGCTTCCAGGGTCCAGGAGAGATGGTCGCCACCCCTCCCCCTCTTATCCTCATCGTGGCTTGTTTGTACTTAAAAAAAAAATAAATGGACTGGTCCGTTCTCGAAAGTACCATGTTTGGACCAAAGAGAATGAGACACACCGCCACACGATTGGTGATGAAATAGTCAATGTAGTTAATGTTATGGTTGTGATCAATGTTACATTACCTGTTTGTCTTAAATAATAGATTTATTTCGTCTTCTATATTGGCTTATTAGTCAAACATAAATGTCATATATACAGGATAGTATAAAGTAAGAAAGTAATGAAAATTAAAATTCTTGAACGAGTAATATTACACTATAACCTATTTGTTTTGTGTATTTCGTGTATTTTGCTGAGTGTGATTTTTTCAAATATGATATGAAGCCATCACCCCATTCACAAATAAATACTAACACATGAAGAAAATTGCCGAGAACTTGTTCACAGATTCAAAACGTACTCTTTCGTTGCTGCCATTCATCACCACTGTTAAACATAACTAGTAATAAAACTCAGATGAATTGTATATTGTTCAAAAACTTTTTTTTTTTTCTGCGTCATGTTGTTTGCTGATGCTACTTCTTAAATAAAGTAAATAAAATGTCTTATCTTGAATGTCTTTTTTGTTAATATATAAATTTTGGTTGGTTAAGATTGCCATGGCATCATATTGAGGGTGAAAAACACTTAGAGAGGAACACTATATTACTTATTTCAGGCATACCTGTGATCATAATGTTACTGTGACGGTTGACTGGTAAATATACAGAATTAGCCAAATATATACAAAAAAATATACAAAGTGTGATTCTACTGAATGCACAGGATAAATGATTGGTAGATAGTTACTGATAGATAGATAGATAGATAGATAGATAGATAGATAGATAGATAGATAGATACATACATACATGCATACATACATACATACATACATACATACATACATACATACATACATACATACTGTACATACACACACACACACACACCATACATACATACATACATACATACATACATACATACATACATACATACATACATACTGTACATAAACAAATAAATAAAAAAATACATACATACTGTACATACATACATACATAAATACATACTGTACATACATACAGAAATACATACGATACATACATACATACACACATAAATACATACAATACATAAATACTTTATTCATTCCCTTAGGGGAAATTCAGGTGTCCAGTAGCTTACACAATGTAGATTAGAGACAAGAGACTTAAATAACAAAATGTGTAATGTACTATGCACAGGGTTAAAAGTACAGTAGCTTAAGAGCAAGGTAGTCCCTGCACAGAGTCCGGTAGTTCAGTTATTATAGGTACATCAGAATCATATACTTATATACTTACACATACTATATATATATATATTGCTGTGTTTTTATTATTATTATTATTATTATTATTATTATTATTATTATTATTACTGTAATCTACATCACATATGACTCAGATTCTGACTTTTTCCTGCCACTTTCTGAAGTTGAAGGGAGAGGGAATTCCAAATGAAGAGCTGATGTCATCCTCTTCCTCCTGAAGAATCAATCCCGGCGTGGTGGGCTTCTCGGGGCCAGCTGGCGGCTTGTTGTTCCACTGACAGGCCAATTAGAAATCAAAAGGGGAGATAAAAACCCGGAGCTTAGCGGCGGACCCCCTACCTGCCAAATTGACACGTCAAACCTGTATTTGTGGAACAGCTTGACATTAATAAGCATGGAAATGCATTTCGGAAGTAATGTACAGGAGTATCTCTCTCTCCTAAGGCACTCCACTCGCGTTTCAATTTGCTTGACAACACCGCGATGCTCCCAAGGTTTACGGAGCAAATTCCCAGATTATAATTTTTTTTTGAAAGTTAATGCCACCGGGGAACAGGAAAATGGAGATTTTGTACATTTAATTGCATTTGATTTGCTCGTAGATGTTGCAGGAGGCCCTCGACAACCACAACATGATGAACACTGAACTGGTGGCCATTGATGGATGTTTTTCAATTCAATTTAATTCTAGCCGGAGAACTCTCCCTCACAATGTTGTTCAGATTTGACGTGAATACCTATGACTAAGTTCCAACCTTTGTCCCATTTTACCAAGATAAAAGCAATTTCACAAGCATCACCAATTTGAACCGCTATTCAATATCAGACAATATCACAAATCTCCAAAACAAAGATTGAAATATGCCCTAGGGTAACTGAAAGGGAAATTCTAAAATCAAACGAGTTCATTTATTTATGAGCGTATTGTTGTGCGTGGCGCAGCGGCAGGTTTATTCGACACAGAGGAACAGGTTGAGGAATTATTACACACACACACACACACACACACACACACAGCAACAGCGAGGAAAAAAAAACAAAAACAAAAAAAAAACGGCCAGCGCAACTCCAGAATCCAACTCATTTTTTACTGTTTGAAAGTTTCACAAGGTCGTTTGGAGAATAATGTGAACACAATACACGAATACAGATTTGTTTCCTCGTTCTACAAGTCACGGAGCGGCCGCTCTTTAAGCGATCATTATTACCATACAAATAGACAGATCTATTTAACAACCCTCTTTTTATCGCATAACACTTATTCTTTAGTGTTGCGCCCTGAAAGGCGCTGAAATGCGACTGTGCTTTTTTTTTTTTTTTTTTTTTTTTTTTGGCGGTGGGGGGAAATGGTCTCCGGGTTGATAAAGGCTCCGAGCAATAGACGGAAGCAAGGCTGACATCTTCTTAAGAGATGATAGGAGAGGCAAATCAAATAGGATGGAGCAGTCACTCTTTTCACAGATAGGTAGCTCATTTCTGGTGGCGGAGAGTTTGCATCCCTAGTGGCGCTCTGCCGGGGAAAGATAGCTCACTCCCACTCCATTCATTATTTCATTCCCTGCCCCTCTTTTCACACCGCGGCTAGTTTCTCGTTCTGCTTTAATGAGTTGCCTATTTTCCTCAAGAGTTGATGGGGATCTCGGAATTTAGATTTTCGAGACAAAATGTTTAATCACGGCGCTTCTTTATTTGGGCGGAGGAGGCAGAAATCAATTATTTCCATTAGACAAAGCTGATTGCAAATGAATGGAAGTGGTAGCATTTTGGAACAAAGGCCCTACGCCGAGGCGGATAAATGTATTCCTGCCCCCTGAGGTGAGGATATGTGGTTTAGCTTTTTAAGCAGTCTCCAAACTGCTTCCCTGCTCCCCGTGCAAAGGCCGTGTTAATAATTACAGTAATGATAACAATAGTCAGTGAGTGCTGTTGGTCAATGCTGATCCACAAAGTACGTTCCAGGCGTGTTTGATGCCGATGTGCTCGTACTGGAACGTTCTGTTTCAGTGGGATATCCATGAGATCGTGGAACCGCGGGAAAACTTGTTGTTGAGTTCCCCGGAAGTTTTTCCTCCGTGCGCAATTTACCGTCGCGAGTAATCGATCGAGCACCGGCCCCAGCGCGATGTTCCGCCCGGAGAATCTCAAAGAACTTCACCCGGTCGCCGTCCCGCACATTCTTTTGCAAATCCCCTTGAAAGATTATTTGTAAAAATTTAACATCTCTCGCAGAGGCGTCTCTGGAAAGAAGAATTACACGACAGATAAAACACTTTATCGCCACTGGAAGACCAGACAATGTTCGTTGAGAAATTGGGAAGACGGATGAAACAATGAATATTAAGTGCCTAAGAATCTAAAGCTGCTGACTAAATTGAAACTGTATATCCTGAGGGGCCAAGGTTTCTAAATTGCTAATTACCGACTCTGAAAGGGGCCTGTTTCTGATATGTTTGCCTGTGAAAGGCTGACACTTAATGAAGCAGTGGGTGAAGTTTTTTTTTTTTTCCTCTTATTTCCGCTCTCTGGCTTTCACCTCCCTCTCTGGACCGCCTCCCAGGCCAGAACAATGGAGGGCCCAGGAGTCCAGCCTCCCCACAGGCCCCTGCGAGAGGAGGCCTGGGGCCGGGCACTGAGGGAGCCGCACGGCATG
>NC_137198.1:15853539-15968539 GCF_960531495.2 Zeus faber
ATTCATAGTAATGTGACTGTTAAATGTAGTGAAAAATATAGATATTTGCTTTTAAATGTAGTGGATTAAAAGACAAAAGTCTCTGAAACGGAATGAACTTCAGTACAAATACATTAAAAATGTCCTTAACTACAGTGAAAAAAGTACTTTGAACAAAGTGTGCCAACTAGCCAGCTAGTACAGTAACGAAATTATGTTGATTTTAGTTTTTATAGTGTGTATCTTTAGTTTAATTTATTCTGGACACTTACCTCCTCAATGATTACGAACACAACATAACGACAACATAACACCCAATACATGAGGTGTTAAATGGCAGTCTTTCAAGCAGTGGGTTACTCGTGGTTATCCTTACTTCAAATCTTTGGCCCTTTCACAGAACCACGTGTGGCCCTGTTCAAGAATATTATTAGACCCCTTTAGTTATTTCACCTGCAAATTTTACTGAAATCTATAACGTGATGAATGTGATGTTGACACCCAGCACCAAATAAGACTTGACCAAAGAGTCCCTTCACAAAAAGTGTCTTCCCTTTATTTCAGCACCATGATGGATGAGCTGGTGCAGGACCTGGTGTCTGCCTTGGAGCAGACCTCAGAGCAGACCAAGCTGGGGAAGCTGTGGGAAGAGATGGTTCTGAGTCCGCTGCAGCAGCGCAGGCAAATTCGCCGACGCAGAGGCCGTAAGTGCCGCTGCGACTCCTCACTGCATCCCCTGAAGCTCAGACGCTGCTTGAGCGAGGCCTCTGAGTCCAGCCTTGACGAGGCTGCTAAAGACTGCCGGGAGAATGCCACCTTAGCTACCACCGCCTCCGCAGCAAACTACAGCGACTCCGATGACATGATAATGACCAATCGTTGGCACTCCATCGCCAGCCGCTCTGTAAAGCACAGGCAGCACTCCTGGCCAGAGTCTGACTCCTTCACTGAGAACATTCCGGGCCGGACACTCAGGAGGCGGAGGAAGGTCAAACGCATGACCTCAGATGTAATGGCCAGCCTGCAGCAGAAGTTGAAGGTTTCTGGTGTGGATGGCAAGCCGAGAGTCAGCCACAGATCGTTTAAGAAGCAGCGACTGCCCCGTTTGAACAAAGGGTCAGGCGGCTGGGTGGCAGTAGACGGACAGGCTGATGGAGCTGGGCTCCTGGCAAAGGAATGCTGGAAGGATAAGATTGTGCTCGAGGCCAAGGAACAGCGAGATACTTCGGATGAGAAAATGTCTGATGGGTAATGTCTCACAAACATACAAAAACCATATACCATGCTCAGATGTTTTAGATTTTCATCAGGGCAAATCTAACCATTAATGTCCCTGGTTGGTTGTCAATGTGCATGCAATCTCCTCAGAGAATATAATTTTGTCTTTATCAGTGGTTTTTGAATGATTTTTTAAATGTTAAGTTTAAAATGTATATTGCTTTCATGTAGTTACTTTTAGGTTTTATTTTATTTTCCACCGTCTAAAGGGACACCATAGAAATGCTAAAACGTTAAAAGCCCTTTTCACCCTCTAAATGGAAAGTTACTCAAGGCAGTTAAAACCATTATATAAAAGTCATTGGCATAACTAGTATCAGACAGCAGCAATTAAACAAGGCGACATTTAAGATGATCTACACTGCCTGTCTTCATCTAGCCAGTTGTCAATGTTCAATGTCCTCATCTAAACCAAAAAATGTATTGCAATCATGCCACTCCACTCTAAAGTATTGGGTTGACATTAAAAATGAATGATATAGTCCCTTCATCCCCGTCTCTTCTAGCTGCGAAGATCACCAGGGAGGGATCTTTGATACTTATGCCTCGTGGCATCAGGCAGCTCATTATACGCTTTCCAGAAATAATGTCACAAATAAATAAGTGACTTGGAGTGGTATTGATTGGTTTTGAAATGAATTCCTTTCTTAGGATAGGTAATTAAAGTTGTTATCGCCCCGTGTCTCAAAATGGACTCCCATGTGTGCATTTTATTAAACTATAAATATTACTCTGGCTGCCTGAACAGACACCATCAGGACGTTTACATGCACACATTCATCACAATAAGGTCAACATCCAGAATAAGTTGCATTTGAATAAGGCCTTCAACCAATCCAGTTCACATGGCTCATTTAGTCAAAATGTTGAATCGGGTTTAGGAGCAGAGGAAGTGACGTGCACATTCTTGTCATTGTGAAAATTGCGACCTTCCTGAAAATGTCACCATTTCTGTGTCATCACCGGCCCTACAATCTAAAAGCGCTCTCCTCATATTCATTGTGACTCCAAAAGTGTGGCTACTTGCTACGTTTGCGATGTAAACACAGGGTTCAACGCATGTGGTGCGAATTTCTGAGCTTTTGGTGCATGCGCAGAATGAACATGCCAAAAGCAAATTGAACAAGGTATATACTGTACATGCCACAGCTCACAGTGGAATATGGATGAATGATCTAGGTTTGTCAACCAGAATATGCTCCAGGTCTCATTCAGATCAGATATTGCCGATATGGGGTTTACATGACAGTTGTTATATTCAAAAAATTGCCTTAAAATTGAAACTTGTGTGCATAGTGTGCCTGTAAAGGCAATTGCTTGTTAGTTGTCAGATTATTTTGCATGCGTAGCAGTCTGCTACAGAAACAAATCAGCAGTGCATTGAGTCCATGGCCCACAAAGCAGAGATCTGAGGTAGTGTTGCAAACCTGGCTATTCCCTACCCTCCTGCCAGACTCTTCAACTGGGTATTTCCCTTGATGATCGCATTATCTCTTGTGCTTACTGATAATGGGGAGACAGAAGGCTTTACATCTAGCGGTTTAATTTGTACTGACCTCCTTGGCCCCTTAACAGTGCTTGTTTTCTTACTTTATGGAAAAATCAATAGCCGTTCCGACAGAAAACAGCTCCGGAGAAGAAATAAATGGGAACACCATGGCACACTGTCAATCATTTCTCACTTACAGTATACAACACCACTGGCCCTGATTGCTGCTCAGTAGACTGCTCCACTGTACCGAGGGCTGAACAATCTAATGGCCGGGCCGCGGTGGTGCCAAAGGATATGGAAACATGGCAGCAGCGATGAGGAGTTGACAGGGGTTGTACAGCAGCACTGAGAGTCAGAGAGCATATGGCCCGTTTCATGTCCGATACAGTGGCTATTGCCAAAACTCCTTTTAACCACCCGGATTTCTTCAGTCGCCGTTTATTCCATGAACAGTTTACGTATGATGCGTCTGGTCTTTCAAAACGTCTCTTACCTCAAGGTCACTTCTCATATGTGCACATGCCTGCACATTGCCGTTAGCCATAGAAAGCAGATGTTGGCAGCTCCATCTGGCCTCCACATCCTTGATTAGCCCTGCGCCGGCCTGCTGGCAGGGGTTCCACCTGGCACCCAGGCTGGACCTGCAAGCATGCTTCACCTGTGGGTAGACACTCGGCCTCGCTCTCCAGCTGGGTGGTATCACTGGTGATGCCTCTTTCTCAGACGCTAGAAAATAAAACAAAAAAAAACAACAAACAAAAGCTTTGTACGTGTGCTTTTGCTCACACCCAGCTCCATTGCTTCGTAATTTATATTTTGAAAACTCCGTTGAAGAGTTTTTCGGTAAAGCTGTAAACCATTTGCCGAAGTTCATTTTCATAAATCTCTGAGACTAATCCAATTACTGCAGCTCAGGGAGGTTGGATAACCTTATAATCAGACGCCCATGGAAGAGGGCATGGATTTGGGTTGGGGCGGCTTGTTTGAAGAGCCCACAGATCCATTGTTATCAGCTCTCTGCCCCCCCCCCCCGGCCCCCCTGCCACAGCCTCTTCTTTATTCCTCTGCAGAATGAGCCGAGGCTCAATAAATGGCGGCAGGCCCGTAATCTCTGTGCAAACTGCTCTGCCTCTCCTAGGAGCTAAGGATTATATCCTAATGATTAGTGCTCATCTGGATACTGTGTTTTGCTTCACCTCTCTGGCTTGTATGGAAACAATGGGGCCTTGTGGGGAATTGATTAGTTCAGCCCTAAAACACTGAAATGCACTTCTGGTTTCTGTCCTTGTCTTGTTTCACCATGGACATATTGCGTATTAGCTAATTAAGACTTATTGGGTGTTGTGGATCCTAATTCTCAATATTTTACTCTTAGGATTACAGGAAGAATATTTTCTTGAAGGGCGGATGACTTACAGTACCATTAGATTAGCTGTAAACAAACATTGGAATGATACCCTCAAAGGTAATACCATGTGAAACTCAAGACAAGTTCAATAAAAATGTCATCCTTTCTTGACCAAGGTCACTGTTTAAGGGAGGGAAGAGGTGTTTCTTTTGGTCTCAAGAAAAATGGGTGCCTTAATTATTCATGGTATTAATTAGGGAGTACTTAATGGAAACAGTCTCAAATCGGCCCTGGGCTGCTCTCAGGGACGTCACATTACACCTTTAATGCGGATAAATACTTAATGGGTGTCTCTAATTAATTGTTTATACCTGTGATTCCTTTTCAAACTTCAGAACAAATCCCTCCTGTAAAGAAAAACAACAACATTTCTCACTGTGGCCAAGTCTGTGAGAGATGGTGCTGCTGGAATTCCACGTCATTGGATCTCTTGTTTTCACAGTTAATTAACAAACATCACCGGATGCACAGCTAACCGGTATTATGGTGGTTCCACCCAGATGCTTAAATGGCTGTGTGATAGATGGGAAGGTATTGGAATGTACCTGAGTACCATATGGCCATTTTCTGGTTGTTATGGATTTTGAGGCCGTGCCCTCTACGGATGCCGAGCGGGGAGGCCATGTGCTCCAGACTCCGGGCTGTGCGTCCAGAGGTGGGTGACAGCTGAGCAGAGGCCTGGGGTATCAGTCTGGAGATGGTGCGGTGGGGGTGGGTACAGCACTATTTGGCTTGACTAGACGTCTTCCGCGTTCCCTGGAGAGGCCTGGTCTCTCTCACATCTGCTCCAGCCGTACGTAAGGGGAGATGATGCAGGACCATCTGGCTGGAAAAGCGAACAAGCCCGGACGGCCCCTGGTCTTATCCTGGCATCATTGCCACGCCTCTACAATATGGCAAAGCACCATTTCAACACCATACATGACCCTGCCAGCCTCTCTGCTGTAGTCAAGGTCAAAGCTGATGAACACAAAATAAAATGCAAAGCTACCGCTCCCTATGGAGAATATAGTGTACTGCCAGAAGGTCTTGAATGCCCAGAAACATTATTTCATTATTTCATTTTTTCAGATAATTTTCAAGTCCTGAGTAGCTCAGCTCACCTACTGATATACCGTATAGTTACATTTGGAAAATATGAAAAACTGGGAAAAGAGCAAACAAAATGCACTATTGAATGACAACTTGGCAAGTTTGTCCAGTGTAATTTTTCGTCAGTCAACCACCTTCGGCTCCATCATCCCGTTGCTATGACCTTGGAAGTTTGGAGCGCCCAGTCCAGTCCACCGTGGCTGCACCGCGATGGAGGCAGAGAGACCCGTGGCCGTCTGGAGCAGCAGAGGGGCCACAGAGTGTGTTTTAGGGAGCACACCGGGGGCCGCCTGCGGGGCCGGAGAGGGGTAGCGACAGCGCGGCGGAGGCCGTAGGAGCTGCAGCCCACACAGCAGATGTTGGCCAGTTGTTGGGAAGCACGTCTGTGGGTTCCCTCTCGGTGTGGGGCACACCCAGAGGGAGGGGCGGGCGAGGGAATGAGTTTCGCTCTCCTGTCATCCTCCACAACGCAGGCCAGATTAGATTGGAGCTGACAGCGGAGGATATTCAATTAGATTGTGCATGTCACTCAGTGGCTTCGATCACAGTCCTTCCTCAAGCCTTTGTGTTCGCTATCGCGACAAGAGAGAACAGAGCACGCTCTGTCTTTTTGTGTCATTTTTCATTCATGTCGACCTCTAGTTCTGGTCTTATTCTTTCTTTCTTTTTTTATTGAATGTATCATGTGCTGACATTATGGGGGCCTTTAGTTTTTTTTTATTTTTGATTGGTTGGTTTCCAATGTTTTAAAGATTCAATTTCAAATAATCCGTAATCCTTAAAAGTTAAAATATTGTTGCTTTTATACTGATATATGCTTTGTTTTGTCTTGATTTCCAGTGAAACTAGCAGCATATGCAGCAGTGATCCTGGGCTGTTCACCAATGATGAGGGAAGACAAGGTACAAAACATTTCTTAATTTTACCTCAGCAAAAAACGTTTGTGCACTTAATGTTTAGAAAATCAAAGGTACATTTACACCACTGATGAATTTTAAATAACTCCTCTAGTTTTGTAGTTTACAAGTAGAGCAGTCTCCGTCGAGGAGGGAAGCTTCTAGAAATTCTAAAGATACGACTTTACTTTGACGCGGCCGCGGGACGAGAGAGAGAGAGAGAAGTTTCGACACAATGGTTTTGGTTGCTGGGCACCCAGGCGACTAATAAGACGTTGTCATGTCGTGTTAATGAGCGCTGAAGCCTTTGCTAATCTCATTAGCCGTGGTGGGGCCAGGCGGCCCCTGATTTAACAGTTGTCACTACACCTTGACTGTGAGAGGCATGGCTCCTCGGTGCACGCTGCTGACTGACAGGTCTTAGCGGAGCCTGCCGCCTGGGGAGGAAGCGGCGTGTAGTCCACTGCACTTGCAATGCAGCCTGCATCGCCGGGCCGCTAAGTGATGTGTTTTTATCGCTTCTCTGCCCGAGCGCAGGTGACGACGAGCAGAGCGACTGGTTCTTTGAGGGAGACTGCGGAGCGGGGAAGGGTCTGATGCCCGTCTGGGACTCCGACAGCCCCCTGGCCCTGGAGGACAAGCGCCCGGCGCCCACCTTCCTGCAGCCCGCCCGGCCCTCTCACAGAGGTGACATGCTCAGTTACCACCGCTCCTCTTTCTGACCCTCTGTGGATGTCGGAAGGTGTTTTTTTTTGAGACTTGTTGTGTTGTTGTTGCAGGGTACCATGCCCGCCTGAACCGTCTGCCTGGTGTCGCTGCCCACTGCATCAGGAAGGGGCGGAGGAGGCTTCCCAGCAAGGTTCGAGACAGCAGCAGGGCGGGGTTCAGAAAGATGAACTCCATACTCACATTGGTTCATTTCTATTGTTTCAGTTTCTGAACCAATGTGAAATTGCAATTTTGATACTTTGATTTGGATGTTATGAAACTGTTTTCCACTTAAATTGAATGCCACAGTAGTCACAAATGAATTGAAATATTTCCTTTCATGTAATGAAAAGTTAAGTATATCAGATGGTATGCTGAAAAGTTGGTCTCATCATGCAAAACAATGTCTATATATATTGATATAGAATCGTATTGTGAGCCACCTCATCAATATTGGATTGATTCTAAATTGAAGATATTTTTTATGTCCCCTACCTATGGACACACTGTTCGGTGAGCATGTTGCTAACTTTGATTTGTACTTCACAGGATGATGGTATGCGAGTGTTTTTTGACAGAATGAAGCACTTTTCCCAAAGCTCCTACCGGACAGAGTAAGAGATATTCTTGCCGTTTCAATGCTCGGACAATGAATACATTGGATTTGTCTTGTCCGTACACTGTCTTCCCTTTTCATCCAGTAATATTCATTGAATTTCCCCCACTGTAGTTTTTGGCTGCCTTCATTTGACAATGGAGGCCAGAACCGGGTATCGTACACAAGTTACTATTTCACCATCAATTATCGTTGATTCGCCCAAGCTGCAAATGTGCAATCTCTGAAGTAAAACTTGGAAAAATTGTTTTGCCTCCAGTTGAATCCTCTGTGCTCGCTACCTGTGTACCCCGCTGGCATGGTGCCTGAGAGCTGCCATCGCAGATGTTTCTCCTCAGTCTGCAAACACAGGTACGGTCAATTGCAAGTTAAGTAGCCTCTCAAGGGCCTATCGGAGACACCATTTTGCCTTTTCGATTGAAGTTCAATATATCGATCGACAAATCGATGGGCAGCTCAATTAAATGAATTTGTTTCTGAGCATGGGGCACTTTAACTGGTGTGACGGATATAAGCGTTTGCTAAACATCCCAAGTTGATCCCTGTAGAAGCTGTTTTGCCCTCTCAGTTAAGGATGAAATAATAGACAATTATAGAGGGAGGTATGTTATGTACTTTGCAATTAGTATTTGATATACTTACTCTGTGCAACTATCACCCTTGCATTAAAACACAACATAAAACCACACAAACATTTTGCACACCTTCACTAAAGAGAAGACATTGTTGTGGCCGGACATTATTGAGTTGGAGTTGTATTCAACAGTGGAATTCAATAGTTTTCAAGGTCAACCTTCCCAAGTAGACAAACCACGTTTTAAACAGAATTGTAATGCAGATTTCAATTTCCGACATTTGTGGAACTGCAGCGGGGGGAAAAAAAAAAACATTTACCAAAAAAAAAAAAGTTTACCCATAAGATGTTTGTCAAAGCTGCACATTGCTCCGAGTCATCCCCCAGAACCGTTGGATCTGCACGGGGAACTGTGGCGGCGCCGAGCGGCCCCCTTGGCCTCCAGACTGTGGGATTCCTCCATTGTATTGTTTCCACTATGCGTATTTATGGTGCATTCTTAATTTTGTTTCAAGCGCTATCTTCCCCTCTCTTGGGTTGTTTCACAGAGCGCTCCGCTGTTCCTTGATGAGGGGCAAAAACACAACTGCTATGAAAAGCCTCCGACTTCTTAAGGCTTTCTTTTTCTAAACTGCCCCTTTCTTCTCCACCTGAAAGGTTCCTTCAGATTCCAGTTTGAGGCATTGTGAATACTAATTTCTCTCTATTAAAAAGCCCTCATATCCCTGCCATGCTCTCATTTGAATGGCACACTCGGGGGAGAACTCTTAATTCCTTTATAGTGGGATTCAAGACCCCTCACTTCAAAAAGTATAAATCATACTCCCAAATGAACCGGGGAGAGGTGGAGGAGGGGGTGGGGTGGGGGGTGGGGATTGACGAGAAGGGGCGTCTGATGTGTCCCGTCGGACGGCGCGAGCTGAATCCATCTCCCCAAGCTGCTGAAATCCACTCTCCAGTGAGATGGCTTCTCCGTCCTTGCGCCCCGGCTCTGCACCCGTTTACCCCCGTCCGCTCCCTGAAAAATAAACAGTTGGAGGCACGCGCACAAACATGCGCGTATGAAGACGCTCACGCACGGTGTTCCTTATACATACATAGGTGGACACATTGAGCGGTCAGAGACACTGTTATGTACTGTAGCAGCGCATTAGAGACACTTCCTAAATAAAATGGAGGAACGGTGTGACTGTTTTCCACAGCTTCTCCCGAGCGAAACTAAAACGGCCACCGCTGACGTCAGTGTTTTCATTTCTCCAGAGAAACTTAACCATCTGATCGATTTCTTTCTATTACTTTTATCATTATGATTTTTTTTTTTTTTCTTTCTTTACACTGAGATTCCATATATCTGACTCTCTTCTTTATTGCCAAACACCCTTGAGAGAAAACAGTTTTCACTGTGGGCAAAGAGAAAGCATTAATCTTGTATTGCAGCCAGTTTGAAATGATACTGTATTAATAAAAGCTGTCATCTCCTGTTTGGTGGGAGGTGACGGCAACAATCAGAGAGTTGATGTTAAGTGATAACGGCTCCGTGGGGTTGCGTGCCATTTATCCTCGTATAGGCACGTGAATAGACACAATGCTTTGTGGGATTTGGCTGTAATGCCTGAGGCTGGTGGACACGTTAAAATGCATAACTGCCTCCCCCCTGAGCCAGCCACCAGCAGCTTTTATCTATTGACTTATTTATTTCTAAATGACATTTGCACCGTGAGATAAATCATAGTCTTACGCCACACCCTTCCCCTGTTTTCATTTTAATTGTGAGATCTTGGTGTCAGCGGTTAGTATATTGGTGTGAGTGGCCTATTGATTATTGATTTGCAGCTATTGATCATGGTCCCAGGGGACCCTAATCCTTTCTTATTCATTTGAATACCTCTATTAATCTTGAGATCCTGCTCACACCTGAAGCGCCATGTAACCTAATGAAAATAGATGGCAGTTTTGTAACTGCGGTGGCTCACTCCTCTTTTGATTTATTATTTTTAATTGATGTATCTGCTTTTGGATGTGGCTGCCTGAATTACAATTGACCCTGTGTCAGTGCCGTTTTACTCCGTACCTTAAGGGACCGTGCTGCATTTAGAAGTGCCTCATGTGACCTGAAAAAAATCTATCTTGCAGACATTTTCTTCAGTGTCCTTGCGTCTTTGATAGAATTTAGTTATTGGTCATCTTGATTGGATGCGCTGCGCTCTTCTCTTGCTATATGTCTCTTTGTCAGTTCTCAGGACAATGTGTTATCTGCACTTGGAATTTGAGAATTTGACCCATACAGTAACTACAACAACAACAAGCCAGCCTCTCCTTCACTCATAGATAGTAGTGTTTGGTCTAAGCCTGAAATACTATACAATAGTGTTTTATTGCTGATGGGAATTTAATGTTTGATTAGCATGGTGCTACATGAATCAGTGGGCTCCTGGAGGCCCCTGGACAGGGGAGGCAGCAGCAGCAGCAGCAGCTGAGGGCCCTAGTGTTGCAGCGTTGCTCCCTGCAGGCTCCGGGGCCCAAGAGTGCCGTGGGTCTTAGTGTAATGAGGGAAGCCATGGAGGGATGGACCTCCACGCATTGAGACCAAATGCACGAGGGTATTACTTTTAATACCGCAGGCGTGCCTCGTGAAATAATGCCCCGTTTAAACGCACATCGATTTTGGAATTAAAAAGTTAGTTTGCAAAGATTTACTGTGAGGAGTTCAATGTCTGAGCTCTTTATCAGTGGCGCAAATGGCTGGTTATGTGCTGTTCGACAGTGGTGCGATTGAGGGATCGATAGGCGCGTGATTTACTAACTGGAGTACAGGTAATCAATAAGTATAAAAGTAAATGAAATATGCATTACTAGGATTTTATTAGAGAGGGGTAGCGGCGGAGAGAATAACGGTCAAGCCATTTATTTTTATATCTATTGATTATACAACATAGAGACTTCGCTCAAAGCGTGCGGGGAGCACAGCTCCCAACAAGCCGAGCCGGCACACGCACCACGTGATTTATGGGCGCCGAGGTCACAGAACATGCCGGCCGTTAAAAGGCTGCCCTGACAGGGTCCTATCCGGGGGTGTGAGGTTTATGCCGTCTGCCGTCCTGGAAGAGCCGGCGTGGTTAACAAGGAGCTCCCTCTGCGACGGTGCTGTTGTTTTGTTCTCAATCCACTTTACGACGAGTTTTACCTGTGGTGCGTGGTGGCTTAGTGCTCTCTAGCTTGATTCTGCTCTACCACCCACCTCAGAATAAGACTGAGGTTTATTCAAAAAGTATATTTTCATATACAAGGAATTTGTCAGACAAGTAGCATAAAATAAGTTAAACATTCTGGAAAAAAATGCCAATTGTACCAATTTGGTGAAATAAAAAACAAACAAACTTGGAGATAACACACACACACATGCATGCACACACGCACACATACACACAAACACACATTCACACACACACACGTACCAACATGCACACAATGCAGCCTATCATGTTGGCGGCTCCTACCCTCAGTGTTTGAAGAGACCTTGACCTTAACTTTACATCTCAGTAGTCAGGGCTATGAGAACCCATTGGTGGCGGTGGGGAGTGGGGGGTCCTTCCTATTTCAGGGCTCCTGACACATGAGGTATAGAGCAGGTGTAATTTGTTTATGTGGACCTAGCAATGGCTCTGCCTCATAACAGCAGCAGCGCTTTCGGCCCTTACCCCTCAATAAACATTCCTGTACATTTCCAGTCGTAGAACTTGGCTTACTGGAAACATCTTCTGAGGGAAAACAACTTAAAAGACAACGTAAAATGAACTATCATTAACTGAAATGTATTGATAATTTTACTTTATAGAGGGGTTGTGTGTGTGTGTGTGTGTGTGTGTGTGTGTGTGTGTGTGTGTGTGTGTGTGTGTGTGTGTGTGTGTGTGTGTGTGTGTGTGTGTGTGTGTGTGTGTGTGTGTGTGTGTGTGTGTGTGTGTGCGTGCTGGAGAGGAGGCTGCCTCACCATGTTAATGAGTACAATTTGTTGTTTGTTTGTGTCCCCCAGGCAGACAAACACACACCTGGGACTGTTGTGCTTGGGAGACGTCAAAAGAAGGAAGAAGACGTCTGCTGTGCCCGCCAACACATCGGGTACCAGTCCTTTATACGAGTACATCTTCTCTTTATCTGTCTTTGAAATCCTTGGTCCTTAATTGCAAAAGCATCAAGTCCCTCGTCCCCCATAAGAATATAACCCCGTAGATTTATGAGTGTAACTTTCAGCAGGTGTTTGTATAATTTAACTAATTTAATACTAAATTTGTATATTTAGTATTTTTCATATATAAATGTAGTTTTTCTCAACTAATTAGCTGTTTAACCGTTAACCAAAAATAAGAATTTTGACTGATAATAAAGATAATGATCAATTAAAGCAGCACTATGTAACTTTTGGTATTTGGGATTTGGCTCCCCTACAGTTTCTGAGTGCAATTGCACTTTTTCACCACTGTTGTAAAACTCGGTCCAGTATCCGAAAATGAGTTATTTTATCGGACATATTTAAACCTTAACAGTCACGTTTCAATAATAGTCTGTTACAAACGCAAGTATTATGTACACCTAGGTTACAGCGCCCCTTGCGCGGACCTCAACGCTTCTGCGAGCACTCTCCCCACGGCTCCCCCCGGAAGCCGCTCTCCCCAGTGCGGCGCGGGGGGGAGCCGTGGGGAGAGTGGGCGCGGGGATCGCAGGGCTCAAAGTTATCCCGCCCTGTGCCTGACTTCTGGCAAAAGGCCGTTTTAGATTCACAAACTATTCTTGTGGGGAAAAAAACAAAAAAAACTCTGCGTGGTATTTTGTTTTGGATGGGGTTTATCCAATCACGTTCAAACTTGAAACCTGGCGACGATACGGCCTTAGTTGAGGAAGGAGTTAAGAACAAAGGGCGCTGGGCATGGAAAGAGGGAGCTGGTATAGACAGGACGCCGTTTGGCATTTGGCGCGGCAAATGAAGGGAGCTGTTCGCTTGTTTCTGCACGGTGTGCTCGAGGAGGCTGTTGTACAGCACAAGCGGAAAGAAAGTGCTCATTCGTCATCAATTAGATCCCAGTCACAAAGCTGCTGCCTGCGCACTCCGACATACCACCACATTACCGAGAGTGACAGTTACCGCTGCCACTTCGACATCAATGACTGACCGAGTTTGCGATCAAAAAATACGCGCGTGCACGCTCATTGCAGAACATGATCTGTCCTTCACGATTGCTCAGCCACTGATCAGTCTGTGTAAAAAGCTATCTGAAGACAAAACCACCTTGACAAAACTGTCGTTTTAAATCAACGTGGCGGCTATTTCAATGCCCATGGCATTGCCCCAGAGTTCAGGCAACGTTTATTAGTCATTTAAAAGTAGTCTAATAGTAACATTTTATATTAACATAAATATTACTGTATTTTTTTCATTCTTCATAATTTATTTTCCATTATTTAATGATGTTTTTTCAGAAGGAAGCACTTCAAAGTTGTTAATTATAAACCTGTCATTTTAAAGTTACAGTATTGCAGTATTGCACAGTTTCCATTCAGTAAGCAGTATGTATTAGGACATATCCGTAATATAAATGAGGAAGTGGAGAGGAATAATAAAGAAAGGAGTATGCAGCGGCTACGCAGCCGATCTGCACGAAGGTGAATGACTGGCGCATAATAGAGACGTCATCAACACGCGACACGCCCACTGGCTCGCTCTGAATGATCCGGACAATCACCTGCTCTGTTCACACATACCACTCAATCGGACAATACCCGGACTTTGTACTATGGTGCCGGCTGGGTAAAGTCTGGGTATTGTCCAGTCCAACTGATTCAGACATTTGCGTTCACACATACAGCTCCTCCGAGTAATGTCGGGATAATTTCAGGATTGGAGTGCATGTGTGAAAACGGCTTACTACTTAAATACAACTCATGGCGACAACACGTGCAACTAGGGCTGTGACTATTTCCGTGGTCACCTGACGTCAACGCGGGGTTGAGCTCATGACCGTCATTGCCGCAAAAAATGTAATTATATATACATACATATAAATATATATATATATATATATATATATATATTTGCATCTTTTTTTGCTGGTGAAATTACAGGAGGATATGAAATATCCTATATAATTTGTTGGACTGTTGGATTTGTTGTTTTGGACTTCTGGAGAAACAAAACTTTTCATTTGCTTCGCTCGTCACTGGGAGGGACAGTCCATTAAACATATGCGGGATTTATGTTGTGTGTATCAGATTATTACACTTATTACAATTGTACACTTATTTATAATTTTAATTTGTAAAGTCAGATTATAAAAGACAGTGGTCCTTTTCTTTAGGGGGGCGGTGCCCTAATATTTTAATATTGTCAGATAACAGTTAATAATCGGTTAACTAGGATTGGCTATCAGTCATGAAAAAATCTCAATAAGCATCCCTATTGAACCCTTGAGTTTTGTGTTTGTTGTCCTTAACAAACTAGCGACAGAAGAGTGTGTTCACGGTGGTCAGGTGTGTTAAGTTGGGGTTGCGGCGCTTCCTCCCATGTGTGGACCAGTTAACGGGAAGTGTGATGGGGAGTGGACCCCATCGGAGGTGGCACTGAGCAGCCATCGCTTTGTCCTTTTGGGCCGGCGGAGCTGCCTTTTTTCATTAGACTGATGGCTCAGGGCCTTCTGTCTTTGCCGGATTGAAATCTGAATTGGTTTGTCCACCTTTCCCTCCGAAGTCGCCTCTCCTCCCTCCGCTCCCGCAGCCGCTGTTTGTCATTTAAATAACAAATGCCGGTGGTCCCCTGATTTAGTGAGGGGTCCAGGCTTCTGATGTATATTAATATTGCCGCACGGCACACTGTTCCGGGGTCCATCATTCATTTGGATAAAAGAGGTGGAATTTAAAAACAGCCACTGCTTTACTGGGATACAGATTGCATCCATTTATTGCACTGAGTGATGGAACGGCCGGCAACTCTGTCCTTCACCTCCCCAGCGCCGAACCACTTCCCATAAAACTAAAAAAAGATTCACCCCTGCCCCTTAAACACACCTCATATCCACCACATGGAAGGAGCGGGGTATCCCTCAGCCAGCGGCGGGGGAAAGGAAACCAGACAAACTATTAACCTGTAAAAAAACTACAGCTGTGAAATTAAATGCTGTTTATCTCTTTTCCAAATGAAATCAAATTGAGTGTTCTCGGTGTAAACGAGAAACAAGAGGGGAGAAAAAAAAACTAAACAGATCATTAGAAAGTAAAATATCGAATATTTTTCAAAACATTTGCATTGGAAACGTCCCCCTTCGCGCCCCACGTCTTGAGTGTAGTGCCCCCCTGTCCGCCGTGATTTATCACGTGTCCCACGTTGACCAATGTCGGCTCCTGGAGCCGCAACTGCCGTGTGTAAATCTTCGGCATGGCAGCTGGCTGCACCGGGGCTCTTGGTAATCCCTTCAATGCCAGAAGAAGCACATTAACTCTCATGTGCTTTTACGGTCCGTGCATAGATATCACACACGTATACGCAATGTGACCATGCTTACACACAAAATACGTTTGCCGATTATAGTTGTCGCGGCAAATCCCCGCCGCATCCACGATGTTGAGGTTCGTCTCCGTGCCTTTTTTCTTATCCTTACTCTGGGAATATTCTGGGGAAGGGGCAGCTCGTCGCGCCTCCGCAGACAGCTTGCACTTTGTTGGAGTTTGAGCGTAAGGAAGTGAGTCGTCGTGTGTGTGTGTGTGTTAGCGGCTGATTTGAAACTCTGTAATCAGGAGTGAAAATGGTCTGCAACCGCTGGTGGCTCCCAGGGTTCCGAGGGGAATTGCCGAGGCGGTACCCAGCTGTTGCTTTGTCTTCTTCCTTTACCCTCTTAGCACTTCTCACGCAGTGTCGAGGCTGGCCGCGAAAAAAAACAAGCCAACAACTTATCAAGCCGCGGTATCTGTTTGGATTAGATGACCATTCCACTTCTCAGCTTTAAATTGGCCATTTTCTGCTTTTCTCACCACCATCAATCCAACTATAGAAACGGACAACTGCTTCTCGCTGGGTATACAGAGATTGAACAAAGAAAGATTTTTTTTTTTTGTATGTCAAATAATAAAAAAAAAATTTTAAAAAAGGGATAATTCTTGATTTCCTTTGGCTGGTGAATTAATTTATTCGTCATGCAAAATGGATTTGATGGAATAATTTTTAGCAATTAGCCGTGAGAAGCTTCAACAGTGGATCAGGATATAATTCCAAAATGCGTAGAATGGACTGAAATCCAAATGAGAACATTCTACGTGCCACAATTTTGGGAGATTTATTCTCCAGGTGGAAATGAATGAAGGAACGTGGGAGAACCGTGATGGATTTGGATCGCTTCGTCTCCTCTCACGTTGTAGACAAGTTAATTCATCGCAAATTTCCTCCTTCCCCGTTGTCTCCTCCCGCCGTCTTTAATCCATGGGTGTGTGGGCCTGCCGTTTCGTTTTGGATAAGGTCAGGCGGTTAACCCCTTCGGGCCCAATGCGGAGTTTGATTAATAAAGTGGAATTGATTAATTATTTAATTCGGCCACTAAATCTCGGGGAACCGACAAAATCTTGATGCCCAGTTGTCGGTTGGCCGCTGCCTCTCCCTCTCCCTCTCCTCTCCGGCGTCTCGGTGTGTGTTTCCTTGCCTGAGTAGAGACGTGTGTGTATGTGTGTGCGTGCGTGCGCGCGCGCGTGTGTGTATGTGTGTGTGTGCGTGTGTGTGCCCGTGTGTGTGTGTGTATGTGACGGATCACCTGTGTCGGAGGCCCCCACGTGTTCCTGCCCGCCGGTCCGGCCTCCCTCTCATTAATGCCCAGGCCGGTGTGAGGGCCGCGTGGCAGCACAAGACAAATAACGCCACCACTCAGCCATCACTTCTGCTGACAGAAATGCAGCCCGCCGCACTATTTCGCCCTCTCCGGCTCCGCTTGCCCCCTTCTCACGTCCTTCAAAAAGCCCCACATCCTCTCCACCCCCCCCCACCCCGCAAAAACTTTTGCGGTGGCGACGCCGTTGCCAGAGGCCAATCTTAACTCGCCGTACAAGTTGGTGCACAGACACACGCGCAGCTTTTTTTCCTCTGCCTTTTGTATTTCAGAATCAGAATTTAGCTTTTAAAAAAAAACAACAAAAAAAAACAATGCGCAGATATTCCCATATTGCATTAATGATTTATTATGAGATATTACATCTTATTATTTGTGGTTTGCCAAACCTCTTTGGTTTAAGCATTAGTGCTACAGTTGGCTTGTTTGTTCAGGTGGTGACAACCTGGTGTTCAAACCCTCTCGAGGGGCGGAGTTGATTTGAATTTTTCAGTTAATCTATTGTGAAATAGATGGCTTGTGTGTGTGTGTGTGTGTGTGTGTGTGTGTGTGTGTGTGTGTGTGTGTGTGTGTGTGTGTGTGTGTGTGTGTGTGTGTGTGTGTGTGTGAGATTGTGTGTACATGAGAGAGAGAGCGACAGAGCAAGGGAAACACAAAGGCTAATCATTAAAGAGCTATTCAGCCTAGTTCATTTAAGTGTGGGAATCAGCAGGCCCATTACTGTCAATGTGTAATTAGCTGATTAATAAACAGGGGGTGGGGGGGTGCTCCAGGACGGCCTGTAATGATTGTTTTTAGAGAGCATCACATGAGAGCTTATTAAGTTGGTAAGATGGTTCCATTCAGCCGCCCATTATCGGCCCCCAGTAAACCAATGTACCGCAATTCTGCCGTTCGCACGGAATATATGCATTTTTAATGTCTGTCGTGACCTTGATATGAAACAAATTGAACGTGGTTGTCGGTGCGTCGGGCCACACAAGGTAGTAATTCGGAACAAACAAGCTGTTGGTAATCACGTTTCGTGCTCGCTGGAATTTTTTGGGGAGGAACTCCAGTCCGCCGTGTGTTGCTTACCGATGACCCTAGATAGGCGAAATATCTCCATGACAACGAATGTGACGTCATAGTTATGTAATAATAGTGATAATCGGAGCCGCCTCAGTCCTGCGGTCGTACACGCAGTTTATTAACTCATTCAGTGACAGTATTGATTATCGTACATACTGTAGGATTTGCCTCCGGAGACATTCCGAATAAGACCTTGAGCGATGGGCTATCATGTGGGATGACAGGAGCATTTAAACACACTTAATAACTGAGAGGTCTGCCGTCGTTGCCTGTTACTCTACTCCGTGAAATATGGAAAAGCGCGGTACTGCTGGGCAGGGCTTTGACCGGCTTTAACCTGAGACCTTCCCCGGCGTTTGGGGCTGGAACCTCTCCAACGGTTAGTCATCATTCCCTCAAGAAATATTAATCAATTATTTTGCCCGCTGGATCGGTTTGGGGGAGAAGTCATCTGGAAAGAGGCACAAGCAGATATAATGGAAGGAGCAAAAGCACATGCCAGTGAATTCTGTAATGCCTAATCCTTTGAGACAGCCCTGAGCCACAATGTCACTTCCAGTTCCCTCCCCGTCCCCCCCACGTTCAGGGGACGGGCCTAACAAATGTCTTGTGTGACCGCCCCAAATTTTTTTTTATTTTTATTTTTATTTTTTTGGAGACTTGGAGAGATTTATTTATCAATGTGGAGTAAAAAAAAAATTAAAAAAAGTCAAAGCAGAAAACCTGTGGGTGAGCGTGATTGTTTCGGAGATCTCCTGCCTTTTGAGCAAATCGGACCGACTTCTGTTGTCGGATATCCCCCCCCCCCAACACAGGTTTAAAAGTGAGCCGAACGGACGGAAATGGGCTCTCACAAAACGATTGCGTGGAAATAACATGCAGTTTTTCCTCGCATAGCATATCTGGAGGCAGGCTGCTAAGCCACAGATTGGCCTTTTTAATAACCGTGTCCACAAGTCATAAGAATCCAAATTGGATTGGGCTCACTTGACCAAAACCTCATTAATACTTCGCTTATTACAGGCCCGCTCAAAAGGTTTATTTCAATGTACATAAAATAGAAATTCAGCCATTAGGCATGGGTTGAATTTCATCATTATTGTGGGAGCTTGTCTTTTGAAACGGGCTAAATCGTGGAGAAATGTTCCTTTGAAAACTGTTATTTTTTTCCTTAAATGTTGCCAGAATACATAATCTAACCACAACCTGCCGTTCCTTCTCCCTGTGCAGCAGACACTTTCTGCGTCCCCTTTACCAGCAACGACCTGGAGGACAATGCCCGTGGACCCGCTTCGATTTTAACGCAGGAACCTTTGGACGCTGTCGGAGCACCGGGAGCGGCGGGCCTCCCGTCCTCTACCTCCGACCGGCTGGAGCCAATCAAACTCCAGTCTTTATTCAACCCCAGCGGGCTCGGTGACCAGTCAGAGAACTGAAGAACCGAAAGAGGTTTGAGGGGAAAAAGAACAAAAAAAACAACAAAAAAACAAAACATATCCGAGCCAGGAAGAACATGCGGAGCGGTCCGAGGTCTAAAATTCTTGATATTAAATGCTTAAATCATTAAAAAAAAAAAAAAGGAAAGAAATACGTACCACAGTTTACCCCGCAAATCAGCGTTTCCACCATTACATCAAGTACTTACAGCCGAGTAGTCAAAGGATGACAAATGTTAATGCAATCAGCGGCGGTTATCCACTCGCAGACTTCGGGCCACCTGCCCCTGCACGGGCCCAACAATTATGTCCTCTCTTTAGTCGCCTGGCGCCTGTCAGCGGGGCCACCGGAATGGTGGTCAGAGGTTGAGTGGCTGCAGGGGGGCTGGCACTGTGTGCTCTTTTTTTTTACATCAGCCGGAGCGGGGACCGTCAGTGCGGCGTGGCAGCACGTCGCTCGCGCGGAGACGGGGGCGGGGGTAAAGCATCAGAATTATTTTTTTTTTCCCCCTGCTGCCACACGCTGTTACGGGATCCGCAGAGGCGACCACCGGTAGAGAGCCACACAAAGTACAGGACTCCTATTAGCATGGATTTGAAACGCTACACTTGCTACAAAGGCGCTCATTAGCACAACACAGGGAGTGCGTAGCCGCCGTCCTCCCAGGGCCGCCTCTGTTCTCGCCAGCTTACCTTCCATATTCAAATTTCAAGCCCCCCCCGCCCGTCGTATTTAGGGTTCAAGGCGGCGGAGAACTGCGTTTGAACAGCCTGTTCTCCGGCAGTGGCGGCATTAGTTTTTTGTTTTTTTTGGGGTGGGTTTTTTGCGAGCAAGCAGAGGGTGCGGGCGGACGAGCAAAGAGGAGCCGATGAGGCAGGTTGGGACCGCAGAGCGGAGGCGCTCGTGTTGAACATCGGGCCCCTGCGTCCTCCGAAAAAACAAACAAAAAAACAAAAAACGAGCTGAAGACTAATGTGGGTTGAAGAGCGATTAGAGAGAACGTCTCCGACTTCGTCGTCATGGGGACTTTGTTTACCATTCTCTCAGTATACGAAGAGTAGCTCCCGAAGTACAATCTGCTGTAACTCCATCACACCAGTCTTTAGTGAAGCGGTCGGCATGATAATTACGTGTCGCATGTCTTTTTTTTTTTTTTTTTTTTTTTTTTTTTTTTTTTTCTTGAGACATTTTACAACGCGTACTTAAATGACAGGATTCCCTCCGAGTAGCATCGGATTTGTAAATTACCGTGAGTTATGGTCGGGGCAATCGTCCTTTCTGAGGAAGGCTTTATGTGATCATGTTGGCATGGAATGACATTTATAAATGCTGTGTGTGCACACTCATCTAAATGGATGCCTCTCACAAGATGCCCCCCGCCACAGGAATCTGTCAAAGTGTGCAGGCCTAGACCCCCCGACCCCACACCCTACACCCCACGCCCTCCACCCCCGGCTCCTGCTCCACCAGCCCTGCAGTACGAGGACCCGGTGCCCTGTAAAGACAACTTGGGCACAAGCCCACGTTAAAGAAGGAGCAATGATTGATGCCTCCGCCGGCGGAAAGAGAGAAGCTTTTGGTGAATCCATGGAAGGCGGCGGGAGCCTGATCCTCCTGAAACCACTTGACAAGTATCGACTCCGTTGTGTTTTAAGGAGAAGGTCTCCGCGTTGCTTTATTCGTCGGTTTGTCAGCCTGTGTTTTGGTGCCGCGGGTTCAGATTGAGTTTCGCCCGGGAGCGAGGGAAATGCCTCGCCTGCCTCCCCCTCCCCGTCCGCCCGCCCGTGGTAATTAGCAGTCAACATGGCGGCTCCTCGGCCCGACCAAATGCCCCAAAAATGAATTTGCAATGGCCAGGAAGTAGGGGGGGAAACGGTTTCCGTGCCGTCGGTCAATTGCCCTGTTACAGTTAAGGAATCCAGCGGGCTGGTACCACTCATATTTCATCCCAGGTAAAGATTACCTGTCAGGCCCATGGGAGATGTATTGATCTGTTTTCCTTTTTCCGCCAGCAATCACCTGACAAAGGCACCTAGGAGGAGAGTGAATGAGTGATGCCCGCTCTGTCTCCCCGAGCGCGGGGGGGGGGGGGGGGGGGGGGCTTCCAGTGTCCACCGACAGGCGGAGAGAGAGGCAGGAAGACATAATGTAGTCATAAACTCTGTTTGAACCTACTCTCTATGCAAGCAGGGCGGGCCCCTTTGTCCCCGGGGTCACAGGTCGCTGGAGGATAGGCGCTTTTGATTCCTTTCTTGTCCGTCGCATTTGTTCTGCCGCGTGGCAAGTGATGACGGGAAGCGATGCAAGCTGCGCCGCTTTGGTTTCCCGCTGACAGATGCGTGTTCTGAGTCAGAATGGTTCAATTCTGCATCAGATTTCAGCGGTGACGTAGCTTGATCAGACAAAATCGACCAAATCAAACATCGCAATGTTATGGCGATGGCCGACGGCGCTGAGATTCCCGGAAAAACATTTGTGAAACGACCGTTAGTGATGCGGATATTATGACAGGTATTCATGAGAACAGACCGCGAAGTTGAGAAACTGCATCGCTTTACTGTAATGCAGCCTCAAAGACGACTATAACACATGACTATATCACAATATTCCGATAACCAAAACCCCAGACCATACCTCGTCTCGTTTTGCGATATGGGTGTTATCCGCGATATGTCGCCCGGCCCTAACGCTCGCTCTCTCTCACTCCTTGCATGGTCTCTGGGTTTTACAGTAGCTCGGTATCGTGCCACTTCTCTAATTACGAGTTTGAATAAATATACTCTACGTGATATTTTTTATTCTCTTGGCAGCTAGATGTATTTATATATTTGCCTTGTTCAGTGAAATGTCAAAATGCTGATATTGTCCATGACACCGTGCATTTTTAATTATTACACTGTAGTAAAAGAGATCATGCGTGAAGAATTTATGATGTGGTGCGTAATTAGATCGTCCATTGAGCAATTTAGATTTGGGGACATTAAATTAATAAATGAATCTTTGTGATAGATATAGTAGAGTGCATATATCTATCTAACTTTTTACTATCATCAGTTTTAATTTCATTACACAGATTTAAATCTATCTCCCATATATCAGGGCTCTTAGGCAGCTATCCCATTTGATATGTAGCACAAATAGCGTCTTATCTGGTAGGCTGTTATCTTTATATTTAATAGCAGTGGAATCATGCCTAATTGCTTTGCAAATGATTTAAAGAGGATTACTCCCTAGAAAGCGGCCGCCGTGTCACTGCGATGTTGGATCGACATTACAATGTCGGAATGCCATCAAACCTGCAGAGCGGGGCGTCGGAGGCCGCTTTCTGTGGTCGACACCTGGCTGTATTCATTCACCGGATTCCAAACCTCTTGTTTTATTGAACTTAAGAGGCAGGTTTGTTTGAATGTCGGAAATTCTTTTTGTCGGAAACTAATATGTCTATTTAGGACATAATGTCTCTTATCTTTGTTGTTTTTTTATAAATATTTAACTGTGAAATGTATAATGTCATGTCTTGCCTATACGTATACATACATATATAATATACGTATACATGCTTACAGTTTGTCTTTCAAAAACTCCTTATTCCAAGCTATTTATTCCAAATACTGAATATCTTCAATATATTGTTTCCAGTGTTCATGGTGGCTGTGGCAATTGTTTCCAGAAATTAAATTTGTATACTGGCCAATCAGTGTTCTTACACTACTTCATCACTCTCACACATTTGCATTTGAATGCCGCGTCGTTTGCTTTGTGAAATTCCTTAATGCAAAATCTCACCTTTTACATTATTTTCCAATTTATTTCCGTGTTTTATTATTTGTGCCGTCATTTCCCCCTTTTCTCCAACCCAACGAAACCCAGGAGATGCCGACGAGACGTGACAGTGGTTTCAAAGGAATACAAATGAACGTGCGGGTGACGGCGGCGGCGCGGCTGAGTGTGCGACAGAGGAAATACTCACTCAACCTGTGGAGATTATCAATAGATCCCCTGCTGTTAATCTTGTGGCTGGATGTTGGAGAAGGCGGCAGTCACTTTGCCACGTGTTGAGAGTTGAAGCAATTCTCCGCTCACATGTGGTCCACGGTTACAAATCACAGCGGCACCTCTTCTCCCCCAGATTGATGGCGAAATGGAGGAAAAATCAATGGCTTCCTCTCATCTGAAAAAGCCACCTCTGTCATGTTTAGGAGTTTGATGTTCCTCTCTCTCTCTCTCTCTCTCTCTCTCTCTCTTTAAACACCAAGAAATGCAAGATCATACACATTGGCATGTGTTTCAAAATCTTCAATTACAAAAGCAATAAAACATTAATAAAGACGGAATATTTTCTACAGACACAAATATTAAGATCTAATTGTGTCTCCCGTTCGAGGCGCGGAGGTCGCTTCCGAAAGCCCCTAAACTTGACCCCCTCTCTTTCTCCCATCTCTCCCTGCTTTACTTCTTCTATGGGAAACGTAATGTTCAATATCACCAAAAGTTCCAGTTTCACAAGGTAACTCTCCTACCTCGCTTCCCTTCCCAGGTTCTGGGTCATTCAACTGACTGCAGCCTGAACAGGTTGAAGGCTTCAAAACAAACGACGGCAAAACCCTTTGGCAAAAATCCGTCGGGTTTCTTGGTAAATGGCGGTTGCGTTCAGTACTGACATGTTTGTTTTCCTGGAGGTGACCCCAACAGTTGTCAGTTCCTCCACCCGAGTGCTACCCCCCCTCCACCCCTCCACCCCACCCCTTCATCACTCTGTCCTTATCACGGGCCGCTGCTAGAGCTGTAAAGCCCGTAAAGTTAAAATGGCATTGTGTGTCGAAGTATCAGCTGAATACAATACTCACTTAAGAGAGCGATAACACCCTAGCTGATGTATCTTATGAATACCTTTTATGAAAGTGCTCAGTTTCAGCGTGTGAGTGCCGTTTCCCGGGCGTAACTGGATGCTTCCCCTCGCAGCCGAGCGCGGGGACCTTGGTGTAAAATTCCCGTGTCTGAAGACGGGGGCCGACCTAATAGTTCACGCCGTGCACGTGGGGCGCTCGTCCGCATGTATCTGCGAGCGGAAGCAGGCTCTGGGGCATCTGCGCTCATCCCCACTCGCCCCCCCCCCCCCCCGCCGTCTTGCGTCGCCACCATTCCTTTTCATTTCGGCTGGCATTCTAATCAGAGCGTTATGAGCTCCAGCGGGTGAAGTACGCAGGAAGTTGTCTTTTCTGACAGCCAATAAAAACCTTATAATCTCCCTGATTCAAGCGGGCCATTTAAAAAAAAAATACTAACTAGTGCTATCACTCAGGCCACCCCCCTCCTTCCGTTTTCTTTTTTTATTTAATGCCCTTTTTTATTTAATATATAGCACCTGAAAAATGAGAGACTCCCGCTTCACTGTGTAGATATTTTGTCGCTGATGATGCGAGACGAATTTCCATCACAGCTTTGTTTCCAGCGGGTGAGCGGATAATCTTTTACAGCCCGGGGAAGGAGGGCACAACCACCATCAATCTCCCCGGCTTATAGCCACCGCATGGTCGCATTACCCCGACCAAAAAACACCCGCCCGGCCCCCCTCGCCAGCAGCCCAGGGTCAGGAGTTGCCAGCGAATGTGCCCACATAGGACCTTCTGGGTATTGTGGGGGGTGGTGGGGGTGTGTGGTGGGGGTGGGGTTGGGGGTGGGTCACTGACGGACCCGGCCCCAGAGAGCAGCCACCTCCCGCCTCACCTCATCCTACGGAACAGCGCCTCGCTTCTGTTCCATTACTCCTGTCATTGTTATTATGTCATTTTTCTAACAAGGCAGTCACGTCTGAGAGAGCCTCCCTGCGCCGCCCCACCCCCCGTGGCCACCTGAAAAAACACAACTGTGTTTGGCAGCGTGGGGCCCCAGCTGACAAACAATACAAACCTTCTCCAGAGCTTTCGCCCCTCCGCGCTTCTCAGCCGCGTGCTCCATGTGGGGAAGAGCAAAAACAAATAAAAGTAAAATTTGTGCGGCGGTCCCACGTCTGTCGTGGCATGCCGCCCAGGCAGGCTTGGCCCCGGCGGGAGCGGCCCTCGGTGGCCCCCCGCTTCCTCTGCACCCCGTCGCCCGGACCGTCGCCCGCTGCACTGCAGCTCCTCCCGTGGAGATGCCGCTCTGCCGCCGCTCTGATTGACAATAATGAGAAGTGGCAGAATCGATAGGAGACAAGAGAGGGGTGCGTGCGCCAGCTTCTCCCCGAGCCTCCAGTCACAGGCCAGGGGCTCTGGCGGCGCTCACCTGTCATCCCTGCAGCCGCAGGATTAGGGCCGTGACAGTGACAGCAGCAGCAGAGGGAGAGAGAGAGGGGGAAAGGGAGAGAGAGGGAGGGGGAAAGGGAGAACGAGGGAGAGAGAGGGGGGGGGGGGGGGGGGCGAGAGAGAGGGAAAGGGGGAGAGTGAGAGAGGGGGAAAGGAAGCGAGAGAGGAACAGGGAGAGAGAGAGAGAGACAGCCGCCGCAGCCTGGAAGTGCAACGTTTTCCAGCTCATGTACAGTACGGCCACGCGTCTTCTCTACTGGTCAGGCCCAAATGTCACAATTCTACACAGCAAATTACGTCACATCATTGGTTCCAACTTGTAGTCGTGGAAAACCTCTGATGTGGAAAGTAAGTGGTGGAAGAAATAGTCGCACCTTCTTAAGGAAATATTTTACTTAAATGATCAAAAGTACTTATCCAGTCATATCCAGTGCCCTGGTGGACTATAACAGAGCATATAATATGGCATGAAGTGCAACTGGAGCTTTTATTTCTGCAGATGATATTCTGATTACAATTTACACTAAGATATTTTGTAAGATCTATATTAGATAATATAGGTATTTACTTTGAAAAGTAAAAGTCCCGTAAAAGTGGAATGACTCTGAAACTGAATATACATATACAGTAGGACAGACATTGTAAAATGTACTTAACTTTTCACCCTGGTGTAAAAACCCCACCCACACAAATAGGTGTGAGGGAGGTAAAATTACCCTGAATAACTTGGAAGAGTGGAATGTGGTAAAGAAAACTTCAAAAGTATGGATTTCCGCTCTCGTACAGTACATAAGGCGGCATCTCTTGAGCCAATTTAGGGAGCGCTTTCATATAGTGTCCAATTTCATGGATAAAAATAGCCACTCACCTTGTGCTTGGGCATAGTGTGGATGTGTGTGTGTGTGTGTGTGCGTGCATGTGCGTGCATCTGTGAGCGTGTGTGTATGCATTTGTGCATGTGTGCGTGCGTGCGTGTGTGCTACGGTGGCCGGGCGAGTGTCGTGACAGCCGGGCACTCCATTCTCTAATTGATCGGCAAAAGATGCACATGAAGAAGACGTTAGAGCAAAATGAAGTCATAACAGTGAATTGAGACATTTATTAGGTCAGACCAAAGGCCCTCAGAAACGTTGAGATTGTTTATTGATTTTTGTGTTTTGGCCGGCTGCGCAAGAGTAATCGCTTGTGCCGCCGCCGCTGCCACCGGGGGCCCGGCGGGGCTGGGGCGCAGCCAAACGTCGCCCGCTCCCCCGTCGCTTCTTGCTTCCTATTTTGTGGAGTGGACGCCTTTAAGCGCCGGAACGAGGGAGCCGTCGTCATTATGACCGCGATCGTTCGGCCATTTTTATGGGTGAACTGAGCGTGTGTCAAGCAGAGCGTGTTAGCGCACAGCGACCTGCGGGTTTTTCCGGCGTTGATGTTGAGGTTGTGTTGAGGTGTGTGCTGTTGTTTTCTGGGTTGGGATGGCTTACCTTGGGGGGAGGGGGGTGCTAAAACACGGACCGGATTTTTTACTGCGGTGTTTGGTACAAACAGCTTTGGTTTGGTTTGCGGCATATACATTTATAAAAAATGTTTTTTTTACCATTTCTGATCAGCAGTTTTCCACTGTTTATAAATGTAGTTGTACAGTAATAGGAAGAAGACACAGGAACAGAGATGCATAGAATAATCCATTTTTCTTTATTTTTCTATCGTACATCACAGTCGACTATTAGGTCCAATTATCCACCAAAAGAAATGTCTAAGGGCAGAAAATAAAATGATTTCACCTCCTGGACCCCCTCCCTGATGGTGTGTGTGTGTGTGTGTGTGTGTGTGTGTGTGTCATTGTGTGTGTGTAGCGCGCCGCCGTCGAGTGTTAGGCAGAGTTCAACCGTACCGGTGACATCAATCTGCCTGTTCTTTATTAGACGGAGCAGCGAGCTGTAACTGACTGCATTGTCCACAGATGGACTGGGGCCCATCGCACCCGGGACCCTGGTCAGCCACCCTGACAATACAATCAATAACCACACACTCATTATGGGATGGGGAGGCTGGGGCTGGGGGTGGGGGGGTGGTTGGGGAGACCCTGCCAGCCTTCCTCTACCTTCCTGCCCCCGGTAGAGCTTCCCTCCACCCTTTACCTCTGTCCCCTTCGCCTATTTGCCCTCTCTTTAGTTATTCCTTCCTCGTCCCTCCACTGAGCGCTTTATTTCCTTTGTAGGATGTTTCTTTTTTTTTTTTTTTTTTTTACCAAATCCTCTCCTGGCTGTTCTCAAAAAAAAAAAAAAAATGAACCCGGGAATGAGAGTCGGGTGACGGGACATGCTGCCTGCGCCCCGCCGACGTCCCAGCTCCAGTACAGTGCCGGGTAATCAGGTTAGACAGTAGCGGATGACAGTGATCCAGCGTGGAGCCCGGGGCCTATAAATGGTAATGCCCTCCACTTGCCTTCCTCATAAAGCATAATAAAGGGAGGTTATAAATCCAACCAATTAGCTGTGTCCATCAGTCGCCTTAATTGGAGTGTCGTGACTGGTTGGGGGATGACCTTGTGTGCCAGGAAGAGCCAAGACGGATGAGCGAGCGGCGGGCCCGGGTGGGCAGATCCACGCGGGCGTGGACGGCTCCTGGAGGATCCACTGTATCGCGGCCATGGTTAAGGGGCCCCGGTGACAAACGCTGTTGTCGGCGTTCCCCGTTGACGCCTCCGTTTCCAAACGTCTTCGCGCGCCGTTGGGTCGCGGACGAGGAATCGCAGGCGGAGCCGCCACCGCTCTGCGGCAACATGGCCGATGGGTACGCGACGCACTCAAAGAGAGTAAGCCTGTGGCGGGGAGGGCGGGGTGCAGGCGCCCCGGACGGTATTCAAAGGGTTTCTCTCATTCTCCGGAGCGGCGGACACTCTTTCTTTTTCGAACCCGGCCGTCCTCCCCTCCCGTGGGCTTGGCCGCCGCGCCCTCCCGCGTCAACACCCTAGTCAAGCGCTTCTCTGTGGCCACTCAAACCTGAGACCTCGGCTTCCGCTGCCGCTCCTCATATCCACTATCCAATGACACCCAGGAAATACAGGAGCCCTCTTTTCCATGTACCGCACACACTGCTCCCTCCCTCTCCCTCCCTCCATCCTGTGCCATCTTTCCACCCTAGGATTAGGTGGAGAGTTAACCAGCAAGTTGTTGGTGGAAAGTCCCCCCACACCACCACCACCGACACCCTGGCAGATGGAGAGCCGCTGACAGCTGTTTCCTTTCTCTCTGACCGTCCGGAGATAATTCCGTCAACAGTGTTTTGAACTGCAGATAAGGAAGGAAGAGGAGGATCCCTGGGACGGGCCCGCGTGTGTTTTGGAGGGCGGGTGCAGGGTGGGGGCGGGTGGGGTCCAGGTGCTCTGCAACGGGGGCAGCTCCAGGGTCAGATCAGACCTGCAGGGCCAGATGGAGCAGATTTTTGTTGAAATAGTGCGCAGATATCATTTAATAGTATCACAAAATGATATTTTACTCTTCATTTTGGGTTAAGGGTTGGAACATCGCCCCCATCCTGTGAAACTTTATTGTTGTTTGTCTGTTCCGCGTTCGTGTGTCATGTTAAGAATTCTGTCATGTCATCTGTCTTTTTGAAGAGTCCTATGTTTCCTTATGTTTTGTTTATTGCGATCCGCATTCACTTTTATAAATTACCTACTACAAAAAGATGACCATAATCAGACAAATAAATAATAAACAAATTAACAATTAGATGCATTATTATTATTATTATTATTATTATTATAGTTATTACTTATAATAATAATGATAATATAATTTGTGGGTTTTATATTTTCTACCGACCCATTACTATTTTAATATCCTTTCGCAATTTCTTGCTGTAAACTAAATTCTATCGGCTGATCACATCTTTCCTTTCCTTTCCGGCCTTCATTTTTATGAGTATAGAAACATGGAGGTTGTGGGGGGGTGAATTAATTTCCAATAACGTCTCCACAGAGCGGCTTTTGTTTGACGGGGACACATGGTTTCGCGTACCTGCCAGGTGTTGTGCTGCCGGCCCTCCACCCACCCCCACCTACACCGCCTACACCACCCTACCCGCCCGCCCGACCTGGCACCCCGGGGGTAAGGCGCACGATGACAGGCCCCTGGGCGCAGCATCAAAGGACTCATTGAGACCTGGATGCAGGCAGCACAGAGGGCCACAGTGTGGGCTGTGGAAACATGAACCCGCCCGCCACCCCCGCCGGCCACGCCGTCGGACCCACGAGGGATGGAGGCGACGGAGGGGTCTCTCATTCACTCCTTCTGCCTCGCGGGAGAGGGAGAGAGAGAGAGAGAGAGAGAGAGAGAGAGAGAGGGAGAGGGAGTTAGAGAGGAGAGCGAGAGATAAAGAGAGACCGGGGAGAACGCAGATCCCAGTGTGCCACGGTTAGACATTTGTGAAGGGAGGATGGAGAAGAAGAGAGAGTCCTGCTCTTCCGTCTGTTCTTCATTGGGAATGCCACCCTGCCTCTCTACGGGTCACGACAGAACCGTGTCACTTCTATTCCACCCCGTTCCCTAAATTCTTCATATTTCCCCACGCAGAGAATCAATTGTGGCCCATCACTACCTTTATTTTACCTGTTATTACCCTTTCCCTGGATCCCTGAGTTGTGCATGAGGCTGTGTGTAGACACCTAAAACAAAGTTATTTCCCTGGATATGGATATGATTCGCTTTCTTTTATTAAGATCTCTAAGGGCAGTGTGAAAGTTTCAGATTTCATATGAATTATGAATTAATCCCAAATGACTTGCGGAGGTGCACAGTCCACCTATTTCAAAGTCGAGGGTCCTCGATCGGATTGATCTTATTAACCGGGCCCCCTCTCCACCTCCCTCCCAGAGTGCAAACCAGTGTGTTTTAATGACGCGTAATATCATTTTTAACGGCGGGGCCCCTGAAATTAGCGGCGGCCGGGTCACGTCAGAGGGTACAGCTCTCGGCGATGCCCCTCAAATGAGCCTCACCTGTCGGGCGGGGGAAAGCAGCGCGGGCGGTCCCTCCAGCCGCTCAGGTCACATGACCAGAGGTTTTATTCACGGATGAGGCGGCGGCGCAGATTTTTATTCTCATTATTATTGTTTCCGCAATGCCTGTTTCTGTCCGTTCAGATTACCCGTTCACGCTTCAACAAACACTGTCGGCGCGTAACCAAGCATCTATAGGTAAATGTTTCGTTTTCAAAACAACATATAAATCGTTCATTTTTCTTCAGTTAATCTCGATCTGCGAGGCGAATAATGCAACTGAAGTCAATTTCTCCACCCCCACCCCCACCCCCACCGGCTGCCGTAAACAATGCCCACAATATTCCAGCCCCAAGTCAACTAGATTCCGCCGTCCCGGCTATTCAATCTCATCACCTTTAAAAGAGAGACGGCTTTAAATAATAAGAGTGTTGTTTGTGCTGACACCTCGGCTGATGTTTGTTGCTCGGTAATATATTGCATCAATAGAGCAGAGCAGTTGTCTGTGCTCTGCACCTGCACCAGCCATTCAGCCCCAAGTCTATAAATCCCACTGCTGCGAGGAATCAGAGAGCCGGAATGTTTCGTGGCCCCGCCGGCAGACCTGCTGTGTGTGAGTGTGTGTGTGTGTGTGTGTGTGTGTGTGTGTGTGTGTGTGTGTGTGTGTGTGTGTGTGTGTGTGTGTGTGTGTGTGTGTGTGTGTGTGTTGTGTGTGTGTGTAGACTCCAACCCCATGTGTGGTGGTGCTTTGATTAGCTGCCCCCAGCACACGCATAGACCTCCTTCTCGAGCTGCACTCATCCCACCGCCCCCACACACACACACACACACACACACACACACACACACTATTACTACTACTACCCCATCTCCCCGCCCCATCCCCCTGCATGCCACGTGCCAGCGAGCTATGCATATACAAATCACAACGGCCTTGTTAGCATAGTTTAGTGAAGATGTCAGCTTTACGAGGGCCCTGGTATGCTTGCTATGCGTGTCGGGTGGGGGCAATCCACCGGGAGAGCGTGACGTGGGCCCTGCTCTGTAAAAATGCTGATAAGGTGGGCTGGGGGTCTTCCACGATGACCGCAGGAACCCTCAGCTTTACACCGCATCTGAAAACAGATCCGACTGTCGCAAAAAAAATAAAAAATCCCCGCACAAAATACACAAAAGAAGGGTATTGAGCGTGAATGTGGTGAATACGGTCAACGTCAATAGAAAATGAGAAAAATCTCACTCTCCATAGAAGTGCACCGGACTTCCAGTTTGTTGTTGTCGTCAGTCACATTCGGTGTAAAGCCGACTTTACCACAGTGGCGGTGGTGGCGTGTTGATGGGGCCCCGGAACCTCCCATCCGTGTGGGTGTCGGCGCTTATGCCGGCGTCGTTAGATTGTTAATCTCATTTCCTTTCTGATGAATGGAAATGGAGAGAGGCTCTGAGTTTATCAGGCAGATAAATGGACGGCCCTCTGAGTAGATCTAATCTGTCAGGCGTCGGGCCCCGGGGTTCACCTGCCGCCAGATAATAACCGTGTCGAAGGGCAACTGATGATTTAGGAGCGCGCGGCTCTTTGTTTGCCTTTGCAAACACCTGATGGTTTCACTAATTAATCGCTTGCAATTAGCGAGTCACATCGGGCCAGATAGACCCCTTGAAGAGAATTATGGGATATTAAAAAGCTGGGGGGGGGGGGACTCCATTAGTGTTGACCTTTTCTTTTAAATTGCTGATATTTGAGATTTAATTCGGAATACAATGAAAACTTAATTTTTACTCACACAGTTTGGGCTCTCTGTGGCTCCATTCAGAAATAAGGTCCCCAGCAACCTGCAGGTCATTTATTATGATCTTTTAATATTAAATTAAAAGGATGTCACCGGTGGATTTATTTATTTTTTTACTTTCAAACAGGTTGGCTGAATAGATAAGATCTATATTACATGTGGAAAAAAAATACAAAAAAATTAGAATATTATAAAATAGTTCTGGTACATTAATGTACTACCAATTATATATACATATACTACGAATTATTTATTTTTGGGTTTATTTATCCGGTTTATTGTTTATTGTAAATACTTTGGAAAATAATTCCCATCTTTTACATATTGCCATTTTTTGTATTTTTATTCTTATTACTTTATTATTATTGCCTATTCTCTATCTATCTATCTATCTATCTATCTATCTATCTATCTATCTATCTATCTATCTATCTATCTATCTATCTGTCTATCTGTCTGTCTGTCTGTCTGTCTGTCTGTCTGCCTGTCTGCCTGCCTGCCTGCCTGCCTGCCTGCCTGCCTGCCTGCCTGCCTACCTGTCTGTCTGTCTGTCTGTCTGTCTGTCTGTCAGTATCTCGATATATTTTCCCATGTATTTCCCGTATGCTTTGTCTTTCATTTCAGTAAACATGAGTGGTACCAGAGTGAACTATGGGTAAGTTGTGAGACATTCTGTGCCTTCTGACTTACAGGAGCAGTACAGTATGTGAGCCTGGTGGTTTGGGGCGAGACAGACGTGGATGTTGCAGCAGGGAACACAACGTAATTCTCAGGGTTTGGTTGGTGGAAAAGAAACGCCCCTTGGCCAGATTAAGCACGGCCACAGAGTGCGCACCTGATTCATATTGAACCGCTCATCTCTTATCCCCTCCAAACATCACCTTCCTACAATGTATACAACTGCCTGTCTGTCTATCTGCCTGTCTGTCTGCTTGTCTATCTATTTATCTATCGATCTATCTATTTATCTATCTACCTATCTATCTACCTATCTATCTATCTATCTATGTCTACTGTATCCGTCTATCTGTCTGTGGTTCTGTCTATCTGTCTGTCTGTCTGTCTGCCTGCCACTCCCACTGTTTCTCTCTCTTTACTCCCCCCACACTCTTTACGACTTTACACACACACACACACACACACACACACACACACAGAAAACACACACACACACTCAGGGCCACTGAGCCGCCTGCTATCATCTCATCTCATCTCCTTCCTTCTCTCCCTCTCCCTCTCTCTATTTCTCTCTCTCTATTCCTCTTTCTTTATATATCAACCCCCTCCCTGTCTCTCTTTATATCCCCCCACCTCTCTCTCTCTCTCCCCTCCCTCTCTCTCTCCCTCTCATTCTCTTGCAGAAATGTGCACGTGCTCACACACACACGGCCACCGCCAGCCGCATGCATTTATTTATTCGTTATATTTCCTAATTCAGTTTGACGAATGAGTGACAGCTTGACACCTCATTCGGCAAGATTAATAGAACGACACAATATTTACGTGGCAGAGACAGCCAATTATCCCACCATCTATCATCCAGATTATCTTTCTGATTGAAAACTACTCGTCCATGTAATCGGAATTATTTGGAATTAGAAGAGAATTTATGGCTTCTTGTGTCACTTTTCCTGGACGGTGGTAAATTAGAAATATTAGATACATAAAGCGAGTGCAGGAAGCTGGGGGGTAAATAGAGGCCCAGAATTAATGTTGCACAATTTCATTTTATTTTTTTTTTTTTGTTTTTTATTTTTCATTTTTATTTTCCAGTCTCACTGCCCCTGAATGAACTCCATTCCATTCAGCCTGGCATCATTCTATTGGGGATCTGTATATAATTTTAAAAGACCGTATGTATTTATACGTTTAATTTTTTTTCTAGTTTTTATAAAGTTGCAATCTGTGTTGGGGTATTAGCTACAAATATTTCCTTTTCATCAAACAAGCTTTTTTTTTTTTTAAATAGGCAGGTAGAATTAAATGTGTTGAAGTAGGAAGACAGTAACGGATAAATCTTATCAGCAGAAATAGCTTTGTGTGTATTGTGCTTTGTTTTTAAATTTCTATCTCACTCAAGCCAGAAGCGACATCAGTTCGCTCCCTCAACCTCCGTCCTGCAAACCCCTTCGATGCCTCCACCTGACCCAGTCCACCGCCTCTGACAGTACTTACAATACCACAATGAGGTTCATGTTTTTGCTTCTAGCTTCATCTTATTTTCTTTCATTCGCCACAATGGGCTTTGCTGCGCCCATGCAACTGAGGGCCCTGCCTCATCGCCAGCACATATTTTTGTTTTACTTTTTTTTCCTCCGACTGTTGTGTAATGGAAAGTAAACGCACGGGGCTGACAGTAAAAGTCTGAGGCCTTTTTTTTTACCGGAGGAATCAATACGCCCCACAGCTGCAGGATTGGAAGCTTGTTTTTAAACAGCTCGACGGAAAATGAAAATAGATTTATAATGCAATAAGTTATCAAAGTGGCCGATAGCTTTTGCCAAAAATAAATGTGCGTGTACGGCGCCTATAGTATTTGGTATGGTACATGAATTGACTGAGCATTTTTCTCAGCGGGTCTTTAGTAATGCAATTTGAAAAGTGACGTTTCATCCATTTAGTAAACCCTGGCGCTCCAGAACCCTTGCACTCAGTCACTCCTTGTTTTAGAAATAGTGAAAATTGCCATATATAACTGTGTTGTTGCGTCTTGATTATATTGGCCAGAGTGTGTTCAGACTTGTAAATGGGATTATGCCATCCCTATATAGTGCCCCAACAACTGCCTTGTTTATTTTTATCCTCTTATTAGGGGAGTTGAATCCTTAAAGGGTGCCAAAATTATCCCGCAAAATTGCTGACAAGGAAAAATGAAAGGTCCCTAGCGGTTATTATAAGCAATCTGTCTGCATTGAAGCACAATGTGACTGCTGCGCTGGCGATACCAAGGGGGTGACCTCGGCGCGATGGGGAGGAGATGCTCGCTGAAAGTCAGAGGAACAGTCTGCGAAGGGACCACCAGGGGCTGGAACACGCTCCCTTCTGCGTCTTCAGGAGAGAAAAGTTGAAATTGTCAGTTGTCAATGTGTAATAACCGGCAGATCTGTCTGTGACAGAGAAATGGATCCAAACCATGATGAGAAGTTTGTTGTGTCTTTACAGACCGCTGAAGGGCGGACCAAGGGATGCACTTTAATTTGGTTGGTGGCAATATTTACATGTAGTTAAATTCTGATGTTTTGGTCTTTATGGTATTTTCCATATTTAAATTTGAATATTAAGCACAAATAACTCAAAATTCACCATGGTTCTGCACTACAAAATGAGGAGTTTGCCATGCAGACTAGCCTAGAGAGCAAAAGATAATTAATTTAATTATCAAATTTATTTATTTATTTATTTTATTATATTTGTATTAGATATTGCAATGTTCACTCTAAACACCATACAATTATGAAAGCAGATATACATAATCACTATTTACTAAATTTGGGCCGGTTTTGGCAGATTAGGTTGTATGGTGAGCAGTAAGATAAAGGTGAAGTAGATAATTCAACCAGCCAGCCAGCCGTGAAATGAGGTTGTGATTTCTATTTCATATAGGACCGCTGCAGGATCCAGTATTTTGGAAGTATCTAATAAGTTGGAGCGGCGAGATCACTCTGCCCGGTCGTTCCTTGAACCCCGGGGAACAAATTAACAGCGTCTAACTCCTGGCTTTCCTGTAACCTTTCCTCCATCCTGTGAGTGACATTTGTGTTTCACTTTGCCTTGGGCCCAGGCGTATGGTGGCCTGCGAGAGGATGCAGAGAAATATTGCATATGTTAAACAACTGAGGCCATCGCTGTGTGTGTGTGTATGTGTGTGTGTGTGTGTGTGTGTGTGTGTGTGTGTGTGTGTGTGTGTGTGTGTGTGTGTGGAGAAAGAGAGAGAGAGAGAGAGAAAGAGAAAGAGAGCGACTGTCCAGCTGTTGAATGGAGACTTCCTCTGGTGTAAAACTAAAAACTCTACGGAGGAGGCAGCAACAGCCGCGGGGTCGTGACCCCAGAACATGGAGCTGGTTCACAACTCTCTCTGTGTGACTGGAGACACAGTAATTACTACTGCTGCTTTCCACTTCCTTGGACCGAGCAGGTGTGTGTGTTCCTGCGGGCCCCAGGATCATCATAGTGTTTATGTAAATATAAATGGTATAATATCACATTGACTAAAGGTAATGTTCTGTGGGGGGCTGTGCGAGATGGCTTCTCAACCAGTGCATAAAGGGAAAGTGATCTAAGCCGAATCGGGGAGCAGTTGGAGGTGGACGAGAGGAGAGAGAGAGAGAGAGAGAGAGAGAAAGAGAGATGGAGATGCCACCCGGTGTATGAACCTTCCAGCTGAGTTGTCATGGCACTAATAGAAAAAGTGGAGCACAAGGTCAGGGTCTTCAGCACCTGAGTGGAAGATTTATGGCAGCCGAGCCATGAGAGAGAACAACGATGGAGAGAGACACAGAGAAAGAAAAAAAGGGAGAGACAGAGATTGAGAGAAAGAACTAGAGAGGGGGGGGGGTGAGAGAGTAAGAGACCTGGAAAGCTGAAACTTGGGACCTGCTTGACCCTTTGGAAGCCGCAATATTAACTGTATCAACGGGCTCCGGTACAGCTCCAGAACACCACAATTAATTCTATCTCATCATTACATTAACATTACATTAATGTAATGATCAATAACGACTGTGATGTATTTGAATGCGATAACAACACACAAATGGAATAAATCTCAAGGAACACGTCGTGAAATGACCCGAGGTCATTATCATACACGATGTACAGCGATCAGCCTCAACATTAAAACCACTGACAGGTGAAGTGAATAACAATGATCATCTTGTTACAATGGCACCTGTCAAGGGGTGGGATATATTAGGCAGCAAGTGAACAGTCAGTTCTGGAAGTTGATATGTTGGAAGCAGGTAAAATGGGCAGACTTAAAGATATGAGCCACTTTGACAAGGGCCCTGGTGGTTAGTGGTTAGTACCTACCAAAAGTGGTCCAAGGAAGGACAATATAGGCGATAGGGTCATGGGCGCCCATGGGCTCATTGATGTGTGTGGGGAGCGAAATCTAGCCAGTTTGGTCTGATCCCACAGAAGAGCTACTGTAGCACAAATTGCTGAAAAAGTTAATGGTGGTTTTGGTAGAAAGGTGTCAGAACACACAGTGCATCACAGCTTGCTGTGTATGGGGCTGTGTAGCTGCGGACGGGTCAGAGTGCCCATGCTTGACTGACCCCTGTTCACCGCTGAAAGCACCTACAACTGGCACGTGAGCGTCAGAACTGGACCATGGAGCAATGGAAGAAGGAGGCCTGGTCTGATGAATCACGTTTTCTTCTACAACATGTGGATGGGCGGGGTTAGGGTCCGACCCCATCGAGCATCTGTGGGATGTGCTGGAACAACAAGCCGGATCCATGGGGGCCCCACCTCGCAACTTACAGGACTCAAAGGATCTGCTGCTAACGTCTTGGCAGCACGAGGTGGAGCTACACAATATTAGTGGTTATTAGTGGTAGTTTTAATGTTGTGGCTGATCCGTGTATATTCTGTGCATTTGGAGCGGAATTTGGATTTGTATTCAGCGCTGCCTTTCATCCCTTCAGACCACAAAAGGTGCTCTCTGCCGGTGATGACAGAGGAGACTTTTATGATTATCTCTGTAGCATGTAGTGCCGCCGAAAAAGAGATATCATCATTATCCCGACACAAAGGCGGCCCTCACATTGTTAAAACAATTTGCTGCTCGCTAATGTGGGGTGTCAGAGCGGTGCGTAGCTCTAGTTCCAAGAGTTTAAGTTGTAGGGACCCGCCGCCCCGCCTCCCGCTCCATAGCCTGGGGAATCACAGCGGGTACGTGGCTCATTTCCTCATCAAACACAGAGGGAGTGATTTGGAATATTTATGAGGCTCCCAATTTAAGTTAAACATTTAACAACAAAAAAAAAAAAGCATTAGATTAAAATGAGACAGCAGAAAGGGTTAAAGTCCCCGCGGGCAGCCCGGGCTAAAAATTAAACGTGGCGGGTTGTGGGAGTGACTCCCGCTCACTAACATCACTGTATAGAACCAATGAACACGGTATACATTCAAAAGGGCTTATTCTTGAATGGGTGGTTAAAATTCTAATCAGGGAAGATGAGACGATGCTGTGCTAAAGTAATATATATATAGAGAGAGAGAGAGGAGGAGAGAGAGAGAGAGAGAGAGAGAGAGAGAGAGAGAGAGAGAGAGAGAGAGCAAGCAAGGGAGAGCGAGTGGGTGAGAGAGAGAAAGAGAGCGAGGGAGAGAGAGAGATATCCTCGGAGAGATCCTGTTTCCTCTTGCCATTCGTTTTAAGCTCGGGGTACTTTGAGTTTTGCTGGATGTGTTTATTCTTTGTTGGCTTTTATTAATTCTGATGTCTCAGCCGGGGCGATTCGACCACCTGGTTAAATAAAGGTTAAGTAATAATGTTTGAAAAAACAAAATGTGGTGTTGAGTACGACAACAGACGCCTCCATCTGTCTCCCGGTGAGAGGTGGGGCTGCTTAGGTCAGAGGGCACGTGTAACACAACGCCGTATTGACTCTATTGATAATCTATGCCTTCCCTTTTTATTCCTGCTCTCCTCTCTCTCTCTCTCTCTCTCTCTCTCTGCTGCAGTGTTCTGTGGAGATCAGTGAGCAGATCCATGTGTGTGTGTGTGTGTGGCGAAGAAAGGTGGGGGTCGGGCTCCTCCCTACTTCCTGTGTAATCACCCGGCCCTCAGGGACACGCCATCCATCCATCCATCCATCCATCCATCACACCAAGAAAAAGTTCAGGTGCGCTACATCACCCAGGGTTGAGGGGGCCATGCCAGCTTTTACTGTGCGTGTGTGTGTGTGTGTGTGTGTGTGTGAGTGTGTGTGTGTGTGTGTGCGCGCGCGCACTTGTGTGAGTGAGTGTATGTGAATGTGTGCGTCAATGGATGCACATGCATCATTACTGTGTTATAACAGTCTGCAGGACATCGCACCACCGTATGGAGTATATCTCCACCCAGCCGGAAGACCCAGCCGGAGGTAATCCACCCAGTCCAACTCTTCCCTTCCACTCTGAGGACGCTGCCAATCAATCTCACGAACCCAACAATGAAATAAACTTTTAAACCCTAAGCATTAATGCTGCATACGTTCTGTCTCCTGCAGAGTGCCACTGATGTTTATTTATGTTTCCATGGCTTCCCTCAGGGAAGTGGCTGATGCCGCTACCTCAGAGACACCGCTGCAGGGCATCATATGTTGCCCTCCAAGATTCCCCATGCACTCTGCATCTGCCAATGCGCGCGCACGTGTGTGTGTGTGTGTGTGTGTGTGTGTGTGCATATGTGCGTGCATGCGTGCATGTGTGTGTGTGTGTGTGTGTGTGTGTGTGTGTGTGTGTGTGTGTGTGTGTGTGTGTGGAATTGATAAAGGATTTAGAAAGCATTAGCAGCAATGTATTAGAGCAGCAGTCGTCAAGTAACACGCTTTTGTAGTCACGGTGAACAGGGTCATTCTGTTTCTCTCTTGATTTAGTAATAATTTTTAATTATAAAATAAAATACGTCGCATGATAAGAGTGCTAATTCAAGGCTACAATTCAGTAGATTTAATGGTTATTTAAACCTTTAAAACATTTTTTTCGGCTGAAATCTGTATAAATCGCCAAAAGCAGTATTTTATTTTATTCACACATAAAGGAAAAAAGGAAGCTGCGCAACGATAATGACTTTTTTCCTCTTTCAACATTAAATATAATATGTTTCCAGTTATTCGCAGAGGAACACGTGGATTTCAGAGTTCTCAGTGGCGTTGGACGACATCCACTAATTCACACTTGCGTAACAAGCCACTAAAGCCTTTGTGGAGCCCGGTTCCTGTGCTTGAATGACGGTAATGGAGAGTCAGTTGTTAACACCTGCTAGTGCTTAGCATTAAGAAAATTTATCATGGCGTCTGATTTATTATAATGTCCCCTTAGTTGATGCAAATGGTTTTCTGCCATTATCTTGTAGCCCGGAATGAAGGTCCTCCAAAGGCAGGCCCCCCTATTGTGGCGGTGTGATCTCATTTTCTCTGCAGAGGAGCAAGCGGCTGGCCTCCCTGTGATCCACCTGGCAGGAGGGGAGCCGGGATCGAGACGGGCCAGGCCAGCCCATTGACCTCTGGGTAAATTTCTGGCTGCGCTGGGCGGGCGGATGGTGTGGGCCAATGGCGGGGTGCGGATGACTCAAGCAATAGGGTTGTGATTAGCTGACATGGCGGCCGGATTTTGCAAGCTGTCCTATTCCTGGGCGTTGGGTGGGCAAAGGGGACACAAGAGCTGAAATGGGAATGAATGTATTGATCCTGCCGCCTTTATGAGAATGACACGCACAAGCTATTTTTATATGAGGGGGGTACACAGTGCCAGTGGGGGCAATCTGTCGGTGACGTAGGTAAGCTAAAACGTGGATGGAACCCAGTGCAGAGAAGAAAGCTGCGAGAATAGAGCAAATCTGTCGTATACAAAGGTGACCAGATGCTTGATTTTGTCACAACATAATCCCGCGTAAACATCATAGGATAGTCACGCCGGGGCTATTTAAAAGAACACATTAAAAATCATAGTCACGGCGCAATAGAACGCTCCCGGGTCCGTCCGTCCTCCTGCTCCGCTGCCCTTTTTGCACCTTTGGGATTGTGAGGAGGCCCGGTTGAAAAGCCAAGGCCTGCCGACAGTCAGAGTTGAGAGGAGGCTTATTCACTGAACTCCTCCACTCTTTTTGCATAAAGTAATTGCTGTCAGGGAGTGTGCACTGTAGAGAGTTGCTCGGGCCCTGCTTGCAGTGAGGGCGAGATTAGGGAATAAAAGAGCTAAGTCAGTGCTGCTCAGGCACTCCCCTCGCCGGCTTCTGCCATGGGGGACGCGGTGGATGAGGGCTGACAGTGATGAATATTGGCCAAAAGTTTGTATTCCACATGATGATTTTCCCTAATGAGAATTGATGAATGCGGGAGGGAGGGACTCGGGACTGTGCCATGAGAGGAGGGACCGCTCATTACGGAGCAGTCATGCTAAGTTGATCTGCTTTATGGGCGGCAGGCACTGCACATGCCAGAACCATGAGGGATCAACTCGGCCATACTGGTATTCCTCGACAAAAAAAGTAAATATTATCAATCAATAAAACTTTGACTTCAGAGAGTATGGAATGAGATATAGCCAATTAAGGACAAATCAATAAGGAGGATGAGCCCTCTGGACACAGAAGCAGAAACCCTAAGCAATTACTGACCACAATGCATTGCGTTCAGTGGGAGTTTTGCAGTCAACTCACACACGCTGCGGTATCGCAGAACTAGCAGTCTCTCAATCCATATGCATGAAGGTGTAGTCAACACCTGGGTGCGGGACAGTCGCGGTGCCTCTGCTGCCTCGACGATAGCTGCCCCGGCCCGAGAAAAGTGGGAGAGTAGGGGTCCACCGCTCTATAGCAGATGGCAGAGTTTTGAAAAGCCATGGCCCCGAACAAGCCCCAGGCAGCCCCAGAGGCCGGCGCTCAGCCCCAGCTCCACATGTGGCAAGCAGGAAGGACATTAAGTGGATAATAGTTTTGTTAATAGTGAACCAGGTCATTTACTATCATGTGCGTACTTTATGGAGCACAACCACTGCTACTGTGTGCAGAGGGGGAGGCGGCCGGCGCAGGTTTGACTTTGAGTTAAAGATCATATTGTCACATGCATATTCAGCACTATTCTCAGGCTGTTACCATCTTGGATAAACATTGTGCAATACAGCAGGTGATTTAATAGCTGATTGTTTGGTCTGTGAGAAAGGATATTAATGGCGGTGCCATTCTTTCAGTCATATGACTGACCTGGGAACACGGAACATTTTCCACTTTTTTCGACGATATTAGAGTTTGGTTTATGAACTATATCCTTGGAACGACCGTAGTGGAGGCTAATCACAGCCTTGTCCTCCGCCCTCCACCCCCCCGCCCCCCGCCCCCTTTACGGTGCCATGTGATGTGGTTAGGTCTCGATGAACAGATAGGCTCTCTTTAATATCCAGGAGCTCCTTTCACAATGTCTGGCAGGTAGCCGCACGATGACAGCAAAACAAGCCGCCAACAGGAAGGAACACGACGCACGCAGAGGTTCACTGAACCCCGTGGACTCTGCCTGGACTCTCGACTGCAGGCTTTTCTGTGGTGATTAGTGATTAAAAAAAAAAGAAAAAAGTGATTTTAATTACAGACGACACGCAAAATAACAGTCGCGTCCGTCTCTGCATGCAGATTTCTATCACTCTGGGACCCTGTTTGTGTCTCGTACTATTTAAGACGTCATCCTCCCTGGCCACAGGGATGGACTCTGAGTGTCATTGTCAGATGCAAAGCGGGGCTATCCAGACAGATAATAGGATTGGCTTTTCTACATTGTGTTTTCATTTTGTTGATTTTTTTTTTTCTCCTCAAAAGTGAATTAGGGCATCTCTTTCATCCCCTCGCAAACTGAAATAATGTATCCAAGGGGTGCATTCAAAAACCATTTAACCACTTTGTGCTGTATTCATAATTGAATTTTAACTTGAGGTCCTAACATAGCAGCCATCACCATCTCCAATATTGGATTTTCCAATACTTTTATTCAAGAGGCCTTGCTTTATTTCCAGCCTGTTGAAATGACATGCTTTTTAATCAGCCAATGCACAAAATATCTGACTGAATTGGAATCATTAAACCTGCCTGCTTGCTTGCACACGCACACACGCGCGTGCGCACACACACGTGCACACACACACACACACAGACACACACACACACACACACAAACACACACACACACACACACACACACACCAGGCGTAGTCTATTAGAGAGATGGAAGATTATGGTTTAAATGGAGTCATTAGTTACGCAAACCTAATGATCGTCTTATTTGTATGAATAAATCTGATCCATTTCCTTTGCTCCAGGCAGATGTACGTATACAAATTTTTTCCCCTCAAATGATTCTGGACGCATTGAACAAAAACAACAGCGGCATCAACAACAAAAACAACATCAGGACCCCCATAATGAAAAGGAGCGGCGGAACAGGCACTCAGGCGATTGCATTCATTACCCCTCTCCACTATATGGACCCCTTCACAGGGATTACCCCTGGTTCCAGAGAGGTTGATTATTAGTCGCTCGCAAAGGTTTCGTTTGAATCGCCCCAGTTAAACGAGAAATTGCAGGCTGAGGAGAGAGGCTAATAACAGTTATTAACCCCGCGCGGGCGGCGGCGTTAAAGAGCGCCACAATAACGAGGTGCACCACCAAGGTTTGAGGCGCGCCGCAGAGCGCACCACGCCGACCCCCCCCCCCACCCCCCCGAGGAGAAGCTAACTTATTAAAATAATGAATTAGCCGACCAGATTACTGCAGCCTGCGGCAAAGGCAATTATCCCTCTCCAAATCCCAGGACAGGGCTCCCCAGTGCCACCATAAAACAAGTGCTCAGAAAGCAGGAGCCCCTCGCTCCACGCAAATGAATAGGCCGTTAATTAGGATCTTTCCCGCTGCGGGTAGACTACCCACTGCCATAGCACAACCACTTCTACCAGATAGGGAGAAGCGAGAGAGGGAGAGAGAGATGTAATGGGGAGATACAGGATGTGCATGTGGGGAGGGTACACAGAGAGAAATATACTGTATATAGAGAATGGCAAAACAGCAAAGAGAGAAGTAGAGAAAGGAAGAACAGTCAAATGAGTTGAACAATCAAAGTGTTCAGTGGATTGATAGAGAAGGAGAGAGAGAGAGAGAGAGAGAGAGAGAGAGAGAGAGAAGCATCTGTGGTCCAAATTGTAAGCTCTCTGCAGGATGCTGGTGGAAATAAACAGAGAGCAGCCTCCCAATACTGTGCTCTGTGTGTGTGTGTGTGTGTGTGTGTGTGTGCGCGTGTGTGTGTGTGTGTGTGTGTGTGTGTGTGTGTGTGTGTGTGTGTGTGTGTGTGTGTGTATGAGTGCGTGTATGAGTGCGTGCGCGTGCGTGTGTGTATGTTTGTGTTGGGGGTTGGTCCACCAGGGCTAATTGTGTGGCCCGAGCTTTCAACCTGTTCTCTCCATGTTCCCGTCAGACATGTTTTAGGCCCTGAACAGCGCCGGGGCCCGGCCCACAGCAGATTGCTGACTGAGAGTCCTGCTCACAGGGGGATGGAGCGACTGGAGGATTAGTTGAGGGCCACAACGTTGCGATACCCTCGAATCCCAAAACACAGTATTTGGGGCTGATTGCAGTTTTAGGGCCAGCACAGATCGCCTATTGCCTGGTAAAGAAAGCGTTAAAACCCTCTCTTCAGAAGAATGGGGAGTTAATCGGGAAAAGTCGGACAAAGGATGGGTGCAGGCGAAGTAGGGCAACGGCCACCCTGAAAAAGAGACCCAACGTACTTCTTGACATATATACAGGCCATAATGGTTATAAATACTCAAGAATCACACCGCTGACACCGTGAACCAAATCTGGCCACCCTCTGCTTTCACCTTCCAACTCCCCATTAGTGGAAAGTTTTAAAGTCTGGACTCACCTTGTCCTGTATAGCTGCAGTTATACGGCACAGCGCAGGTAGACAACCGTCTAAAGGAGAAACTGTGCCACCAGGGAGAGAGCTTCACACACTGGAGATAGGAGACCAATTTGGATTATCTCTCCTACGTTTCAATCACACGGTCCGTATTCCCGTTAGAATGATACAACTATATCAGGAATGATTTTTTTTCCGTGGGTATATTTGACACATTTGAAAAGACCCCCGGCCTACGTCTCGCCACGTTTCGGCTCGCTTCGTAGGAATAACCACCGGCAGCTACAGGTTTAGACACTTTTTTTTTATTTGCAGTAATAACACCCCTACGACTCCCGGAGGATCTTTTCTACGGTTTCATGAGGATTATTTTACCGTCTGTTGCGTCGCGGCGAAATATGGCTGTGGTGGAAATATTCATTACATTCCATAATAGCGTAAGTTACACCTGGGTGTGTTACACCACTGGATTGGGTTACGAAAGAGGACTGTCTTTTCAGTCTTTGCGCTGAGGTGAATTGCACGTGCGCTGAATTGAACGGACACATATTCTATTCCGGTATTCAATTGTCTGCTTGTTGACAGTATTTTGAAAAACGAGCCATCTATGTGTAGCATAAACACTTTGTAATACTTACCCTTTATATTGCAATTTGGTCCCAAGGGGAAGATTATATAGTCACACAGATACGCGGGCCTAGGAACAAGACATTAGGCTCCTGCATTGTATGTATATGCCTGCAAGGCTTGACATGAATGCAATTTCATGTCATTTGAATGCCTTTCATGAGGCAAGGACTCTTTTGAACTGCCTTGAAAAGCTCATCCAAACCCCGCGCTGGCTGCCAGTGGCCCTGGGTACAGAGGAGTCGTGTCGACAGACCCAATTAATGATGGGGCGTCTGAGAGGGAATGAATGAGGAGCTTTGAGAGGATTCCTCCACCTTAAATCCCCCTGTGCTGCAGCTCCCAGACTGCCTGTGAAGAGCAATCAAACCGCCGCACCCCCCCCTCCTATTTATCACTTTAAGACATTAGCCAGACATGGGCCTGAATATTAACCAGCTCCTTTTTCCAGGGGAGTTCCACACCAAAGGCTGCGTGTGGCAACATACATTTTTAATCACAGGTGAAAACGAGGGCTTTCAATGGTGCTCATCTGTTACCGTGCGCTTAACTCGCTGCAATTTTTCTTCCTGGACGCCCCGAAACCAAAGTGGTCGGCCCAGGAGGTTGTCCTCCTCCTTGCCCTCTCTTTTGTGCTTTCTCATGTTTATATTTAGTGTAATTTCAATATTTCACGACAGTCTTTGTTTTAAAATAACGGCAACATTTACCGCGCTCTGCCGCGCCGTATCCTCCCGGGTCCCCGGCTCCCAGAAATTGTTTCCGAGACCTACGGTAAACTCTGCTTCTGCGACCGCCCTGACTCCGACGCCACAGTTCATCTCCCCGGGCCTGACGTGCGTCTTCCTCTCCACCGTCCTGCCGGGCCGAGGCAGCGGAGCGTGGTCCGGGGTTCCGCGGCTTAATTGAAGTCGTGTTCTCCAGAGCCCGCGGCCGCCGCTTCCGCGGCAGCAGCTCCTGCGGTGGGATCAGGGCGGACGGCGGTGCCAGGGTACCAGGCGGGCGGGGGGAGGGGGGGGGGGGGGGGTGGCCTCTCCTTACCTTCCCCGTGGGTCTCCTCCATGTGACACATGACACCCCGGTCACTGGGTCACTCCGGCGCTGTGGCGGCACCCCAGGGGGATGATGGCCCATTACCAGGAGAGGAGACTTCTCTTAAGATGATTCTAAAGGAGAATCTGGGTCTAAAACGACATTTTGTTCTTATGATATGACAAGGATTTCTATGTCCAGAAGCCTTTTTTTCTAAGTTTTCAAGGGGAAGAAGGTACTTAAAGTGCACTTTGAGTTCATCGTCTTTGCACAGGACAGAGAGTTTACATAAAGTTACTGTTAAAGTGTGTGCAAGTGTGTAAGGTGTATGTAAAAAGGGTTTTGCAATCTTCTTTTTGCTGTTTCGGTGTCATAGATACAGTATATGTTACAGTGATTGCTAGAAGGGAGATGCTCAACAGTGCGGTTTAATGCAGCAGCATCCATTTTGTTTTACCATGATGGAAATGATGTGGGAACTTTCAGGGTTTTTTTTGCAACGTGCTGTTGAATGAATGGGGTTTTTAGATTCCTTTTGGAAAAAAGGAGAAAATAAATCAGGATTTTATGTCCAATGAAATCTCAGTTAAGGATTAAATTATAAATATAAATTAATTATTATTATAAAAAAAAAATTCACATTCCTTCCACAAACAAAAACATTTAAAGTGTCCATCATTCAGGATGTCTTCTTCACATATCAAAAAAACAAACAAAAGAACAACCATAAATTAAAATTTCTATTAAACAATGTGTTCTAAAAATGACATCTATCATGAATTCCACACCAGCTTCGTAGATATGTATGTCAAACAGTCATTGTACAGTCATATCATATCCATTGATGAATTTGGGTGCATTTTGTTATCTTCCTAATGATTCCAACGCCCTCCTCCGTGCAGTTCTTAAATACAAACGATGCCTCATCGGGGAATAATGGTGCGTGGGAAAGTCAAATGGAGTTTGGCGATGCCACTTCAATTCTAATCAACTTGGAGATGGATGGAAAGCACACGACATGAGATAGCCACGACAAAACTGGAATGTTTAGGTCTTACTGTTTAAAGGTGGAATTAATTATTCTGGAGCCTATTTTTGTCTTTTTTTTTTTACGATGACCCAGGAATCAGGTTGTTTCAGACACATATCAGCTAAATGACGTGCAGCGCGTGGACGAGCTCTGCCGCCGTTTATCTCAATCTGCCCTGTGCTCCGGGAAAACGGAACGCTGAGGAAAGTCATTTTGTGCCCAATGGAAGTTTTCCTTTGGAAATTTTGCCTTCCATTAAGAATCAAATTAAGTAGCTGGACCAGTGCGCTCTGGAAGTCCACTTCCTTTAAAACATATGTGCATGAGCACAAACACACACACACACACACACACACACACGCACACACACAAACACATGCATGCAGACACACACACATTTTTAATTTTTGATTCATTATGTTCTCTTTGAGGTAGCTGGGATGGTGTGGTGTTGAGCGAGGGAGTTTATCCACTCTCTAGTGTGTATGTGTGTGCATGCATGCGTGTAAGTATGTGTGTGTGTGTGTGTGTGTAGCTGCAGGTCTGTGTGTGTGCATGTATTTTAGCGAATATACTGTATGAGTGTGTGTCTTTTTCTGTTTGTGCAAGTGTCTCAGAGGAAAAACCAGAGAAAGGGTGTACAGTATGTGTGTGTGCGTGTACATGTCAGCGTGCACTGGCCATTGGTTATTATTTCGCAGAGGGAGGGGGCGGCGGAGTGCACGCGGCCATCAGTCACCGCTGTGGGTCAGCCCTCGCACGTGACGGCGGGTGACCAGTGTCAGACAGGAAAGGTCGCAGGCTTTCACTCTCTCCCAGTCTACTGAGCCTGAAAAGCCCTCTCTCTCTCTCTCTCTCTCTCTCTCTCTCTCTCTCTCTCTCTCCCTCACACACACACACACACACACACACACACACACACACACACACACACACACACACACACACAGTCCAGAATCTTCAGCTTAGCAGTTAACACAACAGACTCGTAGGCGTTCTCCCAGTCCCCCGCACGTCGTTCCCAGGTTTGGGTCATGCTGAGGTGCAGCCATACTGGAGTCAGCAGTTAACACACACTGACTCCATTTATTCCTTTTTCCTTTTGGCTGTTAACTTCTATTTTGTTGGGGGTTTTTTTTGGGGGGGGGGGGATTTTTTTACTGTTCTGCTCTTTTTAATAACTACATCTTGAAGCTGGTGTCATGTTTTCCCATCTGTCCCATTGCAGGACGGTAAAATCTTGAGGCAGCTCCGCTGTACGTCCCTCTGCGCTCATTGGGGTTTCGCAGTTAAAAATGCCATACCCATTGTTTCTAATGGCGCTGTGTCACCACACCATCACGTGTATGTGTGTTTATCATTTATTATGTGTGTGTGCGGTTCTTTTTCCACGCGTTCACAGGCCCATGGGCCGAAAGAGATGAAATGCACGATTCTTTCTTTTTTCAAATTCTCACTCTTGCCTGAGGGCCGCCTTTCCCTGATTGGACATCGCCCACACTAAGCACGTCCTCATTTGCGCGTTTCAACTTTTTCCTTGAGAAAGCACATTTTCACGCAGAGCCCAGAATGCGGCCACGGGAACGCGTGCACGCGCGTGCGCACACACACACACACACACACACACATAGACAAACAAAATAGACAAACAAACACTGAGTTCTGAGATTTCTTTATATAGTTTCCCCATCTAACTTAATTAATCTCCGGTACAAAATGGCTTTTTTTTTTTTTTTTTTTTTTTTTTTTTTAAGTTTGGCTTTTGTTTCTAACGACGATAAAAATCTCCCCGGTTGGAGATTAGGCATGAAGTTCTACGTATGGAACCTTTGTACCACCCTCCCCCGCCCCCCTCCGTTGTGGGCAAAAAAAAGGGGGAAAAAGGGCATTGATAGGAAGGCAGATAGAGCTGATCAATAAGAAGTGCAGTTTTCTCCTCAGGCCCTCTTTCATATCTCTGTGCTGTTTGTGCTTTGGAGGGGTCGGGGGTAGGGCTCTGGTAAGTGGTGGCGTGGGCGGGCTTCTGCCCCTTTATCAATCAGGATTTTAATTACACACGTCTAGGGCGACAGCTAGATTAGAAACCAATCGACGCTATCGGCCACAAAATCTAATTACTGTTTATTGACAGATAAGGGCAGGCCCCCTTCACTTTCCCAAATAAGATAACCCCACCCCACCCAACCCACATAACCCCCCCCCCCCCAACACACACACCCATACACAATGAGGGGCGGCTCATATTGTCCATGAAAGACTCTATGATAAGTAACCCTCCACGGGGGGAGGATTCTCTTATACTTAGGGCGAGAGCTCGTCTCCAGAGTTCTCCATTGTAGATTTGTCATATGAGGGCGTCGGCATGTGGCGCATGCAGAATTTTGGTTAGACTATGAGTCATTGCTCAGTTGGAGGTATTCAGCTTTGCGTTGATATACGCCACGATATCATTTTTGGTTTTGGAAATTATTTTAGAACGGATTCCTGCCATACTTAACCTTGTTTTTTTTCTGGTTACGTCCCTCTGCTTTCACGTTCATCTGCCTCTCCTGAACCAATGTTTTTTTTTTTTAACGATGAGAAATGGGTGATTCCTGACCCTGGGGTGACACAAACAGGTGGACCGTCCCTTCCACTGGAGACACACGTCTATCCCCAGAGGACGGTCCCATCCCCCCCCCCCCCCCCCCTTCCCCCGGCTCCCGCCCTCCATCCGCCCAGCCCGCCGGAGCCATGCCCCTCACCCCGAAAGCCGAGAATCAAAATCTGCCTCAGGTAAATATGGAGTAAATGATTGGATTATTGTTCTTTCATTTGGCTGTGTAGTAATGGCGGGATTATAAACATTGCAGGGTATAGATTTCCTGTCAGATCCTATGAATCAGACGTCCTTATCTCATTTCCAGACCACCTCGCCAACCAGCCGCTGCCATCTCTCAGCAAAAAAGGGGGGGCAGTCTGGGGCGGGGGGCTGGGGGCATACACACACACACACACACACACACACACACACACACACACACACACACACACACACACACAGAGACACGCACATATGTTTTCGGTGGATTTAAACAAGCTGGTGAGTGCACGTATGCACAGGTGTGTGGTCTAGAGGCTCATAAATACACACACATACGCGCACGCACGCACGCACGCACGCATGCACACACACTCATCCACGCACACACACAGGGAGAAAGAGAGGGGGCGGAATAGGGAGAGACTGTTGTCACCCAGGACAGCACAACCACTCCAAAGTCCATTTGAAGATTTCAAATACCACTTAGGTCCCCTGTCCATATTTGTTAAGCAAGTAAGTCTAGAGGCTGTGGTGGGCTGCATTCAGAGAAAGAGGGGGGAGAGTGGGGGGGGGGGGAGAGAGCGAGAGAGAGAGCGAGAAGGAGGGAGAGAGAGGGAGGGAGAGAGAGAAAGAGGGAGGGAGAGAGAGAGAGAGATGGGGGGACGGCAATGTGGCGAGCATGTGAGCGAGATGGAATGGACGAGAGAGAGAGATGTCTCCCAAATGAAATTTAGGGGAGCGCAGGACGGGCGGGAGGTTGACAGCAGGTGGAGTGAGTGAGGCTTGACCCCCGCTGATTTGGTTTGAACCGGAATGGGGGGAGGGATGTATGGGTTTGAATTATGCAACATTTTTGACTAGGAACCCAAATTGCCCGATTTCCTCTGATCGCATAACAGTTTGTGCTCGGTATGTTTCCTGTACCCGCCCACCACCACCGCCGCCACCACCCCCACCCCCCACACTCGCTCTCTGTTTACTACAATACTTTTGACTGGATTACCAACATTCTAATTGGGTTAGGGGGGTGGGGGGGGGGGGGACAAAAACAATGAGCTGGATTGCTTTTTTTTGACCAAAGTCCAGTGAAATTCCTCTTCCAAACTAAAGCAAGTCCAGATAATGAATGAGGGGTCACTGTGGGGTCCTAATAATGACAAATGACCCCAGGACGCCCGAAACTAAGGCGAAATGCTTTAGTCAAGAGCGTCTGTAAAAAATAATTATTCCACATTTTGTGGATAGTCGACTCAAAGCACGTTTCCAACCTTCAAAAAAGGGGAAACATTATTTCAATTAAAGCCCTTATTAATCCACACGGTATAAGATTTGATGCCTGGACAGATGATAAAACCAGGCTTCCAGCAGGGATGATCCCCAGGCTGCATCCCTCGTGCGGGATCTCAATGTATCCTTATCGCACAGGGCATTTTTCCTTTTAAGAATGAAGACTTACTCACAATCATCTAAAAGAAGAAGAAGAAATCACACGATTGAATTCTCAAATTGAGTGTTATTCTCCCTAAAGTCACCCAGTGGATAATCCCCCTCCACCGTCCACGGGTGCTGACTAGTTAATACATCTAACAGAGGGAACTTGTAATTCCTTAGTGCTGAAGTACTGCGCCATTACATTTATAGATTTTCACTTTGATGGGATAATCTGGTCTTTATATCTCTCACAAATGAAGTGATCCTGGCCCCACCCACCCCCAACCCCCCCCCCCCCCCCCCACCCCACCCCCACCCCCATTCTCACATACAGTTAATTGCATTCAGAAAGGATCAATGATACTTTCGCGTCGGCCGTATCATTCTTTTAATGTCGCTTAATTTCCTGAGTGGAAGCGACTGCGTCAATATCTTTCAGCAGGAATTCAGTTAACAACAATAATTAAATATTTGTTTAAAGGACAGGTTTGTGCGTGCGGGCGGGCGGGCGGGCGGGCGCGCGCGCGCGTGTGTGTGTGTGCCCTGAACTTAATGTTTTTGGGGTGGTTGTTTTTTTTCTGCAGGCCCCCATTGTGTGCCTGGCTGTTGAGTCAGTCTTTGACTTGTCATTCATTCAGTTCATGGACCACTCTCTAATAACCCGGAAATAAATAAAATAAATAGAATAAAGAGCAGCGGCGGCGGCGGCGGCGGCTGCTGCTGCTGCTGCTGCTGCTGCTGCTGCTGCTGCTGCTGCTGCTGCTGCTGCTGCTGCTGCTGCTGCTGCTGCTGCTGCTGCTGCTGCTGCTGCTGCTGCTGCTGCTGCTGCTGCTGCTGCTGCTGCTGCTGCTGCTGCTGCTGCTGCTGCTGCGGCGTGTTCTCAGTTTGGGTGGTGGCGAGGGAGACCTCCATGGCTCCCTCTAGCGGAGGTGACGCAGCTGAGTATTGTCAACTTGGGGTTTGTGCTTCTGGGCCTGAAATAAATAAATAAATAAATACACAACAACAACAACAACAACAACAACAACAAAACAAAGGGCATTCAGTTCACCGGAATATTGGTGATCAATGTTTCCAGCAAAAAAAAAAAAAACTAAACTAAACATTTAAAAAAAAAAATAAAAAAAATATTATATTTTATTATCACGCAGTTTAGATTTTGAAGCGGTGGTATTCGTACAGGTTTTAGATGTAAAACATTTACAAACGTGAATTCTTACCGAACGTCTCCGTCCAACTTCCGCGCGCGCGTGCGTGCGACGCCGCCTCGTTGAGTTTCGCGAGGAAAACCCCGCGAAACTCAAGCGGAAACACTTCTCTTCCGCGCGGGACTTTCCGCCCGGCACGTGCCGCGCTACAATTAAAAAAATAATAATAATAATAATAATAAAAGAAAGAAAAAAAACAACAACAAAAAAAAAAATAAAAAAAAAAAAAACAAGAAAAAACTAACAAAAATAATTTAAATTTAAAAAAAAGGCGGGTTTTTCGACACGGCTTCAAACGGCGGCGGCGGCGCGTGCGGTTCGGCGTGGCCGCGGGGCGCGCGCGCCGGAGGTGGAGTTGAGCGCCGCTCCGCGCGCCGCCCGCGCACACCCAGCGGCGGCCCCCATTTTACACCACCACCACCACCACCCGCTGGCGACCGCGCCGCCGCCGCCGCCGCCGCCGCCGCCGCCGCCGCCGCCGCCGCTGCCGCCTCCGCCTCCGCCGCCGCCGCCGCACCTGGGGATATGAGCTGTCCGAGCCAGGTACACCGCTCCTCGCACCGCATTCCTTCTATTATTTTAAATTATAATATAATAAATAAAGAGCCGCCTCCGCGCTAATGTTAAAGAACTGTCTTCAACTTTGCGGCTGTTTTATTTCCCCCTTTTCATGTATTTCTCTGGGGTGGCGTCTAATGACTGTGCGTGGGGTTATGCAAAAGGTGCCCCACCTTTTGCATAAGAAAGGCGCAGCTGATTGTTTACTAAAGTTCCAAACTTGACATGTGTGGCTCCCCCCCCCCCCCCCCCCCCCCCCCCTCCCTTCAGTCTCCTTGTGGGTGATGCCAAACTGGTTTTAATCACTGAGGCTAAGACGAAAATCAACATTTTCCAAAATTGCTCATAAAACTTCCACCACTCAGAGATAATTAACGGATAATTAATGCGACGCTGTCGTTTTTCTCTTCCTCAAAGCGCAACCCTTTTTCGCACAGTATATATTTGAACTCTATTTTAAGATAGCCATGCTTGTTTTACTCGCCTACATGGAAGTAGAACCATTTGAAAGAGCCCATAATCATTACAGCTCCATGAAGTGGCTCAGTATGCAGAGGAATGACTAACCTGTGTTTTCCTTTTGAGATAATTAATGCATACTGGGATATAGACCCTGAGGGCCACCTCCTTCTGATGTCGCACACATGCACAGTCTACATTCAGGTGTGTGTGTGTGTGTGTGTGTGTGTGTGTGTGTGTGTGTGTGTGTGTGTGTGTGTGTGTGTGTGTGTGTGTGTGTGTGTGTGTGTGTGTTAGTCTCTGTGTGTGTGTGTGTGTGCGTGCGTGCGTGCGTGTCGGACCCGCTTGCAGCAGCATCAGATGTTACTTTCTACAGTATTATTCACTCGGCATAACAGGAAAATATCAAAAGGGCAATATGCATCAATCAATACCCCAGCGCCCGCGGTTGTAAAACTCTGACTTTGCGCTGCCAGGCGTGATGGAGTGTTTGCAGAGTTCAGGTCTATTCTTTATTTGTATCAGATTTCTCGCTGTCAAATCAGCTGTCACAAGCAAGTGAGTTTTTCATAACAGAGCTGATAAGAGGCGACGATAGCGGCGGCGGCGGCGGCGGTGGTGGTGGTGGTGGTGGTGGTGGCGGTGGCGGCGGCGAGGGTTTCATAGCTCAGGGGAAACAGTGGGGGCTAGTTATCCACATAGGTAAACACACTTGGTCAAATACCCATAATTAAGCCTGGTTTTCAAATGGGGGGAAGAGTTTGCGGCCTCCTTAAATCCTGCTGAATCATCTAATTTTGCTTTCTGGAGTCAGGTGTTTTTTCTTTGGGCCAAACTTTCCTACTTGTTTTTTTTCCTTCCTCCCTAGGATCAGATTAGCTGGAAGATGTGATAGGTTTCTCTATCTGGTGTTTGTCAAATGTGTAAATTGCAAGTATGGTTTTTGAAATCCTTCACAGCAGCCATTGTGCTTGCGTGTGATGCCGGTGAAATTAAAAACTGATGAGTCCCAATTTTCCTTCCCAGAGCCAATTTTACAGCTTTTTTTTTTCCAACATGCTGTTTATTTAATTACTATTATTATTATTTTTTTTTTTTTTTTTAACTAATTCGACAGGTGTTGGATTTTGCTTTCATATTGGTTGGATTCCATTGACTGATTGGTCATTTTGTGGGGGGTTTTTTTCACCAGATGCTCTATGATGTGTGCTTGCTGTGAAGGGACCGTCCCTAAACATCAATAGGCACTGTGATGATCACTGGGGATCGCGCAATGTTTTTCCATTGATTATAGAAATGTGAGCTGGTGAATAGAACTGTATTCCTCTCCGGGGGGGTGGAGGGTTGAGGGGGTTTGTGTGTGTGTGTGTGTGTGTGTGTGTGTGTGTGTGTGTGTGTGTGTGTGTTGTTGGTAGGAGCTGACTGAAGCTGCTTCTGGTCAGTGTAGAAAACTGACCTCCCAACCACTTCCCTCTAGAACCCACTGTTAAACCACTGAACCCCCCCCCTCTTTTTTATTTTGCTGAACTGACTGAGGGCTGTCCACCGGCGTGAAGAAGTTGGGTGAACTGAACCTCTCTCTGTCTGTCTGTGTGTGTGTGTGTGTGTGTGTGTGTGTGTGTGTGTGTGTGTGTGTGTGTGTGTGTGTGTGTGTGTGTGTGTGTGTGTGTGTGTGTGTGTGTGTGTGTGTGTGTGTGTGTGTGTGTGGGTTTTTTTTCCTGTGTTTTTGACTCCGCCAAATGAAGTGTCAGCCATTGTCGGGGCGCCGCTCTCTCCCATAAGATGCCATGGTAAGCTCCGCTCTTATATTCTGGGGATACAGTAACACGGGGACCCTCACTCACTGTGAAACGCTATCTGCATTCTCGACATTCCTCCTGAGCCCGATTGACGGCGAAACACAGGCGTTTTTTTTGTTTTTTGTTTTTTTTGTACCGGGGGCAGGCTTTAAGGGAAGACAGGGACGGCTCTTCTGTCGCTTTAGAAGCTGATGGCGCTTCCAGAGTTTGAGTTACTGTTTGAGATCGTCTCTCACAGGTGGTGAGAGGTCGACAATGGTCCCTCACATGTAGCTCGCCGCTGGAAGTAGAGACGCAGCTTAACGAACATATCAACCGCACTCCGTGGTTTTTAAAACCAAGGGAGAGGAAAGTGCCACACACACATCTGAGTTTTGCCTGTCGCGTGTCGGTCGGCGTTTGGACGATTTTAATGTCTTTGTTTACAAGGAGAGGTGAGTGCAGGCTTTGTCACGCATTGAAGTCTCATCCAGTTTGGTAAAGTTTGGAGGTGACGACTGGTTTTGGAAATTTCTGTAAATGTGTGTTTTTGTCTCGCTGGCAGTGTGGCAGACTTGTATACTGTAGGTGTAGAATTTTATTTACTTTAGTTGATGTCAAATCAAAACAGCTTTTCATTAAGGCAAACATGCAAAACAATATTTAAACTCTTAAGTTTTTTTTTTTTTATGCAAAAGAGCAAAATTGTGGTCTCAATAAAGGGGTTGGTGGAGATTTCTTTTATTAAATCATGTAACCATGGCATTTTTCCTCGATTGAGAAAATAAATTATATTTACCCTATGCTTCACCGATTATACAAGTTTTATTTTGATTATCTTAATTTTCTTATTTCAACTTTTATTCATATATTTTTTTAATCGTAATTCTGTCTTTTTGTCTTTTTAAAAATGTTCTCAAATCATATCTGAAAACACCTGTCTATTTATTTATTTATTAAAAAAAAATCTGTGTGTGTGTGCGATCGTTGCGCCGACTGCGTGTGTGAGCATGTGTGCCTTTTGTAGTTGTCTGTGTGGAGGAGTGTGTGCGAATGAGCGAGCAAGCGAGCGGGTTCGGACCCCCCCCACACCCCATCCCACTCCACCCCTCCCCTGCGTGTCGCTCTAAGCCCCGCCCCCTGGAGCCAGCCAACAGCAGCTGTTCCATATTCATCAAGCCCTTGAGTCTTAAAGAGCCCTATCCTGAGCAGGGAGAGAGTCATTCCTCTTGCTCGCTCTCACACACTCTCTCCATCTTAGCACTCATCCACTGCCGCCTGTGCTTCGCTCTCTCTCTCTCTCTCTCTCTCTCTCTCTCTCTCTCACACACACACCCACCCCCTTTACCTCTCTGCCGCTCTGTCCCTCCCTCTCTCCCCCCACCCCCACGCGCTCTCATATACACATTCACTTACATACACACACTCACATAGACTCAGACACTAACTCTGTCTCTCTCTGCAGCACATATATATTTATACACACACACACACACACACACACACAAACACACACACATAGGTAGGGACGTACACACACAGACACACACATGCTCACGCACACACGCGTGTCCAACATACCTGTGCGGGCTGGGGGGTGCAGAGCCGAAGGGGGTGCCGGGCAGCGGAGCGTCTGAGGTGCTGTGCTGCTCTCACTCTGGGACCAGGCGCGTCTCGATTGTTTCCTCTTTCCTCTTCCTCTCATTCCTGGAATGCTAAAACTGGACTGATGGACATTTCAGAACTTTGCCTTCCAGACCCTCTCAGCTATCATAACCAGTAGGTGCACCTTTTCTTTTCATTCCCTTCCTTTCTTTCTTTCTCTTTCTTTCTTTCTTTCTTTCTTTCTTGTTTTCTATCTTTTCCTCATTTCTTCCTTTTCTTTCCGTGTGTGTATTTCTTTTCTCGCTCAATTGTTATTTGACTCGTTTCCTCTCTGTGTAGATCTATAGACACTAAACTTCTTGTCGCTTATCTGCAATGGCGTCCTCTGCCTCCGCTTGCTTCTGGCTCTTCCTCACAACCCAAACCTTTTAAAACACATTTTGTTCGGACCCTTCTCGTCCATTTAACTCCTACGGGACTGTGTCCTGACAGTGCAAAGCAACAGGGCAGGTGCAGCTGAGTTTGAGTGTGTGTGTGTGTGTGTGTGTGTGTGTGTGTGTGTGTGTGTGTGTGTGTGTGTGTGTGTGTGTGTGTGTGTGTGTGTGTGTGTGTGTGTGTGTGTGTGTGTGTGTGTGTGTGTGTGTGTGTGTGTGTGTGTGACAGTGAGTGTGTGTGTGACAGTGAGTGTGAGTGTGTGTGTGTGTGACAGTGAGTGTGAGTGTTTGTGTGTGTGAAACACACTATGCATCTCAGTCTTCATACAGTTTATCCAGAGCATGGCCGGCCTAACAGAAGTGTGTGTTTATTTTTACTAAAGACTTTGGGAGGCTGTCATGTTAGGTTAGGTTAGGAGTTTTCTTTTTTTCTTTTGGTGATGGCTTTGTTCCCGGACGGGGGCGCCCTGGGAGAATGAAAATATTAAGGAGATGAGATTAAAGTGTATCCGTTCAATTGGAGAGGATGAATTACACGGTGCAATATTTCTACCCGCTGAAAGAAAAATGAAAGGACCTCGTAACCCCTGGACGCTGGCAGCTCCCATGCAGCGAGCCGCACCACAGACCAGTTCTGTAACCTGGTAAATCCTGATAATTCAGAGACAATCATTTCTATTATGCTTGAGCACATTTTTTATTCCACTAAAAATATATATTTAGTCTACCATAGGGAAATAACTCTGTAACTTGTTATTTATTTCATACATATACCATACCATCCTTAACGCACAAAGATATTGCACATAATTGTTATGATGTACATATAATTTCTAATATAAAATTTGTTTTACTTTGGATATATTATTGTTCGAAAAATTAAAGCAGTTTGAATAATTCCTAATGCCTATTGTACTTTTAGGAATTAGAGGTATAATTAGCCAATTTGATGGTGTATTGTTTTGTTTATTTATTACATTTATTACAAAATATTTGGATTATTGCCAAAGTATATTTTAATTTAAATTCTGAATTGGTATTACTTGCTAAAACTATGATTTATTGCTTGCACAAGCTGAAAAATGTTGAAATAGTATTTTGTCTATGCAGTATAGGTTTTATTTTTTCTACAAGTAATTTATAAATCAATTGTTCCTTATTATGAGAATGCAAACAACTCAGTATCACTTAATGTGGGACTCGAGAATATAAATTGTTTAATGTATTTGTATTTGTTGTGTTTAAAGAAAGTCTCAAGTTTGAATTTTATGCATTGAATTTTCCCAAATTAACATGAGCTCCTTCCATGTTCATTTAGTAAAATCATTTTCCCACCTTAGATACAAGATAAGCCTTGGTAAAAACAATACATAAACAGCAGTAAATCATCTTGTTAAATAGAAAACTTTTAAAACAACATTATAAATTCAGCTAAACAACTGTTTAACCGTTCATACCCTTTCAGCGTTTCTAGTGCTGCATAACTGTCACCAAGTTTTATTTATATGTTTTTTAAAAAGACAGATTTCTCTTCAATTCTCGACCTTCTAAATTATAGAATGCAAATCTATTGTCCACATTAACTGCAAATAGAGAAATTATTGGAGAATTATCAGCATCAATTTGAAAAATAATGGTTGTTTTTTATTTTCTTTAAATAATTTCACTAATGGGGCTTGAAATTGTTTATGGTCATTTTTTGGTTTCCATTAGTAATACATATCAAATTTAACCTAAGCTTTATTTTTTAAATTAAGCTTGAGCATTTGCATTGAACCTTTCCACAAAATTTTACAAATTAATTTAATGAAATAAATGCTTTTTTCACTGAAAATAATAATTTAAATAATTGTTTTGGATAATTTGGTAAAAGGTCATATGATTGTTAAAGACAATATTATGACGCCAATCTCAAGTTTGATTTTACATTTTATTCATTTCTCATTCATTGTAATTCGTGTCATAATTTAAATTTAAAAAAGAGAGACTTCTCTGCAAACCTGGTTAGTCGACAAACATCAAAATACACCGATTTCGAATTTAGAATAAATTATTTTCCAGTAGAAAAACATTTTCAATGCATAACCCCCCCACACGCTACACACACACACACACACACACACACACACACAACATACACAGACACACACACACACACAAACATACACACACACACAGACACACACAAGTTAAAATAGAACTGAGAGGCAGAAAAAAAAAATCCTGAGTAATAGCAGGCCAATTTACTACCAAGTGCTTATCAGTGTGAGCCAATCAGCGGTGGGCTGAGCAGGTTGTTATTGTTGTTTTTTTCCACCCTGGGTCCTGTCGGCTAATTGTGTGGCGGAGTTGCAGCCCCTGACTGTGGGCGGCGGTGCAGCGTGGAGCCGGCTGAGAGGATTAGTGGGACGTATGTGCTGCGTGTAATTAGCACAGCAGCGCCACACATTCACCCCGCCACGCGGCGTATAGATTGACCCGGGGGGCATCGCCACTGCCTGGGAATCGGATTGAAACAGTGACAGAGTTTGAGTTTTTTTTTTTTTTTCCCCCCTCCGTCTTTTAGAGTAGATGAGTTGTAATCTTTTGTCATCTTTAGAAATATATATAAAGCGCGTGAAGGTTATTTTCTCCGCCTCCCGGTGCTGCTGTAAATTGCGTTTTGCCATCGTGTCTTTCAGCAAACGTGTTGGTTCTGCGTTTCCCCGTGGACACTGACATGAAGCCCAGCGCGCGTCCCTTTTTTTTCGCTCTCCATGTACTTTTGGTTGACTTCAGTTGTGGTTTCCTCTTGGTCCACGCCAGGCGGTAGAGACTGGTTCGACTAGTTCGTCAGTAAATACTTGCAGCCGGAGAAACGGTGAATTTAGATGCGACTTCTTTCCCTTTTTCTAAATGTTCCATCAACACCCCCGCCCGCTCCCCTCCAGCCCCCCCTCCCCCCCTGCCCTGCAATCGCCATAAACTAAATATCCAATTCTAACTGGGGCAGTAAAGAGCGATTTAATGTATTTTTAGAGTAGCGGAAGTTCGTACACATTGATGAATTAGATTTCAATTTATTTGACTTCATTTCCAGCTTGCTGCATTATAGTCAGCAAATACCCATCTGTGGCATTCGATCCCGTCCTTTTTGGCTTTTCTTATTAGGTTTCAGAAAACAAGGAGAGGGAATTGCATTAGTGTATCTTAAGTTAAAAGCTCTTTGCTCTTTGACCAAGTGTTTCAGTGTTATTGGGTTAATCAGATTTTTGCTGTCTTCATGGAGATGCTATCACGGGCAAGAGGCAGCGGTGGGTAACCAAAGCAGCCCAGCACAGACACAATCCAGATGGGATCAGCTTGCGGTAATTTGGTTTCGGAATACATTACCAGAAGAGGCTGCTGGCCGAGAATGGCCGCCCTGCTAAAGAGCCACAATCCAGTGGCCGCCGCCGCTGCTGGCCAGCCACTCTGCTCCCCTGGCCGCAGCCGTGCACACCCTCCTCCTGCTCCTCCTGCACCTCCTGCACCTCCTCCTCCTCCTCCACCACCCCCCCTCCCTGGGCTTTTAGGAGGTGTCGGGATATCATTTGTGCCTCTCAAAACAAAAAATATCAATGTTTTTTTTTTTTCTCTGAATTCAATTTGTCACCCGATTCTAAATGCATCTCCTTGTACCAACAGGGCTTCGTTGTCCAATTCATTAGGGCGATTACTCAGCCCACTGGCTACATTGGAGCCCTCTCATTTCTGGTAAGCCCCGCACATACGAGCATCATTTCTTTCAATGTAAACATGTCACTCTGCTGGACGGGGGGGTGGGCAGGGGGGTTGGGCGCGGGGGGGTGTCCCTCTCCGGGTTAAACGGGGATGCAGAGAGTGTATCGACGCTCTGTTCTTTGCCTGTTTCCCTTTTTTCCGTTGTAGATCCCTGTGTGAAGTTTGTAGTGGCGTGGGCCTGCGTTTCAGGAGCAGCCACTTCAAACTTCTTCATTCAACCCCCCACCTATCATGGCTTTATTCTATAGATAATCAAGTGGGAATTAATCTAGGATTCCTCTAGTTGGTAGCTTCACATGCGGTGTGTTTTTCCATTGGAAGCAGGGGAGGAGGTTCTACAGTATTTAATATTATGACTACTCTCTAGGAAAACCATGGCGTACACTGCATCGTGTGGCAATTAATATTGTTTGGCAGTGTGGGAGATTTGGTTATTTTAGATGTGGTGACTCACAAGAGTCCATGTGAAGATCGGCTTTTCTATCGTTTTGGGCGATCTCCCACCAACCGCCGGTCACCACGCACATCCCTCCTGATTTCCCCATGCGTGGTAACCTTGGACACCTTGACCGCGGTGTGAGAATCTGTTTAAAAATAACCAGGTCCATTAGTCTAGAAGGATAATGCTAGCCTACGTGCGCTCTCATGCCCTTGTGGCAACGGAGTGCTATCGCTGACACAGTGCGTCAGCACTTCTTCCTGTTGCTCCAACACCAAAAGGGCCCTCTTCATTTACACACACACACACACACATGCACACACACACACACACACACACACACACACACAGACACATGCGCGCACATAAACACACACACCCACACCCACACACACACACACACATACACACACATACACACACACGTTGAGGTGTGTGAACTCACACACACAAACACAAACCTAAAGTTGAATAAGTATAACTGAGGCAATAATTTCACCAACAATGTACTAAAATAAAAACACCAATTTCTTTCTTTAAAAAAACATTTATGTCACTATAAACTAGACTATGACTAGAAACCATTAGACTTTAAGGCTAAGTGTCCCTAATTTGGGGGGACACGGAATACATTTTTCTTGCATCAGGCCATTGCAGTTTGCATTGCGACTAAAAGGAGAGTTATTCCTAGATATAATTGAGAGAAAAATACCAAGTCCGCGAATTCACACTTGGTTTAGGAAAGTGACGTCGCGCGGGGGCGGCTACGTGGGCGTTTATCAGCGCGCGCGATTGGTATTGAGCGAGCGGCCGCTTTGAAGGTTATGTTTTGGAGCAGTAATTGAAATGCAAAATAACATTAGGATCGATGGTTAGCTCTGTTTATTTATGAAATCAATATTCAAACCGTCCGTCACAATAACAGCTCTGATTCCCACTGACAGCCTCGGCGCGGCCCGCACGCCTCCATAGCCATTACCCAACAACTCTTATACAGGGCGGCTGGTTTTAAATGGTACAAACGCCCCTCTGCAGTGGAGCCTTGGGACCCGGCGCTGGGATTGGAGGAAAAAGAGCGGATGCGGGTCTATTGTTGTGAAAAAGCGTGTTGTCATGGCGTGCCGACACCTATCGGCATCACAGCCTTTGTCTTCCACAGAGAGAGCACTACTATCGGCCGCTCCTGATTTGCCCAGGGGAACGGGATGTGACCAATAACCAACCATTAACATGGCGGTGCGCAGGCTGCCAGCTGCTCTGGCTGCGTGGAGGCCTAGTTCCACTCTGGAGCCTGCGAGTGTCTATCGACGTGCTCGTTTCCCTCGGCCCATGTCAATACGCTGCGCTGTCGCTCTGCTTGACAAGCTTGAATGCTCTACACGTTATTGAGTTAATTTAAGAATCTAAATGCAAAGATAGAGGGTGTTTTTGGTAATGGGTCTTCAAATAGAGGAACTGACGGCCCTTTAAAAGGGAACATATTAAACTTATGTATTTGAGAAATATAGGGAATATTACAGAATAATAAAGGGATTTTTTTCCCCATTTGTTGCTCCGGAGTATTGACCGTAATGGAACCATGGGTTAAGCTGACACATCCTTACATCTCTAATTCCGTTTAACAAGCCTAAAAAGCCCTGTTTGCTGCTTTAAATATTGTGTTGATTTTTATTTTACTTTCTGGTATGTAAACTTTTCCTTTCATTTCAAAGTACATAACGTCGCTTTTTCTGTTTCCTATAATACATATGGAATAACTCAATAAAGCTTAATTCACAATTTTAGCAACATATTTGCTAGGAAACAAACTTGGAAATGCTACTGCCATTTATTAAGAGTTTACCAAGTGACAGATGCAGAATTTGGTCCTTGGTGCATCTCATAAAAAGTCCAGGAAAGCAATTTATTTGTGTGCCACAACTTTAGTCAATGTTGTCAAATGGTGTTTCAGTTTCTAGTGTGTTTTTTGTGTATTTTTGTGTGTGGTTCTGTTTCTTTGGGTGCGTGCTTGTTTCCCAGCCTGTATTATATATTTCATACAGTATACGGCCGGGTGTATATACGTTTGACTCTCGGTCGGCATAAAAGGCGTCCTCTCCTCGCCGGTCCCCACTTAAACCCCCCCTGCAGGGCTAAGTGAAATCGAATGGCTGAGTTGAGTATCTGGCTGTTGAACCTGCCACGCCGGGCGGCGCTCCACGCCTCGTGGCAACACGACACGCGGCCATTCACGCCGAGATATATGTTTAGATTGCCCTCTGAAGGAGGATGCATTAATTCAGGAAATATCCCCAACGTCTAATTATTCCTGAATGCTGTGGTGTATAAATCAGTTAGGCCTACCCGCCTTTTTATTATCGCTGCTATTTATGGGGAATGAGGGGCAGCTGGCGGAGATGAGCTTGTAAAAAGCTACAGACTCAGGTGTGAAGTGTATTCTCGCTCAGCCGGGATAAGAACAGCCATTTAACAGAGAGATATTCCAGTGTCAAGCAGCAGCAGTAACTCTACTTTTCTTAACTGAATAATTTGGAATACAAATGGAATATGAACATGTTTAGTGTTTTTTTTTTTAGTGTTTGGCGATTTATGGACCTAATGTCAGCCTGTACAAATACTGCATTTATTTTTGCAGTTATTCTGGACAACCTGATTAACCTGTTACTTTTGATCCGAAATTTTGTGTGTGTGTGTGTGTGTGTGTGTGTGTGTGTGTGTGTGTGTGTGTGTGTGTGTGTGTGTGTGTGTGTGTGTGTGTGTGTGTGTGTGTGTGTGTGTGTGTGTGTGTGTGTGTGTGTGTGTGTGTGTGTGTTTGTCTGTTTGTCTGTGTGTGTGTCTGTGTGTGTGTATGTGTCTGTGTGCGCATACATCAACATAATGGCCAAAGGTTTATGTGGGTGTGTTTGCATTCAATGTTTGTTGTTGTGTTTTTGTATGTGTTTATGTTTGTTTTGGTCCATATTCCTCTTCCTCCAATGAAGCGTAATTTATAGCGTGATGGCGTAATGGGCTCTTTGTTTGAACACAGGTAGAGTTTCCCCTAAACAAGGAGAGACCATCAGGAGAAGATTAATGAAGTAATTTCATGCATGGCTCCATGGGCCTTAGTCCCTTTGTCACTGTGTCCAAAACCGTGATTTACACTGGACTGTGTTGAATAGCACTCTCTGTTTGTGATAATATTTCTCTGTTTGTAATCCACATGTACAGATCTGCACACACACACACACACACACACACACACACACACACACACACACACACACACACACACACACACACACACACACACACACGCACGCATGCATCCACGCACGCACACTGCAGAATAATGCAGCATGACGATGATTTACTCTTTGAGTAAATTTGCTATTGCTTTATTGCCTAAATGTCCAGTATCTATCAACTTTGAGATTCGGCCTCAATTAAGGAACTGTAGTTATATATTAATAACACTAAAATAAAAATGATTTTAATTACACACCAACGAAATAATCCCAGCCTGAAGTTTAATCGTTTCATTTTAGTAGTGTTTCCCAGCATTGTGCTGGAGGTGATTCGAATAAATTGTGGCGAAAAATGTCCCGTAAAAGGAACATTCACACTAATTCATCTGTTTAGTTATTATTAAAAATAATTACAGCAAATGAATATTCCTTCTTCAACATAAGGTGAGTCCAAAGTGTAGTTTTTAAGGTCTGTTCTGCACTTTTCCATGAGCGGCGGGAGCTGAGGACTGGCCTTTTAGCAGCAAATATATATTTTTTCTTTTTCTTTCTTTTTTACAAAGAGTTAGAATATATCTGTCGAAGAACAGTTTGGTCGATCTAACTGTAAGTGTACTAATATTTACTATCTATTTTTAATCTACTGCACTCATTCTGTAAATTAAAGCACTGCCACATTACATCATCAATTGAATCAAAATAATCGAAATGAATTATTTTGGACGATAAAACAAAAGTAGAAACCGGATCCTATGCTGCACGTCATCAACAAACTATTTATGTAATATTCGGTTATGATCAGCTGTCACATTCTGCACGAAGCCACCCCAGTATGGGTGCACATCAGAAGAATAACTCTTCACCCCCCGTAGTCAGCAGTTGGTACGCCCCACTGTTATAAAATGAGCGTCCCAGGACGAGGATAACCCTCCACCAGAATCATGAACTCAGCCCCTTAATAAGAACAGGATCTGCCCAGTGCAGCTCAGACAGTTTACATCAGACAAACAGCAACGCTGCTTCCTGCCAGCAGCGTCCAGAACAGGAAGGATGGGGGGGTGGCGGATCAATAGATGTGATCAGCCTCTTGGCTGGCGCTATCTTGCGGTGCCGCTGGAGCATGGGGCTCATGTTGTGGTAGTGGAGTGAGCTCATGGTTTTATAAAAGACTACAGCGACATCGCTGTGGAGCAGCTAAATATAATCCTCTGCTGGAGACTGAAAAGCTTAATTGCCCGGGCCGCGGAGCAGCACGGTCCCCCCAGTGGAAACCCAGCACCAGACCCTGGCCTACGGACTATTGATCCAAGGCTCTTCCTCTCCATAGCCGTGATGAACGGAACTCTCCCCCCCCCCCCCCCCCCCCCCCCCTCCTCTCTCTCTCTCTCTCTCTCTCTCTCTCTCTCTCTCTCTCTCTCTCTCTCTCTCTCTCTCTCTCTCTCTCTCTCTCTCTCTCTCTCTCTCTCTCTCTCTCTCTCTCCATCTGTCTGGCTTTTTCCTCTTTCGCTGTGTTTCTCTGTGTCTTCCCATCACTCCCATTACTCTTTCCTTCTGTTGGTCTGTCTCCTTTATTCCCTCTCTTTTGTTTGCCTCCATAGATCTGCGCATCATAAATCTCTGTCAGCCTCTCTTGAGTGTCTGGCATATCCGTTAATAAAGAGCCCCCCCACCCCCACCCCCCATCTCCCCCGTGCCTCCACTCCTCCCCCCACACCATTGCAGCACAAAATTAAGGGTTCCTCCAGTACACAATTTACAGTTGATCTCTATTGAGCGTCTGGGCTGTGTAAAACCAATGCACCTCCATAACCCCCAAACTCCCCTAAAGATATTCCATCTTTCATGTTCGCTCCGCGCCACAAACAAAACACATCGCACCCATTGCCCTGAGGGTCTTTTGGACCCCCAAATTCTCCTGACAGTTATGAACCTGCAGCCAGTCACGCGGAGTGGCATCCTCCATATTTCACCCTGGTGTGTTTTGGCGACTCCATTCCCTCTGGCTTTCCCCAGAGTCCCTCCGTCCCCCTCCTCCCTCCCACCATTTCATTTTCATTTACATGTTCCCATGTGGGAACGCACACGTCCTCTCCTCACACACACACACACACGGCAGCACGTATTTAGTTCTGCGGCTGCAGTCGAACACAGTTTTCCCGCCATGTGTGTCGGAGCGGTACGAGGTGGCAGTGGCCCCTGGAGGGGGGGGGGGGGACAGCCAGGCAGCTGCCACAGGGCCCCGGCTGTGGCGGCAAGGCTGAGCGGGGCCGAGTGGAGGTCTGTCAGGAGTTAATTGAGTTCGTCCTAGCCACGCCGACTCTGTGGCCAGTGGCTTATCAGGCCACATCGCCTGGGGCCCTCCAGACAGATCTGCCCCTGCTGGGGCATCTGATATCATCGTCACCCTCTGCCACCCCCCCACCCAACTCCACACACACACACACACACACACACACACACACACACACACACACACACTCAGCAGTTGATCAGGTAGCAGGGTGCTGACTCTCTACGATGAGGTTTGTAAATATAAAAAAAAAACATTTTTGGCATCTGGTGGCCTTGAGAATTTATTTGGGAAAATGGACATTTTGCTTTTTTCTTTAATATCTTTTGTTGCTAAACATATTGAAAACACGCAGGACCCCGACAGCCAAGAGCAGATCGCTCTCAGTAGGAGCAGCTGCCAATTTGCCCAGTTAGGTCCCTCTCCAGGGTTTTGCGTTGGTATTACAATGTCAGACTGTTCCACGCTCCCGCGTCCAGGTGAGGGAAGCGCCGGGACGCGCGCTCCCCGGCTCCCTTCCTGGAGGTGGGGGAGCGGCTCCCAGATCATTAGGCCAGCTAATCCCGGTCACGGCAGCAGCGGTGGAATGATATTAGGGATCTGAAATGCTGTTAGGAGGGCCAGGTGGAATCAGATTAAAACCAAACTGCGCAGTGTGCTTTTGTGGGACCATAACCCACAACTCAGCATGAATTTTGATCGGTACAAAGGGAACAAAAGGAGGAGGAACACAGAGCGAGAAAGAGAGAGAGGCAGAGAGGGGGAGAGATACTGTATCTTTGACGAGCGCTGCTCCTTTGGGCAGCCAGGCAGCAGAATTTGAAAAGCTCTTACCTTGAGGAAGGAAGCAAGACAGAACTATAGATTTTACAGCATCAAGTCTCAGTCGGTTCAGCAGACCTTTTCCACCCCCTGTTCCCTCTCTCTGTGTAGTGCACAAGCTAATTAGCACCTGCCCCACATTTTGAATTATTTATCGGTACTATTGCTGCTGTCAAACTATTTAATGTTCATAATTCATTTTCCCTCTGCAATGGTATTTATATATTTAATTTGGAGCTGTCCCATCTGAGAATACAAATATATATAGAAATACTTCCAACTATTTTGATTAATAAGCCAGGTTCAAGCAGTTAGTATCCTTTCAGTATCATTAATCAATATATGCAAGCTTGTTAAAAACATAAGCACAGAAGTAGTATAATATGTCATAGCAGAATGAGTTAAGGGGATTCCAGCCAGCGCATTTATTATAAATGACCACATAGAGCTGGAGGGGAAACAGTTAAGACATTTATGCAATTATGCTAAGTGTCACCCTGAGGACCACCTTTGAACTGGGGTTAAGCTCACTCTGAATTTGTGAAATAAAAGCTAAATGGAGCCATCTTGTGCCCCTGCGTTTTAATATATAGCCTTTAATAAGCCAAGTGCAGGTGCCCTATCGCACAGGTGCACATATCCATCTGAAACAGAGAGCATAAAGCAGATGAACACAGAGCCTTGCATTAATTTATGGGAATGCAATCTGCATTCATTATCAAGAGGGGCAGGTTCTATTTTTGAAAGGCATGAAATGGATTTACCTTTTCAATTTCTCACCGTGTGCACATTTCGGCCAAGAGTTCTGTCGGTCACAGTTACATATTTCTTCATAAAAAATAAATAAATAAATAAATACATTTAAAAAAAACATTGGATTTTTTTACATATGCTGCAGTCAAAATACATTTTTTGAATGAAGTTGTTGAAGTGTCTTTAAGTAAATACTCTTAATTGAACAACTCACGACCTGGCAAACAGTGCGTTGTAAAGGTTGATATACTGTATACAGTATATACTGTAGGTTTTTATATGTGTAGGCTTTATATTGAGACAAGAATTCCAGAAGTGCTCTGCCAAAGGGCTTATTCCAAGGTCAACGGTTTTAACAGGGGGCATTTTTTATTATTTATTTTAGCAGTTAACCTTTTTGTGAATTTCCAGAGGTAGTGGGCACCTGGAGCTCCGATGAATATACATGACAGTGGGGAGGGAGACCCGGGAATGAGATTTAATTTGACACACTGACCCCCATCTCCATGGGCCCAGGAAGCCAGGGTGAGAAAATAAGTTTGACCCGCCGACCTCCAGGCCTGAACCCCACCTTCACCCACCCTTACAATTAAATCAGCCGAGACAGAGAGGGGCGGTCCGGCCCGCAGATACGGGACACGGCAAAGTCTCCTTTATCAAGCTGTGGGAGATAGACAGCTGTCTAGGAGCGGGGGACGGGGAGCCCCGGTCGGGGAACATCCCACTCTCCCACCGCTGACGTTAACCTGACATGTCAAGTATGTAAACATTACCATTAGTTGGCAATATGCTAATGGCTCTAATGTGCTCAGCCAAAACTTGAGCTGTCTACCTGCCACTCACCAGCAGCCCCCCTTGTCTGCATTTGCATAAGCCACGCAAGGCTCAATTTCGTTAATGCAGGCGAGCGCCGATGACCTGAGACCTCTACAGCGGTACCTAATGCAGAGGGGTGTGTTTGTACGTCTGTGCGGGACCTCGCCTTGACCCTGACGGGTCGGCGGGTCTACACAGCATCCCCAATACGGTGAGTTATCCGTTTCCGCTGTAACTCCACCTGTTCAAGTCACTCTGTGGCGAAGTGAATACACAAACAAACAAAAGGAGAGAGAAAGGGAGCCCAGCCTAAAATTGTCTTTTGTTTTTTGATTTTTTTTTTTTCCCCCCCCTGTAGATTTGAAAGGTAAAGGTGAGGAGTTAGACAGACGCACATGGGCAACGACGGCTTGTAAGGTTGGGAGTGCATTTTTGGCCACAACCAAAGGGCTGCACTTTACTCTGCAAACAGTGCAACATCAGTGGATATGTTCTCCAAAATACAGTTATTAGGCAGACAGTGAAAAAGTCAATAGCCTGCCATCATGTTTTCTTTTGCCTGACTGCTGACTCAAGGAGACAAGCCAAGGTCTGCACTGCTCTCTAAACTATGGAGATGCCCTTTAGAGGCTGTGTGTGTGTGTGTGTGTGTGTGTGTGTGTGTGTGTGTGTGTGTGTGTGTGTGTGTGTGTGTGTGTGTGTGTGTGTGTGTGTGTGTGTGTGTGTGTGTGTGTGTGTGTGTGTGTGTGTGTGTGTGTGTGTGTGTTAGTGTATACATGGTATGTGAAATTTCTTTGTCTATGTTGGCGCTATGTATGTATGCTATGTGTGAGACCGAAAAGAGAGAGAGAAAGGATGTGTGTGTGTGTGTGTGTGTGTTTGTGGTGTTACGCTAGAGTACCTTTGCAGCTGCCAAGGCGTGGAGCTAATGAGGTGCTCAGGGTCCTCCCACCTGGTTGACGGGTCTGACTGGTGTACGGGACACACAGCAGTGGAAAAACAGAGCAGAGAGAGAGAGAGAGGGGGAGTAGGTGGAAAGAAACATACCAGTGGAACGGACACGCCTGGTGTGCAACGTTATGTTGGTGTTGGTGTGGGTGGTGTTAAATGGTCCGAAGCCCCCAAACACACTGTTTCTGTTCCTCCGTCTTTATTTTCACTATCCTTGATAAAGGCGTATTTTTTTTCACTGTTAACACATCTGAAACCAATGTTAATATTTTGGACATCCGTTATATATGTTATGCACTTTTGTTGGTGTTACTTATAAGTAATTATTCATATTACCTACAGAGCTCTACTAATTCTACTCCCCCCTACTCCCTCCCCTCCATTTATCCCCCACTCCCCACCCCGTCTCCCCCCTCGTCACTGCCCCCAGGCTGCTAAATAGGATGGCTGCTGATGACCGGCACCTTCCCTCCAGCTGCGGGTCGTACATCAAGACGGAGCCGTCCAGCCCCTCCTCGGTCATCGACACGGTCAGCCACCACAGCCCCAGCGGCAACTCGGACGCCAGCGGCGGCTATGTGAGCGCCATGAACAGCCACTCCAACGGCCTGGACTCTCCACCCATGTTCACCCCCGGTGGGCTCGGGGCGGGCAGCTGCCGCAAGCGCTACGATGACTGCTCCAGCACCATCATGGAGGACTCGCCCATAAAGTGCGAATACATGTTGAACTCCATCCCCAAGAGGCTGTGCCTGGTCTGTGGGGACATTGCCTCGGGGTATCACTATGGTGTGGCCTCCTGTGAGGCCTGCAAAGCCTTTTTTAAAAGGACAATACAAGGTATTTTTTCCTCCCCTCCCCCCTCCCACCCCCCCCCACCCCCCGCTCATCTTTCTCCCCCACCCACCCAGCCACCAGTACACTTTGCACAAGTTACGGCTTCCCCTTCCCCGTCACGAGACAGGCAAACACACATACAAGGCGACCCCGCCCCTGAAACAACACTCAAACACACTCAGTGTAAGTGTTGCACGAGGAGGAGTCTCTTCGTCTCGTAGAAGAACATGCACCGTGCAGTGATACGCTGACCATCTCACTGACTTCACCTTAGAAAATGCCTATTTTGCAAAACAAAAGCGAAAATTTGATCATTTCAATCTAAAAATATAGCTAGGTTTCAATATATATGTTCCTGAACTCAAATGTGCATTCAGAAGAAACACCTCCCATTCCCCCAACCACTGCCCTATTAACAATATTGTGTGTGTTCTGACGCTGCTGATGAGGATATGACTGCATCACCAGTCGTAGGGGGTGCGGGGGGTGAGGCGGGTGAGAGGGGGCGGAGGAGCAGGGGTGCTGTGGCCATGACATCATCATCAGAGGTCAAATTTGGTCTAGTGTGAGGCCTATTTGCCCAGATGCCTTCGGGGGCTTCCACAGTGCATCATTAATATTCTTGTCTTGTTCCGTCCAGCCCATCCTGTCCTCTGTGTGTGTGTGTGTGTGTGTGTGTGTGTGTGTGTGTGTGTGTGTGTGTGTGTGGGTGTGGGTGTGTGTGTGTGTGTGTGTGTGTGTGTGTGTGTGTGTGTGTGTGTGTGTGTGTGTGTGTGTGTGTGTGTGTGTGTGTGTGTGTGTGGGTGGGTGGGTGGGTGGGTGGGTGTGTGTCTCTGTCTAGGGACTAAGGTGCGGTTGCCTATCTGCATGAAATGATGTATCACAACTTCCCATTAGAGAGGCAATGAAAAGCCCCCCACTGTGAAACTGTGTGCTTTGTCCCTGATTAATCAAGGAGACAGAGATATTACTGAGCTTGGAAAAAAAAAATCCCTCTGCGACGATCACAGCTGCCCGGGTCCAAGTGCTGCTCGTTCAGCAGTAAGAACCGTGTAAAGTGTGGTGTAATCACCGATTATATCAAATGGAAGGAAAACACACTTTAAATTGCAGATAGCTCAAATGTGGTTTTAAATTTTGGCCTGATGTAATCTTAAAATATGATCCTTTCTGGTCCATTTCATAAAATTATCTTATCTTCCTAAATGTCATATTAGTGAACAGAATACTCATACATAATCATGAAATTGCAATTGGAGGAATTATTTGGAGTGCAGGCTGCCTTGATGCGAGGTGTTGATTTTGGACCATCCAGCCCTATCAGCTTTAGACAGTCTATGTACCTTTTGCAGGCAAACAAAAGCATTAGGGCCAAATCCTCCTATTTACCCATGCTGCCATCAGCAATTCTGTCTATTGACAAAAGATGAACGTTTTCTCTCAAGTAACATGGCTGAGCTTTTGTGCCCGGCGCTGAAAAAAGCACTGACGGCAACACAAAGGAGCAAAATAGAGGTACCTCAGAAGAAAGAGACGTCTTAAGTGGAGCAACGGCCCAAACAATTAAGAGGGAGGTACATGAAAGAAGAAGAAAAGAAAAAAGAAACCCTGAAAAAGCTCTCCCTGCTTTGCTTCTTTCTCTTTTTTCTTCTTGCCCTCCTCGCTTTGCATTGTCGATTTGAAATCCCTCTCTTTCTCCTCTTGGAGGGCTGCCTGTAATGGAGCTAATCTGCCGTCGTTTGTCCGAGCCACAGGAGTTTTGTCAATAACAATCAGCGTTTGGAAAGTGTAATTAAGGCCGAGGCTTTTCATTAGGAGGAAGGGAGGGGGCCGTCTCCGGGGACCCGCACGCCAATTAGAAACTCAGGCACGCGTCGCCGAGTAATTTCAGGGAAAGGAGGGGAAAAAAACCTAGGTCTCCTTTTAGATTGGAGAGGGACCCGGTTGCTCTTTCAGAGGAGAGAAGGAGAGCCTTAATGGCATAATAATCAGACAGGGGTCCCAGGCAGAGGAGGACGGGAGGAGGACAAGGGGACGTATTTTTATTTTTTATTTTTTTGGTGGGGGAGGTGGGAAAAAAAACGAAAACCCTCCTGGAACGGTAAGAAGAAAAAACACGTGCAAATATGGCTGAAGGAGGATAAGGAGGTAACAGCGGGATGTAGAGCCCTTGAAAGAATGAGAGGCGGCCGTTGATGAGAACTGATTAATTAAAGGAATAACGAGCCAGTCAAGGGTGGAGTGTGAGGCGGCCTCTTCTAATGAGACCAAAACAAAGGAGCTGTCTCTTCCAGCCCATTATAACATCGCACCAGCGTTCAGCGTTTAGTGGAAACACTATGCTGGGATGCCAAACACTGCGGTCCATTCTAAACCATGTCATTAATTAACATTACTTTGGTGTTAATTTAGCTTTTCGGTATATCACTTAATTTAAAAAGAGTTAGATGTATACAAATCTTTAGAAAATTTGAAATAACTTGACATATTCTATGCCTGTCTATTTGTATCCATAATTCACGGCGTTAGGTCAATCAAAACCAATTGAACTTTATGACGGACTTTGGACTTTATAACTCTCTTTTCTTCTGATAAAAATGCTATTTCCGTCTCCATTTGAGTCCACTTTGCTCCCTGAGGTTTTCGGATGGTGAAAAGATCTGATGTCTTCTCGTTTTCCAGCGACAGAGGACGAGGGAAATCCATCTTCTGTCACCTATTCATCTTGTGAAAAGCCCTCTGAACCCCTACGTGGAGATAGTTACATTAGTCAAAGCCAGGCCCCGAATTAACGTCAACCTAGATGACCATCCATCCCAGAAATACCCCCGTTCTCATTGCTTCCTAATCGTACCCCCATCACCGCACCCCTCGTGCCCCGCCAATCAAAAACATACATCTCATATTGAGCCCTATTTTCTTTCCATTTTGAACCCAAGTGCAAAATTGCTGGAAAACCAACTGAACTTGGTGGCCCTCTCTTTTTTTATTTGAAGTAATAGACCTTGACAGAAAGCCTGTAAAAGTCAGTTTAGATTTTGATGAGAAATACCTGCCATTTCACCGTAATTTACTTACAAGACCTGACTTCCCCCCCGCCCCCCATGCCCTGGCATGGGTCCTGAAAAGCTATAAAATAAATTGAGACAGATACATATCAAGAAAAGAAAAGAGGGAAGCTCTTTTTCTTCTCGTTGCTCGCCCTAATGTTATTTGTAAGCGTGTGCTACCGTAACCTTAGTAGTGGCAGATAAAGCAGAGGAGGACCTTCTAGTTTTTAGGGTGAGCCTTCAGGGGCCGGACAGTATAAATCATTAGTCTTACCTCATCTTCACGGGGTCACTCAGTGTGTGTGTGCTTTGTTAATGATATTCAAACATGCCGTGGCGCTCTAAATATAAACCAAATCCAGAGATGAGAAAGGGGAGTAAATCCTTCCTCTCTGCGTTGGGTTTCGAGAAGCCGCGGCTGATGGAACATCATATCCGCGGTATGTGGGTTTCGCGGGACAGGTGGACCGAGTGCGGAGGGATAAATTGCCCATTTAGCTACCAGGTGTGTTAAGTGCACGTGCCCCCCCCCCCCCCACACACACACACACGCACACACGTGGGAAAGAGGGGTGAGATAGTCCATCAACGGCAGAGTCCTGAGGGGGCGGCCAGGGGGTCAACTCCGCAGTGTTGGTCTGGCAAGAAATCTCTGGCACCGCACCCCACTCGCTTGCATGCCAACACCGCCGGTTTTCCGAAATCACGAGATTAAGTGGATCTCCAGTGGCACCGTGTCAATAAGACGCCGTAAAAAACGGAGCTGAATTGTGCGGAATTTAAATGAAGACGTTGTATGTAAATTTGAGTCAAAGCCTAAATAAACAGGTGAATCAATGGTGCAACAAAGAAATGTGAAGTTAAATAAATTGATTCACGCTGCGGGCTGGCACTGATTGCCTCCTCCCCACAGATGGGAAATGGATAGGAATGATTATGGTCTGGTTCTGGCTATGACAACAGAGAGCGCGGAAAAGAGGGGAGACCATCAGAGCTCATCAGCCGCAGTCTCTCGCACCTTTATTTACCCCTAGTCCCAAAGAGATGAAGGGAATTAGCATAATGATTTCTAACCCAGATATAAGGAGGAATTTCTAATTATTTAGAACATCTTGGGACCCTCGGCTTGATCTGTCCAATAATGTTAACATAATTGCATAAGTTGTCAAAGGGGGTTGGAGCGCTTCTGGTGCTGGAACGCTGCTGGAATATTGTACAGCTCTCCGTCTCTCTGTGTGAACACATGGAGCGAGGGTCAGAGTGGCAGAGCAGCAAGACTGTCGCCATGGAATCCCAATATACTGGCATATGAATGTTTGGCTGTAAGCAGATTCCAGCCAATACGCGGGTGGATGTGTCTGTGTCTGAGCAGTTAATATACTGTAGGTTGCATTAGTAGATATTGGAGGAAAGATCCCATTGAAGCCTTTGTTCTTGGCTCATTTGGTTAATTGAAGTTCATTTTTTTATACATGTCCTGGCGATATTGTATTGACAAAGAAATGAACTAGCTGAAAGGCATATTTTGAAAAAAAAACAAAAAAAAAAAAACAAAGTCAAAAAGCTCAAAGCCGAATCCGAATGGGATTGATTCAAATTCCTGGGTTGAACCAACTATTATACTGAAACCCTTTTATTGAAACCCCCTGAATAGAGTAAAATGCAGGGATTTGGACGCAAGGAGTAGAAATGCCCTTTATTGTGCAGCAATGAAACTCTTTTTCATTGTGCTGTCCTGGAATCAGACGCTGCAGTTGAATAATGCATAAGGCCTCTTGCCTGTACACTATGTAAATAGTCAACAATGGCAACAGTGGTAACAACAGGTTTGGGTCTGCCGTAGTATTATGTAAAGTGGCCAGGGGCGGTGTGTCCGGCTCGCTACCGTGCTATTGAGGCTGTGGCGGGCCCCACCGAGCGCAGGGGGACGCGGCCTGCACCCGATGTCTGGAGGGGACACGCGTAGAATTAATGAGGCCAATTTAGTGCGGGGCCAGGGTTGCGTCTACTGAGGGGTCCTGGCAGACTGCGAGCTACAACCTCCCCCACCTCACTCTCACCACCCCCCCAACACGCACACACACACACACACACACATACACTCTGCCTACTGCCCCAAACACTGGAAGTTGGCTTGTCGCTGGAGGACATCTCTCCCCAACCGCACTCTACAGAAATGGATTCCATAGGATATGATTAACATGCCTAGTCGTCAAACGATGATTTATTATAGAGCGCCTCAAACCACAGAGTACACTCTGGTACTCATTACATCCAAGCGGCAACCCAGAATTTAGCCTCAGGTATTCTGCTTAAAATGTGGCTAATACTTAAATGTCTTGTTTTTGATTTTTGCCAACGCACGACTTCTTGATGTTTTAACCCGCCTTGATGTTCTATTCAATAGCGCTGAAACGTCCTGCTCTTTATCCTTCTCAGGCAACATAGAGTACAGCTGTCCTGCCACAAACGAGTGCGAGATCACAAAGCGGAGACGCAAATCCTGTCAAGCCTGTCGCTTCATGAAATGTCTCAAAGTGGGGATGCTCAAGGAAGGTAAGCAGGTCCACTCGTATTTTGTCCGTGCGTGCATTCATCTCACTCGCTCACACATTTTTCTCGCACAGTGTCATTCAGACTATGAAAAAAATAAAATCTCAAGGTTAGGTGAGAATTTTCAAAGCTCTCATGATAGTCATCTTGTGAAGTCCCATGGAGTCCACAGCCACATCTAGCAGCGAGCAGCACAGAGCGGTCGTTTTCCGCTCTCGCGCCCGGAGTGAGAGTCGCATGCAGCCAGCCGGTAGAGCCAACAGCTCGCGGCCCCCCTGTCCTCCCCCCCACAAACACAGCAGTAAATAATGTGCAGTTGAGCCGGGGACAGAAATATGCTGAATAGGTCGATCGGGCTGTCTGAGTAATAGAAATGTAACAGTATTCCGACTGGAGAGGCTCGGCCCGGGTCCCTGAGCACACACTCGGCACGGTCTCACCTCTCCCTGGCATATTGATCCACTAAATGTTTTCCGAACATCTCAGCTCTCTTCCTGTGGATGGTTTTTTAAAGTCACGCCAGCAGGGAATTCAGTGACAATTAAACATGCTTCCGATGGATTTCTCTGCCTGGGTTTTTCTCCCCCGACACCCCTCCCCTCCACTCCTCCACTTGCCCAGGGTCCCCAGGGACCCTGGGCAAGGGCCACTCTATCCGAGGTGGTCCCTACTCGGCCTGTCTCACCCCATCGCATCAGTGGATTTATTCTCCCCATTGCTTCTCTCTGTGTCTGTGTCTCTGTCTCACTTGTTGGATGCTCCAAAAAGGCCTGACAAATGAATAATGAAAGATATGTTGCCCGGGTGGCGGTGTGTATAGGCGGGGGGTGGAGGGCGGGGTGGTATATCTCATTCAAGCCACCTGGGAACAGCTCAGACACTGTAAAGTAACGTGTTATTCTTATTTCCAGCTTTCTTCGAGTGACAATAATGCGGGTCAAGATGCTTTTCTGTTTTACAAAATATCATTATATCCCTCGCTGCTCAACAGGGTGGACGATAACCCTCATGAAATGAACGGCACATTCTCTAGGGTAACTGAAGAGGTAGTTACTACATAAAGATCACCATGTCAAAATGGAGCCCCTGTGTATATTTGCTGGGTTATTTAACCAATGTCTGATTGCAGTTGTAAAAAAGAAAGCATATAGGTTTCAAACTTAAGTGAAATATACATTTGGATAACCACTGTTTTTCTTTTTGAAGAATGAAATCTATAGAAGGGTGTATTTTCGTCCCCAGCTGAAGCCGCAGGCATAGCTCTTATGGATCTCCACCTAGTAACAGAATCCCCTGGACTGCATGTAGCCAGATAAAGACACAGTGCCAGAAAGACAGAGTAATCGCATTACTATCTGCTGGAAAAATTATGACAATATATCATCCTGGGGAATAAGGGACTACAAAAATACGTAGTCACGGCCATAGATGAATGACCAGTGTCAAGTCAGAGTAAGAAGGGAGCGTAAACCTCAAATATGCAGACTTAGCCTAAGCCCAACATTCTAATGCAGACTTCTGTGTATTCAGCACATCCCCAGAATGAGAATGAGCCTTCTCTTTAACATAGCGGCTGTCATCACTATACCGCGGTATAACCATTATCACATACTCACGGACATCCTGCAACTGGGGGTTGTCATCGGTCCCTTCTCAAATGGCTGATTAAAAACCTATAAGATTGCATTTGAAAAACCATTTAAAAAAACGTCCTGTCTTGATTAGCGGAGAAATGCCAGTGAGGGTTTTTTTGTGGCCTTCGCTTAGGAGCCTAGCACCTTTAGGTGTTACCCAGTTGAGATGGAAAAGACGGACACGTGGTCCGTGTCCACCGTAAGCTCCGCGAGGCTGCGGGCTCAACGCAATGCTCGGGCGTTGCAGCCTGGAGATGGCCACCGCTCATGTGACCGAGGCCGCCACTTACTTTCATTACTGTAGAAAGGTCACATTCTGTCTCAGTGGAAAAATCACCTAATTATAACTTAACAGCTCCAACAAAGGTACAGTGCAGTGCTGCCCCCTCCCCCCTCTCCGTTTTTTTTTTCTCAATGACACAAGAGTTTAAATGCATTGATTTTTTTTTTTATCAAAGAATTCCTTTGTGGGGAACATACTGGATGTTTTGAGATTTGGTGTTTTCGATAATGTGATAAAAGGCAAAGGTGGTGCAGCGATTTAGGTCGGAACGTTAGTGCTGACATGTTTATGTTGTTAGGTGTGACTAATGGCTTTCGGAGATCAGCAGCCGATTTGCAGGTGATCTACCTGAGAGCCACGTCGAGTCGCTGAACTTTTTCCTGACTGTATAAAGGAGGAAGTGATCAATAGAGGAATCAAATGTCAGGGCCAACAGGTTTTTCCTCTGATCAATGGAAATGGATCAGAGCTTAGAGCCACAGAGAAGACCAGATACCATGGACAGATTACATTGACATCACTCAGTGAGGTGATCTCTCCACCTCACACACATTCGCACTCACGCACTCACGCACTCACACACGCACGCACGCACACACATACACACACACACACACACACACACACACACACACACACACACACACACACACACACACACACACACACACACACACAACACACACCCAGAAGTAATGCATCCACATTCCCTATACGTGTAAGAAAAAGCACAACCCACAAGAAGTGCATTTTTCTTACCCGTATGATTGCAGTATTGGCTGAAGAAATAGTTTGTTCACTGCATTTGCTTCACAGTGTGGCACAATTGCATGTGTGCAAGAGTAGACTCTGAGAGTTCGGACGATGTCCTGCCACATTCCTCTGTCCTCCTGATGGCCAAGAGCCTTGCACGGCTGACATGCAGGAGACCGCCGCACTCACTCCGTCACCGCATCCCACAATAGCTGCCTGACAGTAGCCTGCACTCACACGCACAGTCGCTGAAATACTTCACATACAAATCACCACACGCTGCGCTCGATGTTTTCACAGTAATGGAATGACTAAAACAGTAAAAGAGTTCCTGCTGCGCAATTCTAGACCCAACTAGGTTTGTAACAGAAAGACCAAAACAATAAAGATTTGATCAATGATTTAAGCTGCTGAGCTGCTTTGGTGAGGCAAAACCTCAGTGTTCTTAGGAGGGAACAGGTATAAGCAGTGGTCAGACAAGTTGTCCTTTGAGCAGGAAGGCCTTACGTTCAATCCCAGATGTGGGATGACTTGTAGGTGTCCCTAAGCGAGTAAGAATTGGCCAATTGGAATAAATATATCGCTCCTTGCCATAAACAATTTTTTGAAGCTCACAGACATTGAGTATGAATGCATATTTATTTCCAGGCCCAACAGAGTCGTTAGCTTGTCAAGTGGTTGAATGTTACCTCGTGGGGATGTGCAGCTAACCTGTAAATGGGGTACGTGAGGAAGGTATCAGTACGGCAGCCGCGGGGATCAGGAGTTCTGTGGTGCGGGCAACGTGTGACCATTTTTCCGCTGCCCTCGTTCATCGCCACTCGTGATTAAAAATGCTGCAACACACTTGCAAGCATGCAAAGCTGGCAACGGGGGCCCTTTGAAATAGTGCTGACGGCAGTTTAGCGGGGCGGCTGCCTTGAAAGGCAGGGTTCACCGTGCCTTACCATGTGGCCTTCTGATTTTCCCAGCTAAAATAGGGTGCGCCTAAGCCCCCCTTGGCATTGCCAACCATCCCACACATGCTGACACTTTCCCCAGGGAGAGACACCCAGAACAGGTGAGCGGCTCAAAATAAGGGCCCATGCCCTGGACGGCCACACAAAGTGAGTGAAGACAGGAGTGTGCTGTGAGGGAGATTAGTATTGTTTTTGGAGAGAAAGAGGAGCCCTAGGTCAGCTGGCCTCAGCTCCTGCCCCGAGGCCTGTGCTAATCCGTGCACAAATGCCAGCCGCCTTGGCCAAACCCCCCCCAAACCCTCGGCCCCACCTCCCCCCCAGCACCCTGCTTTGAAGAGATGACACCCGAGCTCACCCGCTACCACCCTCGCTGCACCGGGCCATAAGACCGTGGGTATTCTTCAGTGAAGGCGGCGCTCAACCCTTTTCGCTGTTCAGTCCCTCCAGGAAATCACACTTTTGCGATCGCAATAATTAATGCAAATTCAACCCAATCTCTGCAATATTTGTGACAGCTAAACAGTTGTGTCTTTTCTACATTAAATGGCCAAATAAACAGACTGATGCTTGTCATCGCTTTCTTGAGAAGACAGCCTATGTCAACGCCAGTGACAGTGCTTTATTTATTTGGAATTATAGATTTTATAGATTAAATATATACTGTAGATTACTGGAGCCCAAGCAATTTAAGCAGCGTTTTCTTTTTTTGTAGCTCTGAGCCCATGGTTCCTTGTGTTAATAAAAGAAAAGTAAGTACTAGTTAGTACTAAAATATTTACACTTGTTTCTGCGATAAGCACAATGTGATATGCACAGTGTGCATATCAAAGAAAGTGATGACATCTGACTTTCTCATTGGTAGAAGTGAAAAAAAAAATATTTTCTTTGTTTTCTTTCACATAAAAGTCTGTGAAATCCCAGAGGGACTGACTCTTTACTCAACAAGGATGACAGTAACAAGAATCTAACCCTTTACAGATTTGAGAGAAACTTTTTGACTTAACAAAGGCCTTTTACTGTCAGGGCTTCGCAGCCGGACACTGTGAATAAAGTCTGAGGCGGTCGAGCTGCTCTCACTCGGTGCCTGGGTCTGACCCCATTGGACCACCATAAAACCAGACAGGTTACTTTAATTCCTGTCAGCATCTGTTAATTACGGCCTGGGCTGTTGTAATTAAAAGAGGCAATCATGTACCTTGGAATCCTCACAGCGGCTTTGCGCTGGATGAGTTCAGCCGCATGACTCAAGCTGCAGCGAGAGGATCAGCCGGGTCCACCTGGCAGTGGCCGTGCTCTTCAGGAGGGAACTGGAGAAAGTGGTGACATCACAATTAATGGCAAGAGGAATTTTTCATGCCTGCTGTCAGCTCGATAGGAAAGTTCCCCAGCGCTTAAACCCTCGAAACAAATGCAAGACGGTTGCCGGTTACAAGACGGAACCTGTTACGCCCCGCCCCCGCGACCACCACCACCTTCACTAGACCAGATGCTTATTAAATAAAATCTCATTCTTGATGTGACATGAAACATATTAGGATTGAATTCGGATTTTCTTTTTTTTGAGGGGGAAAATAGTTGCCATCAGTTGATTCCCTGGTGCTTGCTGGGAAGGATGAGCCACTGTTGGGAATTGAGTGTAATTAGGTTAGTGGGTTGTCAGTGTCAGGAAATTGAAAGACAATCCTAATCAGATTTATGTTTCTAGGGAATCAAATAATTCATACAAGTGGAAGAAAATCCCTTTATTCTTCTGCTTCTTCGTAACAGAGTTTACCGGGGGCCGGTCTTGCATACGATCTGCAAGAGGGGGTGCAGCGGCTCTGCAAAATAAGCGGCTGAAATGAGGGGGGACGAGTTTCATAAATCCACAGTTGAATTCCTCTGCGTGAAATGAAGGCCAGGGGTTCGATATTACATCATCTGCTGCCCCCCCCCCCCCCCGAACCCAGCGACCTCTAATCACTGTGCATGGGACACATCCAAACTCATCCTCTCTCCGAGAGCTCTGGCTGATGGGCAAATTGTATTAGGCTCATTTGCAGGGACCGCACAATGCCCAGGTTTGACACTGTCCTCCCCTGTTATAAAGTGATGAAATCATCAAGGAAGTGCTCTGGCTGCGGGTGTTGTTCGCTCAGAGGACGTGGTAGGTTGACAAATTAACCCCTCCCCCATTGCTGCCGTCTTATTGAAGCTGTTCTCAACTACCCTTTAGTCTGGATTTGTTTGGGCGGGAGGGGGAGTTACATTATGCATAGAAAGCAAATTGAAGGCTTCGTCCCTGTTGACAGAATTAAGATATTGGGTGTATCGGAGCCATACGGGCACAAGGACACGGCGGTCCACATGTGAATATGTGGTATATAAATGTTTGCATACAATTACATTAAATAACCAAATACCTGCCCAGTGGTATCAAATAAATGGAATAGCGCAGATGAAATATTTTAACTATGTCGAAAATTAATAGAATAGAAAAGACATCCAAATGGAAACATTCTTATCAAATAATGAGATAATAAATAACTTATGTTATGATGAGGCTGGCTTGACATTTACAGTATCAGTGTGGGACCTGGCCTCCTAGGTGTGGCTGGGGGTGATAAGACCTCACTGCTACTCTTGTGAAAGAGGTGGGGGCCCGGTGGGGATGCGGGGGTGAGGGGCGTTTTAGGGTCCTTTATGGGAAATTTACACCGAGCTATCTATCTGCCATAAGACAGTGGGGGGGGGGGTGTTGTACACTGTGTTCAGGCTGGTAAAGTTTCCTCTCTGGATATAGAAAAGCCACAAAGGCCCATGCTCACACACATATAAAATGGATGTACACACCGACACGGACACATACATGCACAGACTCACAGGCCACACGCACACACACACACACACACACACACACAGGTGTGCACACACGCAGCGACCAACACACATGCAATGCACTAAGGCAGGTAGCTGGCAGCAAATTAGCATGCAGTCTGGCTCAGCCCAAAAGCTAAATAATTAGAGGGCCAGTCTGTGAGATCATTGACCCTGCGTTAAATATTCATATGTTTAGACCTGCTCCAGGCTCAGCTGTGTCACAGTAGACCAGCCAGGCATGCACCACATATGCGAAGGCAGCCGTTCCTCTGACACATCTCAGCAAACGCCACACACACACACACACACACACACACACACACACACACACACACACAAGCACATGAACACACACACCGACACAGACACGCATGCACGCACGTGCGCACACACACACACACACCAACAAAAACATTTTGAACAAAAGAGCAGAGTGGTCACACGTCATCTCATTAATCTCTGTGCAGATTTATACGTAGAATATGTCATGTATTGTATTGATTGTGTTTGGATGGCACTCTACATTTTGTATTGATGTGTTATGTGGAAAAACATTTCATGTGCAGCATGACACAAAAACAATTCCTAAATAGGATGATGTTTGTTTATTGTTTATGTGAGAAAATATATGGTAATATGATAGATGAAGATGGCAAAATAGTAGAATTATTACTATTGTTATCATTGTTAGTATTTTTATTATGATGCTTTACATCTTTATACATAAGTAAAGTTTAAGCTTCAACTAATGTAAATTATAGAAAGTAGAAAGTATTATAGAAACAATGCAATTTTTATTTTTGGGTCGGGGGGCTGTTCCTCAGTCAGATGGTAGTATGCCAAGGGGTCCTCGCCATGAAACACAGAATCCAGTATAACAGTATTGGTCTTGTGTTTGCAGGCGTGCGTCTGGACCGCGTACGAGGCGGCCGACAGAAGTACAAGAGGAGGCTGGACGCGGAGAACGCTCCGTACCTGGGCTTGACGCTGCCGCCGCCCACCAAAAAGCCCCGTGAGTACCGCTCCGCCACTAGCCCATTACCTCCTCCGGCCGCCCCTCCACTGCCTGGCCGGCAAGCAGGTAAAGCCACAATGCCGTTCCGGGCCAAACAGGCTAGGACATTTTGGAGTTGTGTAGTCAGGGATGTAGGCCAGGTGTCGTTCTGTTGGAGCTGTATTATGATTAGTCTCTGGAAAAGTGACCAAAATTAAACGACCAAACGGAGACTGGTTGAGAACAGCAGGGCTTCACAGTTTTACACTCAAACGCACACAGATACACACACACACACACACGTCATGTAGAGATAAGTGCCGTCACTGCATCCACACAAATTTATACTCTACCCATTAGTCTGCATAATCAGAACGGGCGGGGTGGCCGGGAATGATTACGCGTCATACGTTGCTGTAAAGTTTTATCAGTGCAGGGCGCTCATTGATGTTGTGCTTACCTCCTCGTTGAGCGTCACACTGATACGATCTTTGACTTTTGCTGTGACACCCCTCGCCCCTCTCCCCCCACCCATCTACTTCCATTTCTCATTCTTCAGTCACGAAGATAGTGTCACACTTGTTGGTGGCGGAGCCGGAGAAGATCTACGCCATGCCCGACCCCACCATGCCGGAGAGCGACATCAAGGCCCTGACCACGCTGTGCGACCTGGCAGACCGCGAGCTGGTGGTCATCATTGGCTGGGCCAAGCACATCCCAGGTACGCCGGGAACCTTTCTTAGTTTCTCAGTTCCTTTCTTTATCTAAGGGGGATGCTTCCTAGGTAGGCCCCAGTTTTAGAAAACCTGTCTGTCCTGGTTAGGCTGCTTTATTTGGCAAAAATGTCATGGAAACCCCTGATGGTTCCTCGGTCAGTGCGACTAACGAAGACGAATCACGAATCACAAAACAAAACAAAAATGAACAACCTACATTTTAAAGTTGGAAGAAGTTTAGAAGTCTGTTCAGAGGGACTTTGAGGGCTGTTGTTTGTTACCATCGGAAGTGCTGCTCAGTGTCAAAACTTATCTGCGAGTGATAGGAAGCATCCTTCCAAATGATTTAGTTATACTCACTTCCTGTCCCGTGCTTACACCACAGCTGTGTACATGTAAAATACGCAAACACACACACACACACACACACACACACACACACACACAAACACACACACACACACACACATTCTTCTACTGATATCAAAATGAGGTCTGAGTAAATACACCTGGTGAGTGAGGACCCATGTTTCTGGTGCACTTCTAAACCAAAACAATTCGGAGACCAGTGCTCACAAGTAATGTAAAACAAACACACACACAGATAATTAACATCAGCTCTGACATGGCCCGGGGGGAGTGGTAGGGGGGGTTGGATGCAGGACAGGGTGTTGGCATGGGGGTGGGGGGTTCAGTCAAAATGGACACAGCTTGGTGAGGAACAAATCAATAGAGTGCAGCTAAAATCTCCCCGCATGGGAGGGGAAGTGGGACGTGGCCTGCACACCCGGTGCCAACGTACGTCGTAATCACAAGGGAGATTTAGCGCAAAGCCGGGGACCCGCCCAATCAAACAAGACATCACATATTGCACCTGCACACACATGCGCTCAAGCACACCGATAAAGATGCACGCACACACACACACACACACACACACACACACACACACACACACACACACACACACTCTCCCTCATTCACACGTCAACACACACTTCCATTGAATTATTGATGGGCATAATCATGTTTCTTCCCTGCTCCATAGACATTCTGATAGACGAGGTGCTGGGTTCTAAGAGGCCGTTGAATTAAGGATACAGTGCCTCACGTCAGCAGAGATTTTGCTTCCTTCGAGAGTTTTCCTTTGATTTTGACAGAGAACACATTGTTTAGATGTTCTTTTTTGCAGCCAAAGCAGATTCTGCCTGATCTTGAGCTTGACCCCCCATAACTCTATAACATTACCACGCGGGGGAGTTTGTGGAGGGATGTGTAACACTAAATGAATGTGTCCCTTGGCGTCGCCTCCAGAACCTGCTCCTCTGATCAGCATAACATGGATGGGGACAGAGCAGTCAGCGTGCAGAACCCCGCGGACTCAATACAAACACACACACTTAAATATAGACACGCAAATTCAAGTACATGTACATGAAATCATGTGTATATGTGTTTATGCGCAAACTGCATTGAAACCCATGCATCCACTGTAATTTTGCCCAATATCAGGCTATCCAGAGCTGGAATTTAAATCCCAGCGACTGAGACGTAGAACAGTGTTTTATTTTTTCAAAAATCTGGCATGGACCTGATCTGACCCCGGGCTGACCGGTGCACTCCGTACCTGAAGAGGTATTAGAGTATTTCTCAGAAGGGGAGGGTATTAATCTGGTACAGATCTGCTAGTAAGGAGATTAGGGATATGCTCCCAGCTTCCACTCCCCTTGTCCCTTCCCCATCCAAACTCTGTGGATAACCCGACCTCACCCTACCCCATCAGCCCACCCTCCAGCCCCACCCACCAGCCTCTGCGTGGTCAGCAGGCCGAGAGTTTAACCAAGGAGCTTACTCCGGGAACTGGATGACGGCTGACCCAATAACACACTCTTATCGACTCCCATGGCCCGAAACAGACCTAAAGCGTGACCAAAATGCACACGCACGCATGAACGCACGCACGCACACACACACACACACACACACACACACACACACACACACACACACACACGCGCACACACACGCACACGCACACACACTGGCACTCATGCTTGCCTGGAGGTGCACATATCGCACGAGCACGGAGCCACTTCTCAAATAAGGACTCTACACACACACACACAGCAGAAACAGAAAGAAATAATGTGTCATATTAAGCCAATTATTTATTGACATAATATTTGACTATTTTTAATACTTATACAAATACGATGCTATTTTTTCATCCCAAAGAAATTTAGCATTGTTGTACTCCATGTCTCTTATGTCGTTACTAATGACACTGCATGACCAGGTTTTTCCTCAACACCTATTGAGCAGCAGATCCATAATCTGGGATGAGATTTGCCCGTCTCATCATGACATCAGACTTGTTATTATGAGTGCATAATGATCATTTAACCCAACAACCAGAAGCGGTAAGCCCTAAAGGTTCTGACTGTTCCAACTGGACGGGTATATACTTGCCATTGAATAGACAGTTCTGCCAAACACGCTACCTGGGAGATGATTGACTATAAGTAGATTATTCTGATCTACATCAGGTCACACGCACAGACACACACACACACACACACACACACACACACACCTGTCTAGGTGTGCGTGAAGCGCCAAGCTCAAACTTGGTTATTTTTTCCACAGAAATACTCCCAGTAAAATCTTCCAGTCGAGCTGTGAGCTTGTTCTGTGTCCCCTCGGTGGAGTCAGTATTAGGACACTGGCTTTCCTCTGGCCATGAAACGGCTGCATAATTGAGTTGTACATGGCTGAACCTGATCAGAGACGGTTCACTGGCCGAGCGCAGCTCCGTGCGCGCTGCCAGTCGATGTGGTGCCCGCGGTGCCCCGGGGCGGTCTGCCACGTTCCCTTCATAACCATATTTCTATACCTCCATCCTTCTTCTGGGAGAAGAAGAAGCAAACCGAGGGGGTGGGGGTTTCATTGTGATAGACTTTCGCAGCCTTTGGCGAAGGAAATAAAAAAAGATTAACGGGTCATTATGAGGTAGACTGCCGTGTTTAGGCCAGTGACTGATGCCGCCGGTAGCCAAAGTCTAAATTTGACAATTGACACTTTGATGTCGGGAAAATCGGTACTTACCCTCTCTCGATTGATTTTCAATTGGTCGTTTTCCAGGATAACATAAAAAAGGGGGTGTTTTAAATGTGGTGTAATGTACAATGGAGCCTTATTGGGTCTTAATTAGAGTGCAGAGTGGAGAAAAGCACAACAGCGCCATTAGTCTGAGTGTCTTCTTTATCCTATTAGGTCTGAGCTCAATGGGTGTCTATTTATCCTTTTTTTAAATGGGTCGGACAATTGTGTCACGTTACACACAGTGTCGAGTGTTTTCAGATTAGTCTTTTTCTTTTTTTTTGCTAAAATATCTGTACAAGAGGTAAATAACAGAAGGAAAAAAACACTTTGGCAGTGCAATTTCACCAGTGTAATGAAGTAGAGGTCCAGACCAGGGTTCTCTATGCAGGTTTTGCCACTTCCAGGCCTCGCCCTCTTTCCGAATGCACCTTTGATTAATTGATAATCGCCGACGAGCTTTCGGACACTGTTGTCACCGCTCTAAATAGCAGCGTGAAGCAGAGGCTAATATGGTTGTTGCCCACGGGGGGCAGGGTCATTAGGAGCAGTGTTCCGGGGACTCTGACAGATGGCTTGTTGTTCCTAAGGTGCTAACAACCTTTGACACACATAGTGGTCCACTGTCCAGCCCCCCAACTCCCTCCCCATTCCCTTGAAGCTGCATCATGGTAACCAAGAGGTTTAGGGCCAAACTAAGTACACTGACATTCTCAATATACTGGAACCTGTTCATCTTCTCGACAGTGCTGATGTCCATGGGGGGGGCGGGTCCAGTTCGAAGTCCTTTGATTCGCACCACCTCCACCTCCCACCCATAGAGCGAATGGGAATGGCATGTGCCCGGAGAATCCAAGAGGTGCTCATAGCTCGATGTGTCGTCGCCTGCTTTTCATGGCTTCGGCAGCCGGTTTTATGACTTTCCCACGTGGAAAAAGTGTTCCCAGTGCATAAATTCTGGAAATGCTGAAGGAATAAACAAACACAAGGACAAACAACATGATGGCGTTCCCCTGCCGCCGCCGCAGCCACTGATGCACATATTTCATCTCTGGCACGTTTTCTCCATTCACATTTTAGACATACTTCATGCAAGTATGCAAATGGCTTTGATTTCATTTGGAAGCTTCTAATTAACGTAAAAAAAAAACTTTTACAGAAGATAACACAATAAGACGATTGGTGTTATATCTGACTCCTTGTTGTTTGTGTATTTATTTATTTTTCTGCAAATTAGATTTGAACCAGATGAACGTAATGAGCTATCCTTGTTTACATTGTTATATTCATTACTGGCCTTTCGGGAATATCCATCATCTCTGCGTTATTGGATTCCTCTTCGTCAGCTTGGGCGTTTTGACAGACAGCCCGTGTGCCTGGCGTGTCAGTGGTTAGCGTCGAGCTTGCGGTGTTAAAGCGAGAGCGCGCTTCTTGTATGTTGTCGTGTTTGTGTCAGCTCAAACACGCCCGCGTGGCCGTCCCACCCTCCTCCAGCCCCCCTGCGGGCTCCTGTTTTCTCTTTGCCATTAAATTGTGAAATCTACTTAGTGTGTTGCCAGCCTGATCCCTCTCAAGCTGCGTAATCTCCTTGTAATAGAGTGTGAATACTGCCGGGCAATAAATCAGCACCTCATCAGTGCGCTTTATTAAATATAGACACCAACAGACAGCTCTTAGTATATTCAATTTACCCTCTGACGTAGGCTTCGGCACGGGAGATAAAGATAGATTGAGCAATCAGGTGGATGCTGAGACCCGCACCCTGGGCAGGGGAGCGGGAGGAAGGTGGTGGAGATTGAGATGGGGGGGTGTGGGGGAGACGGGGGAGATGCGAGGAAGGGGACAGCTGCCAGACAGGGCGGTGGGGTGTGGGGGGCGTTGTTTAGGTACTGATGGATGTCTGTGTTCTAACACAATGTACTGTCATCCATACCAGGGTGGAGAGTTTCGGTATTTGTGTGGTATTTTGTGTCACATCTTGCATTTGCTGGTCGTTACTGAGCGTTGTATGCCGATGTGCCTTTAAGTCATCATCAGCCGAGCCGCTGTCCCTCATTAAGCGCTGTTGCTGGGTGGCAGCGGAGATAAATTATGTGTAATTATGGCGATGATTAAAGCCCGATTCGTCGTGGTCTTTGGGGCTAAACAGAGATATATAATGTCAGCGAGGGCAGTGGGACCCTGGGGAGGGCTAAACACTGTGGCACTGGGGGTCAGTAGGTCAGAGGGTACAGATTAAGACAAGGGGATTACTGTATTTAACATTATTCAACCTCATAACATGGCAGGCTGGTCAAATCAGCCGTTCCCCAGTCACGCACAATGGGATAATGGGCTGGTTATCGTGTTGAAAGACAGCAGATAACTAGCCCCTCCTGAAAGTGAGCGCTGGAGCTGAAAAAAGAGGAGATAAATTGTCAATCGAGCTCGTTTTCATCGACTACATTTGGTTTGTGTGGACACGGTTCGCCCCGTATAGAAACTGCCTGTGTGTCATTAAATTGGCATCGAGGGAAAGCTCATGGCAAAGTGAGACCTTTCTGTTTGTGCGTGTGGCTGGGGCCGAGGTCAAATTATTTATGTCAAGCCAAGCAATTTATTACCGAGCAGCTATTGATTGGGTCCTCCCGACGCTGCCATGTAAATTCGGGAAGAATCATCGACGGCACCTGCAAGTCACACACGCACGCACACACACGCACACACACGCACACACACGCACACACACCCAAACATACAAATATTAATCTGCTCTATTTTCTGCTTCGTTCCCGTATTGGTTATAAAAATCTCTTCTTATTCCACCGTATCTCAGTCAAGCAGATCACAGGAGTCCCACACCATACACACATCAGAGGTGCATACATCTCGTTTTTTTTTTTCCCTGAGCATATCTCCTTTTTAAGGGTGTGATCTAAAGGAGATCCCTTGATATAAAATAAGCTTATGGCAACACGATCACTCAGCTGGGTTTGAAGAATAAAAATGATGAGCTGAACCTCTGGTGTGCTGTTAGGGGCAGTTCTGCTCCAACGACAGCCTGGAGAGCACTTGACTTGGCTGAGGTGAGATTGCCGCTGGGCACAAGTCTTCAGGGCCTGTTTGTCCTTCTGATAGCCGGCCATGATAGATCAGCCCGTCCGGCCAAAATGACTCTCTTCCCTCTCGCTCACTATCTCTCTCTCTCTCTCTCTCTCTTGCGCACGCTTCCCTCACATTCGCTCTTTCCTTGCTCACCTTCTCTCTCTCTCTCTCTCTTCTCTCTCTCTCTCTATCTTATCTGCCCCCTCTCCATATCACCTCCTCTCCTTCTCCTCTATCTCCCTCTGCTGCTCTCTCTCTCTCTCTCTCTCTCTCTCTCCCTCTCTCCATTTTCTCTCCCTCTCTGTCTGCTCCGTCGTCTGATTGAGGGTGAGTTACGACCGGGCTGCAGCTGGAGGGGGCCACCATGCCTCGTAATTACATCTCTTTTTATTACCCGCGCTAATGGCCCTCGGGGAGAGGGAAACAATAATAAATTAATAGAATATGAACTCCAGCTCAACAGAAATCTACAGCATTTCATTTTAGGCCATCTCGGGCTCTGGCAGATGAAACGGTCGCTCTGATTAATCATTGCGAAGGGGGTTGAACCAGACGTCTGTGGGTTTGCTCTGCCCCCTCCTGCTCACAGCCAAGGGCTTTTGGGCAGATGAAGGGATAGAGGATGTAGGTTAGGGCTCCCAGTTGCCAAAATGGTCTCGCTTTCGATCCTGCTCTAAGGATAAGGATGTTTAATTGGCAAGTGGTGTTTGTTACTGTTACACTTTAGAATTCATTTGCACCTATACTTGAGAAGGCGTGGATTGGAATCAATTGTACTGATTAACATAACAAACAGATAATTGGAGGTTTTGTAATGTTAACAAAAACACGAGACGCTTGCAGGCGATGGAACACGGCGCTTAACTCAAAGTGAACAAAGGAAAACTCCACGTTGTTATCATCTCCATACAACCCTGTCCTGCCTGGAAGGGTTTCTGTCTAAAAACCCTGCGGTGCACTCAGCAGTGGAGTGGAAAAGGCCCTTCAAGCACGCAGACAGGCCTCTCTCCGTTTGATTTGGTCAATATTGTGTCATGTTTGGTCAAACCCCGCCAAGGCAGTGGGCTGGAAATGAAGATGTAAATATTGATATTTCATTAGAGGAAATCACCCACTCCGACGGCACTTAACCGGGCCGCCTTCGGAGTGCGGCGGCCGAAGCGGCGTGTGACCTGCGGAGTCGGGAAGTCACTTCATTACTCGATTAAATTGAGTGGAAAGAGGCGAGGCAGCGACACGAGATCCCATTTGGAGCGATAATTTAGGCCCTGAAGAGAGAGGATGGAACGGGGGAAAAACACCACCTCTCCATCTCACAACACTGGATTAAATTCAAGGACTTTTAGCGTCAAAGGTAATTGTAGGCTGCTGGGCTGTGTGTGCAAACGACTAAGAGATGTCTCTCGTATCGGAGCCGCTCTGAAGCCTCTCCAACGGGCCCCGCGCTGGGCCTTCATAACGGCTGTCACATTGGGAGCAGCGCTTTAGTTCCGCTTCGTTCCTCCTTGGCATTAAAAGGCTCGACAGAGCCCTGCCTGTGATTGCGATGCCAACCTGACGCGGCAATCAAGACCGTGTCCATGCTTGCATGACAATTTCTCTCTGGCCGGTCCAGATTCTGTCCGATTTAATGGCCACATGGGCAGACAGGGAAATTACACAAAAAAGATTTTAAGATGCATCCTGGAGATGTTTTAATGGCACAAAGTATGACTTATTGACTTCATTGATGATAGCCAACAGCTTTGAGTGCTTTTCAGCAGTTTTGCCTTTTTGTTGGGTCTAATTTGGCCTGAACGCTCGAGGAAAGTACGGGGCCGCCTGTCCGGCCGGCGCCTTTTCGGTGTTTGATCAGAGCACTTCATTCTACCAACTATTGATTCCCCTTCACAATGTGAAGGCCCTCGCATTCTGATCGCAATCTGTTAATTAATGCTATCCTGCAGCTCTGCCCCTCCTGTGGTCATCACCACGATAAGAGAAATTGAAGACTCCCCCCCTCCCCTCCCCCCAATTTCACATTTCCTCCGTCTTCTTTTTCCTGTCTCTCTCGCTCTCTCTCTCTTTCTCCCTCTCTCTCTCTCTCTCGCTCTCTCTCTCTCTTTCTCTCTCTCTCTCTGTATGCCTTGCTTCTTTTCCACGTTCCCTCGCTCCACTCTCCCTCAACCCCTTTTATTTTTCTCATTCTCATTTTCTAATCTCTTGTGTGTGTGTGTGTGTGTGTGTGTGTGTGTGTGTGTGTGTGTGTGTGTGTGTGTGTGTGTGTGTGTGTGTGTGTGTGTGTGTGTGTGTGTGTGTGTGTGTGTGTGTGTGTGTGTGTGTGTGTGTGTGTGTGTGTGTGTATACATGGTGTATGTGCGTGGGGAGGTGGGTTGCACGTCAGCCCGGCGACCACACTCCCCATTGGGGCGCTTGTATTTAAGAGGATGCTCGGTCTGGGAGGTTGCGGCCAGCGCCCTGGTCAATACCGTAACCTATCGCCTTTTTATCACACCGTGGCGGCGGCAAACTTGTAAAAGCAATCATTTTAATCAGCTTCCTCCTTGAAGGCACTAATATGCTGTCGAAACGGGCTAGTGGCGGGCGGGGGGGTGTATGGGTTATTGACAGCTGAGGGTAAGTATGAGAGGGAAAGAGGGATGAGATGACTATCGCTCTCTCTCGTCGCTTCTGCCCCCTTTAATTAGTTTGAATCTCTCTCAGCTCGTCCTCTCGGAAATCTGGCGCTTTGTTTTGTTTAAAGTTCTATTCTGAGCACACGGTGAGGTGTTTGAAGGGGATGTGACAAGGGTTCGATTCGACCTGGCCATTTCCAGCCTTCACCAGCTGTTGTTTTATATTCAGCGGCAGAGTTTAAGCACGTCCTCTGGGCCGGAGTTGAACCGTGACCCCGCCCCTCCCCCAGCCCCCTGGTGATATATGCGTTGTGTTTTGCTCTGTTTTTAATGTCCACTGGTGTCTCTGTATGAGCGCGCGCACGCGTGTGTGTGTGTGTGTGTGTGTGTGTGTGTGTGTGTGTGTGTGTGTGTGTGTGTGTGTGTGTGTGTGTGTGTGTGTGTGTGTGTGTGTGTGTGTGTGTGTGTGTGTGTGTGTGTGTGTGTGTACGAGTGTGTGCATCACATACAGACTCATGAATGTGTGTTCCCCTGTTTGTGCATAGAAGCTCCAGGGTTTGTTATCAGGTGTATATGTGTCTGTGTGTGTGCGTGCCTGCATGTGTGCGCGTCCCCTTGTCACCTTCCTGTCTTCCCGCCTGGCGCTGCACCCGGTGCGTGTCACGTCCTCAACCTCTGCAACGAGGATGCGTCTTGGTGCTAATCCTCCTCACGCCAGGAGCGGAGTGACAGAAAACAAGGGGGCGACCGTGAGGCTTTGTGTCTTCCGGACCTTTGCACCGATTTACTGTCCTCGCTTTACAGTAAAGCCCCCCTCGGGCACACTAAACACCGCCTCAAAGAGGACCTTCCACCGTGCATTTAAAATTAAACACGGCAACATGTGCTACCGCGTGTCCTCCGGGCTGCCGGGGTCGAGGCTCAAACAAATCACGTTTGGTTTTTGACGATCGACCCCCGGGGGACACCGGAAAGCATCCGATGTTAGTTTACACAACCTCCGAGATGAAGTCTGATCATTTTTTATAGAAAGAGACGTTGTTCTGATGGAGTTGTCCCCCTCTGCCCTCTGGCCTCCAGGCTTCTCCACCCTCTCCCTGGGCGACCAGATGAGCCTCCTGCAGAGCGCCTGGATGGAGATCCTGATCCTCAGCATCGTGTTCCGCTCGCTGCCCTACGAGGACGAGCTGGTCTATGCCGAGGACTACATCATGGACGAGGAGCACTCGCGGCTGACGGGCCTGCTCGACCTCTATGTCTCCATCCTGCAGCTGGTCCGCAAGTACAAGAAGCTCAAGGTGGAGAAGGAGGAGTTTGTCACCCTCAAGGCCATCGCACTCGCCAACTCAGGTGCGTGGTGGAGCTCACAGCTCCTGTCACAAGACACTAATTTCAGTCCTTTCACAGACTTTTTTACTGACACAGTTGGAAAGTGCATAAGGTAATTCAAATGTGCAGAATAATAAAATTAATATATATACTGTAGAAATAATACAAATTAATAAATACAAAAAATAAATACATTTGTGTGTATATGTATGTATATATACTGTATATACTGTTTATATGTGTGTGTGTGTGTGTGTGTGTGTGTGTGTGTGTGTGTGTGTGTGTGTGTGTGTGTGTGTGTGTGTGTGTGTGTGTGTGTGTGTGTGTGTGTGTGTGTGTGTGTGTGTGTGTGTGTGTGTGTGCGCACCAATTTAGTTGTTTTTAACGAGCAATAAACAACTTTTTCCTTTTGCTTATCATTATGAACTTAATGTTGATTGCACAGTGTAATGGCTATAGAATAATGACACCGCCTGCGTTTAGATCGGTTCCCTCTAAGCCTCCATATGACTATGCATTCGGAATGCCACCGGGAACAAACTCCCGGGAAAATGATAAATTTACGGCAGCGCGTCACAGGAAGTGCCTCAACCAATGTGCCACCGTTAGTTTACAGGCCAGTCTTGCCCGCTCCAATTATTTGGATGGGGAGGAGTGGTGGAATTTTATGCAACTGAATGCTTCCATTCACATGATGAGTATAGTAGTAGAAGATAAAATTATTGAACGAAGAACTCTATTGGTATAGGTATCATTTTAAGGGTACTAGTATTGGTACCGGTATCATCATTTTTTAAACAATACCCAGCCCTGATGATTGCGCAACCAAAAGAAATACAATTAAACTAAAACTGTGACAATTTGAATTTACCTCTTCAGTGAACATGCCTCTTTCTTCTCTTATTTCCAAAGTGATGTTGATCATTTCCACAGCATATATCATATAAAACCGTGTTACTGTGTGAAATGTGGATATTCATTATATTCACATTTCTAATTTCTAAACAAAAAAAAGGTCAGAGTTTGTTATCAAATTGCAACTTAGACAAACGTTTACAATCTTATATAATTGATCATTTTTAACGACATTTTTTGCTCCTCAATTCCACATTTTCATTACTTTTTATATGAAATTTTTTTTTTTAATCTTCGTGTAACAATATATTTTAATTGAACCTTTTCGCAAGTGATTGAACATTTCTAAATGCTGATGAGAAATGACTGTGATCATGAATAATGCAAAGAAAAAAGAGCGGGAAAATTTGAAATATTAAAACTAGTGCAATGGTCAAAAATGGTTTTGTTTGCTCATTTTACCTTTCAAAATAGCACGCTTTATTTGTACACAGTACCTCTTACTTCCACTACTGTGATATATATGGATATACAGCTTATAGATATATCTATATATATCTATATATATTCCCAAGCCTCACCGATTTCAATATGGGAAGTTTTCAAGTGACCTCACCTTTAGTGTTGAATGTTAGATGCAGAGATTGAGAGCAGATAAGGGCATTTTCTTTATATATTTTTTTGACTGAATGCGTCCCATGTTGTGCTGTCCCTCGGCCGCCCCTATTCTCTCTCTCTCTATCTCCATAACAGTCGCTGCGGGGTACAGCAGCCGCGCGAGATAAATTTAGCATTTCATTAGGAGCACAGGGGCTGTCAATAAAATGTGCTAAGTCAAATGGAATGAGTATCAGGGAATGATGGGGCTCGTTTGTTCCAATGCGAAGACGTGCGCGCCGCTATCGACAGGCAGCTTTTGAGAAGCCGCGGCCCTGTCCCCCTCTGATCAATGCTCGTCGGGGTCACCGGGCCACGCTCTATTTTCTTTTTTCGCTCTCGCTTTTCTCTCTCTCTCTCTCTCTCTCTCTCTCTCTCTCTCTCTCTCTCTCTCTCTCTTTTTCCTTTTTCTTTTTTGTCCGGGGCTGAAAAATGAAAATGCTGATGGTGGAGCTTTTCTTTGAGACAACAGCTTCGGTGGGGTGTGTGAGAGAGGGAGGAAGGAGGGGGGAGGGAGATGAGAATGGGCAGACCAAGGGGGGAAGTGTGGTGGATGTGGGGGGTGGGGGTGGGAGGTGGGTGTCCGGAACGTTAGAACAAGGTCTCGGCGAGATGGCTCTCCCGGGAGCCCCTCTGTCTGACAGCTGTGAAAATTCATAGCGATTGATTTTGTAATTAGCAGTTTATCAATCGGATCGACGTGGGCTCTCTGATGGATTGCGAGGAAATTGTTTCTTCAAAGTTGTTTTTTTAAGCTCGCCCCCCACCTCCAGAGGCGGCGAGTGCTGTGTTTACCTTCTTCCCTGCCCTCGCCTTCTCTTCTGCTGAGGATTTTTTTTTTTTGTTTGTTTTGTTTTGTTTTTTTCTTTCACCTTCTCCTTGTCTCCCAACACATTACATCATTATAATTCTTACTGGGTCAAAATCAAGATTAATCACTTTAAATATCTGTGTGTGTGTGTGTGTGTGTGTGTGTGTGTGTGTGTGTGTGTGTGTGTGTGTGTGTGTGTGTGTGTGTGTGTGTGTGTGTGTGTGTGTGTGTGTGTGTGTGTGTGTGTGTGCGCGCGCATTTACACAACTGTACATATATTGAGACTAGATATCATCTGGAATCTTGGTTATCGTAATATCCTAATAAAGTTAAATGTTGTTTTTAAGGCTGCAATCCAGTAATTTAATTTTATCACATTTAATTTAATTTAAAGTAAATGCATTTTCTGAATTTGATATTGAATATCTTGTGAAATCACCAATAGTCATTCCCAAAATATCACAAAATTATCCACATTGAGGTATGCGTCCAAAATCGTTGTGGTACTTGATTTAGTCGATATTGCTCGATCCTACCTGGAAGTACGTAAAAACTCAAATTCAGTCTAATTCCCTTCATCAGAACGAAATGAGCATACTTGCGTACAAAACAAATTGTCCAGTTGATGGATGAAATGTGGGCTTTGTGAGATGTGATATGAAGGAGCAGTCGTTTCAAGCCAGTTCCAAGTCCAAACCGGCGAGAGATAAAACATAAAATATGTCGCACAACACCCTCCTGACAACGGCTCGTTCTCTCTTTTGTTCTCCCGCCCCCCCCCCCTCTTCCTCGCCCCCTTCCCCATTCACTTTCCAAAATGACCTACTTCATTTCACCGCTGCGGATTTGAAAAACCGTCAGGGTGAGAAATGTCTCAAGGTCTTGGGAATACAGTTGTTCCAGTCAATGAATTTGGGCCGAAGACTGAAATCTGTTTTGCCTTTTATTGTCCCGCGCGGTAAAATATGCCGCGCCAAGGTGAGACGAGTCAGGCGGCCAATGACACGCCGCCTCTGGAGTGCCAAACACTGGTTAACCGGTGAGAGAGCCATGACCCCCGCACCGTCCCTGTGAGAGGCGGAGCGCTAAGGACAGACGGAACGGGGGTGGGGGGAAATGAGGGAGGAAGACTGTAACACACTGCACAGTAAAGAGTGCGGGTACGATTGTTAAAATGTCTCGCGGGGGGACTTGTAATGCCAGGCCTCCGAAGTGCAATTTTATTTGGTGGGATACTGCAGTACTTAAGGGAGGCGGAATTTTGCCATAATATTTTCCACGTGTTCCACATTTTCAGTTGTCGTGCCGTCACATTCAAACAGGCGACACGGTACATCTTTGAAACGCTGATTGATTGTTTGTTTATTTATCTATTTATTTGTCGTATTGTATTATATTTGTATAAATATTTTTTTTTAATTTACTATTATATTTACTTTTTTCATATATAATATAAAAACATCTCTAAAAACCTTTTTTTCTTTTTTTATTGAAGGCACACCCCTGTGCAACACAATCCAAAATGTATTTATTTTCTCGACACCTGGATAGTCAAAAGCTCCACAGAACAAGTGGGCGAGCAGGAAACAGGAAGGAAGCGTCTTTTTTTCACTAAATAGTTTATGCCTTTCTTCCGATTGTCAAATGAAAGTTATTCATTCTTAAGAAAACAATTCATCTGGGAGCAGGAACAGAGCGCTGGTGAATGTGCACTTATTCAGTAAAGATTGGCTACTATTCATTCCGTTGTTGCTGCAGGATAACATTGATTTTTAGTCTCATTGGTCAAAGGCCATAGGAAAATCCCACCAAGTGGACCAGGCAGGAAAAAGATATTAGTTTTTGTTTTACTCCGGCTTTATGATCTATTCTTTATCTTGTCGCGGTGTGAGTTATACTGATAATGTTTCCCCCACGTGACTCCACTGACAGTGCAGTAAAGATCAATCTTGAGATTTAATTTTTTTTCTCTTTTCCTTTTTTTAAGCAATAAAATCAATTTCCCATCACCGTTGTTATAGCAGCGATGTCTCCTACAGTCCTGGTTCCGCATCAAATGAATCGCCCGTTCTTCAAATAGAAAATATAGAAAGACAACGTATCCTCCACCATTCTGGCCATTTTCCCAGAGGCTCTCTCTGATGTTTTGTGGCTCCTCCGTGTGTTTTCCAGACTCCATGCACATAGAGGACATGGAGGCCGTCCAGAAGCTCCAGGACGCTCTCCACGAGGCCCTGCAGGACTACGAGGGCAGCCAGCACCAGGAGGACCCGCGGCGGGCGGGCAAGCTGCTGATGACGCTGCCCCTGCTGCGGCAGACAGCCACCAAGGCCGTGCAGCACTTCTACAGCATCAAGGTGCAGGGGAAGGTGCCCATGCACAAACTGTTCCTGGAGATGCTGGAGGCCAAGGTCTGATCACCAGGCGCCGCCGGTCTGGGGGCTCGGAGAGTAACTGGAACCAAGAACTGAGAGGGTCCTCAGGAGAGAGGGACACCCCCCTCACACACACACACACACACACACACACACACACACACACACACACACACACACACACACACATACACATACACATACACATACACATACACATACACATACACACACACAAACACACAGACACACACACACAAACTCATACATACATACACATACACACTGACTGTGCACGGAGGCACACGCGAGACTAACCTCTCTGCTGTTTCCTCTCGGAACCCAGGAAGACTGATGAAAAAAAAGGAACAAATGCAAAACTTGGTTACTAGTATAAATATAAAAATGATGCAGATTAATTTAAAATATATAAGAAATAATATGTACAGTAAATAAATTTTCTTTTTTTGTTGGTATTTTTTTTTTTTTTTTTTGTTTTGTTTTTTGTTAATGGTCTGTGGTCATGCTGTATATGAAGAAGGACCTTTCTGCCCCCCTCGATATCTTCAGACTAAGTAGATGCCACTTCTTGATTAACAAGATAATGAGATTTATTTTCCTCAGAATCTTAACGCTGAGTTTCAAACCTTTGTTCTGAAGGAAACAGAAGTGTGAACACCAACTAACAGACTCACCTAGTTGCGTTTTCTTTGGGGTTTTTTTGCCTGGACTTGGACACTGGACACCAGGATATGTATATATTTATTATGGGAAGACTGAGTGTACAGTTTTAAGTCTGGTGAACTCAGTGGCCATTTTCTCTTGTTCTCCTCCTGGGAAAAAAAAGAAAAAATAACTAAAACCATTACCTAAATGTGAACTCTATTGATCTAAATGTCCTTGAATATACCTCTCCAAAGCAGTGAGCCGTGTGATCTGTGTGGATCTGTCTCAGACAGGATGACTTACCCATGTTTAACCAAACTAGAGTAGGCAGGTACAGTAGTAAGATGTCTTATTCTGTAGTAACTCAGCAATAAACGGAGCCGTGGGCAACCAACGCTTAACCTCCTATCCTTCATCCGCTTCCCAAAAACACCGCGCTTAGCCGTTACATCGCCAGCGAAACACCACCCCAGCGCTGTCGCACCGTAGCGCTCCTCTTCTCTTGTAGCTGTTTGTGTTGGTCGGCGTTCAGCTCCTTGAATTCCAAATTTGGTCAACTTTTAAGCCCCGTGGATATTGCCCGCCTGGCCACCGAACGGATGACCCAGTCTGGGGCGAGGTGAAAGCTGATCATTGGGTTGGGGGGGATGGGCGGGCAGCAGAATCAAAGGATTTATGCCGAGTGGCAGAAGCCCGGGAGATTCCATGTTCAAACAATCAGAGGCCCATATTTCAGACGCTCTATTTTGGGCGCCTTTAAGCCCTGCGCTGGAGTCATCCCACACACTAGGAGCAAGGTGTCCAGCATCTGCTCTCACCATTTTAGACGCCTGCCGTCTTTTAATAGCTGCGCCTGCATTTATAGAGCTTCATCTGAAAGGAAGGTAAATGGCAGGTGCAGGGCTGAAGTGGTGGCACTTCACACGGTGTGTATTTTTAACTGAGCGGGCGCTTGTTGTCTGCGCCCTCCCCCTTTAGGAGCGCGCGAGACACGTGGAACACTGCTTGACCCCGCATTGACTCACTAGCCAGCGCACAGCAACCCGCTCCCCACCGGGCAGCGATAGAGGAAGACAGGCATCTGTGAGGGCAGCTAAGGAACCCCCAAGTGTGCAGCATGTGAATAGCTATGCAGGCAACAAAGTGTCAACATGCTTCCAGTGGGAAACAGCAGAGCAGCGCTGTGTAAGTACGAGGTGTGACTTCTGGTGGGAGGATCAGGTCCCATGCCTTGGCCGGACGGTGCCAGAGCCGTGGCTCGGCGCAGCCGGCCGCGCCGCCCCAATGTCTTTGCTATGCGGAAACAAAACGTCCCCCGGCTAAGCTCACGCTTATACGACTACTGAATGAATTTACTTGATGAGATGAATCTCTTTCGCCACAATATGATACTGTGATCAAGGGAATCGCTGACATTGCAAAAAGAGCACCGTCGTCGCCATGCTTGCGGTATCGCTGCCCGACACCGACCCGACGGCTGGGGTCCGGTCACCACTTAATAGTGGATGACTACACGCTCCAGCACATTATCATCCCAACTTGCTGCTGTTCACTTAACAGAGGGTGAAAATGTAACTTAAGTTATTTTACTGTTGTGCAATACAGTAGGGACCAATTCTGACTGAAACCATGCAGAGAGCATGTCTTTACTCGGATTTGGGAGAGTTATTCTTAATCCCTCGTACATTCAGTACTGTATGTACCCTGTATATCAGAACAAGCACGTTTGTTTTGCCGTTTTGATTGTTTGCTTTTGTTTTGTTTTTTCCGTTTTTAATGACAGTGCAGTATAAATTAAAAAAAAAAAAAGCTTTTGAATAAAATTTCTTTGCAGTAGCCCAAGATAATCAGCCATAACAATCCATAACGGTGGGGGATCCGCCCGTCTCCCTTGAAGACTTTAACTTGGCAATATGGCGCTGTGTAGAGTACCAGAGAACACGTCTTACATGAAATGCTGTGTCTAAATACAAAATGTAAATATAGCTGCATCAGTAATGGAAAGTATACAGTAAGCTGTCAAAACCCCATTTGAAATAAAAGTAAGCAGCGTCCTGCTGACTACTACCTCATCATCCCAACTTTTGTCGAGATCTCTCCACTCTCTCTTGCTCGTCTCTCCGTCGTCCGCGCGACGGCTCCATCCTCCCCGTCTCTGTTTGTCTGTTTGCGACCACGCAAACACTCCCGCCATGCGCACTCATGCCGAGATATTTGTAATTGTAATTACCAGTTACTTCTTCCTGTCCATCCATCATATATGTTTGTAAAGTTAAAGCATGCTTCGAGTTGACCTCATGACCTGGCCATTAGTGGGCGTGACCACAATTCTTTGGTTTCTAAGCGGGTACGTGTTTTTACCAATACAGTGTGTCAGAATTGGTCCCTAAATGGCAAATTGCAAAATGAAGGGGGGGAGGGGGAGAGGCGGGCGCAGGTAAATCATCTCCTGCTCCCTGCAATGAGTATTTATGGTGTGAATTATATCATTTTGGCAATGGTGTACATTGATATCTCTGAGTCGTTGAATCATCAATATCTGTAACTTTTATGCTTTGATTTTCAAAAACGGTAAAGAAACAATGAATTAAATACTCCTGGACTTAGTGTCATTCATTTGTTTACCCACCCCGTGAAACACGCACACACACAAGCACAAATGCGAAGATACATGTTTGCGACACTGAGGGGGCAAATCAAAATCGAAGACGCTCATTTCCAATTACAATCGATAGAAATTGCTCATTGTGAGTTCGGGGAGTAGAGACCAGATCTTCCAGCAGACCGGCGGTGGGACACAGGGGGGAGGACATCCATCCAGAAGGTCCCTCAGGGCCACCACACCATCCAGCCAGGAGGCTGCGCTCAGCCCACGGGGAGGCGTTGAAAATGGATCCGTCACAGAAAACAGGCGGACAGACACGCCAGCGCTGAGGGAGGGGCGGGCGAGCGAGGGAGGGAGGGAGGGAGGGAGGGAGGGAGGGCGGGGATCTCTCTCTCTCTCTCTCTCTCTTCCCATTATTTCTGGAAGCTGAGATTCCAGGGAGTTAAAAAGTATTCCCTCCTCTGTGTAATTATAAGAAGCAATTTCCCTTTTTGAAATAATGTCTCGCTAACCAATTAATAATTGCAATAATCCTCTGTATGGAAACAATGCTATTACAAGCCTCGAGTCGAAACGGCGCGACGAGGAGGAAAGTTGCTTTACTTTGAGGTCTGGAGCAGTGTTTGCCAACATTCTTTCTGCCACGGCACACTTTTAACAATGAATTACGTGGATAATCCCACAGTAAACCATGTATCCACGTCATATAATATATAATATCATAACAACATCACGCGTATGCGTGGACCTGTGCTTATTATTATGGCCCACTAACAGTTTCCTACTACAACGTGAACTTATTTTGAGGAACACAGCTGCTTTTCTGGCTCGAACTGCTGAACCCGTACAGTCTGGCAATTTTGATCTTGCAACACAAGAGCCGATTTCTGTTCTTTACTATTACTGGTGTGCTGCGGCACACCGGTCGAGAGGCCACACGTATCTGTAATGTATGATCGATTTAAAATAAATGTCGGACACATTGCTCGTGCAGATGTTTCCAGCGGAACCCGGATGTTCGCGGCGATTCTTATTTCCACCGGTGCAGTTACGGGGCGATCGAGTCCACCGGACGGCCCCTCCCGCCCCCCCTGGCCGCACCGCCGCCGCCGCCGCCGTTGCCGCCGCTGCCACCGCGTGGCCTAAGCGTATTTCATTATTCTCAGAGCCGCGTTGATGACGGAGAGGGAACGGATTACACGTCAGGGTGAGTGATTGGGTTTGAACAGAGCTGCTGCACACACTTTGTATCAAGCCGCGCCTCAAATTACACTTAGGTTGAAAACGGAGCGTGCGAATGCCCAGGAGAGCCTGTGGCACAGAAATGAAGCGAGGGCCACCGACTCTCTCTCTCTCTCTCTCTTTCGCTCTCTCTCTCTCTCTCGCTCTCTCAAAACAACATTTCTTTCCCCTTCTTAAAAATGTCTCCTTACCCTCAATCTCCTCCCTCGTGTTTTTTTCCCCAATTTTATTTCTTTCTTTTGGGACACAACCATCCTTTACGGGGGATTCTTATTGTTCCTCTGATTCTGTTATGTGTATTTATTGCTCCATTTGTGAAATTGGAGGCAGCGGCCGACAAGCCTATTACTATTCAATGGCAGGGGCCCGGGAGCCCTTTTTTTTTTTCACAACCCTGCACGCTATCATTGCCCCAGACAGAAATTATATGTCACGTCCGTCATCTCAAAACAACAGCCAGATTGTCATGCTGTTGCCGGGCGGGTTTTTCCATTTATTTTGATTTTTTTTTTTTACGTTTTTATATGTGAGAGGATGTTTCTTGACCAACGCACTTCTTCCTTGTTTTCCGCGCAGACGGCTGAGCTGCAGCCAGGGACAGAATTCTGCCGCCACGCCTTCCGACGTTCAACACAACACAACCGGTTGATTCAGTTGGGTGTGTGGGCATTAATGGATAGATTTTAGGTTTTTCCTCCGTCCACTTCCTATACCCTGTCGACCCCCACCCCCCCCCCACCTCTCTCCCTTGTTGATCAATAGGCCGTCACACCGCCCGGGCACAGACACCGGGGCCACTCGTCTGAGATTTCTCTCTCTCTCTTTCTCTCTCGCTCTCTCTCTCTCTCCGCATCTGTGTCCATCTCCGCTGTTTTAAGTGCATTTATCAGGTTACACACCTCCTACCCTGCTCGCCGCTTAATGCACGGCCGAGCTGCGGCCCCGAAACAATCCCAATGCCCACGCACCAAAAAACATTAATGCATTTATTAAAGAATGCAGGATTCCCAACTGCCCCCTCCCCCATTCTTCAGAGCAATGTAAGCAAAAGAGAGTAAACGTATATACAGTCTCAAATGGATTGAGAATAGCAGAGGGATTGGCGTCCGAAGGGGAGAACTTATCGGAGGGATCCCCAAAATCTCCTGGAAATCCCCTTTCCCACGGGGCTGAGGAAGAGGAGGAGCGGAGCACGCTGGGAGGGGTGATGAAGTCCTCCAATATAATACTGTAGGTGCTTTAAAAAAAAAAGACTTGAGCGAAAGAAAGAGTGTATTGGGTGGATTTGTTACACGTGCGGTGCTAGTGTCTGCGATATATATAAGATATTTCATTATCTTAACAAACATTGGAATTGCATTGTGGGACAAATTGGTTCATTTTGATTTTGGAGCCCAAAAATGATTTCAATCAATTTTGTGTCTTTTCGAAATACTTTATTTTAAACCTATAAATCAATGCATCTTTCCAATTGGTCGTTTGGAGCTTGGGTTTTCTGTTGTTTTTCTGTCTCTGTGTTGTTTTTTTTGCGGTAACAAACAGCTTATTATTATTATACTGTATGTGTAAATTGGTGAAACGGAGCAACATAAACACCATCAACAACCGCGGTTTGTGTTGCGCATCCTTTCCAGGATCGACTTGGGGAAAGTGTTTTTTTTCTTCTCAATATATCCTTTTCACAAATAAAAAAACTGTCTTTTTCTCCAAAATGTAAACACCGTGGGACAATGGCTCAGCATTAATGTATATAAATATAAAAAAATATATATAATATATATATATATATAATATATATATACCATATATCTACAAACAGTGTAAACACACACACACTCACACACACACAGAAGCTGAGTCTTTGTGAAGGGTTTTTGTTCCCCCTATTTTAGATTTATTTGGCCAACTGTATCTTTATCGGCGCTGCCTCCTGATACCGAGCTGTGGGGGAGGAGAAATATTCCACCTATCTGCTGGATGTATCTTCCTGTGGCCGCGCAGGGAGCGCTGTAGCGGCCTCCTCTCGCACTGTTTTATTGCCTCTGCCGTGTATTCAAACGTTCTGATGGGCTTTTCCAATTTAGCCGCTGCTTTGGGAATGGAAGGCAGATAAGGAAGCGCGATAAGCTCCGGATACGTCCATCAAGGGGAGAAAAACTTACACGGAGCGCCGTGTGGGCCCACTTCACAGCCATTTAACACACTTACTGCTGCAGGAAGTGTGGGGGCCGCTATTTGTATTTAATCACACACAGGTATTTCTATTTCCCAGACTGAGCCAGGTCCTTTTCTATGGTGGGTTTGGGTTTTTTTTAAGCCATAACCAGATGTTGGAATGTGTTTTTACCATTTTACCCTTTTTTGTGCATTAACCTCAGATAAATTCCTTCATAAAACATGACAAATTTAATTCATATTATTATTACCATTATTGCTATTATTATTACTATTATTATTATTATTGTTATTATTATTATTATTATATATATATATATTTTTTTTAATTCTATGAATGCATTTTTTCTATAGAGCGCTTTTCTTATAACTCAAAGCACTGTACAATCATGTAAAAACAGATCATATTTAAAACAGTGACAATTTAAACAATCAAGAAAGTAAAGTGGAAGTGGATCAGCAGGTACGAGCATAACGTGGAAGAAAATCAGGTCGAACATAATGTATAAAAAAGGAAAATATAAATATTAAAAAAAAATGTCATTTACTACATACAATTATGGATTGAAATATCACATTGGATTATACTGCGATCAAATCTTGAATATGAGTGCATATAGTGTGTAGAATATATAGAATGGAATATATATGTTGAATATACTGCATGTGTAGAATATACAACTGCCTTTGTAGTACATATACTGTACCGCTCGCTGCCACCATGTGATCCGGGTTGATCTCTGAAATCCCACGGAAACAGAGGGAGGACGGGAGGATTGGGGATTTTACGGGGGCGACTCAAGGGGTCAAATTCAGCCTCCCCTCCCCAGGAGCCCGAACCAGTGGGGGTGGTTGGGGGGGAGGGGGAGGGGGGGGGGGGGTGGTCCGCTCTCCACTCTGGAGGGAAGCCACGGATGGGCCTGACCTTTTCAACACGTCAACCAAAGGTTAGAAATCTCCACTGGCCTTAAAGCAAATGCACTTGTTTGCGATAATGGAGCAGGCCCACGCCCGGTTCAGCCATCAGGGAGAGACCGGGGCTCGTCCTGGGAGACTTGCGCCGGAATTCTCCCCGATGCACGCACACACACGAGTGCACACACACACGCACACACACACACACACACACACACACACACACACACACGCACTCAAATGTACTGAATCTACTGTACTGCACTCAACATATACGCCCGGCCGCGTCTCAGTGTACGGTATCCCACAGAAATAGCTCTGCAAGTTCCACGTCAACTAAAAGTACCACAGGGACAATTGTTAATATATGCAAAACAAGCTGTACTCTCCGCCGCCACATATTATGGTATTAAAGATACAGTCTTATTCCCCCCATTTCCTCCACGGAAGTGTTTTGGGAGGTAGGGTCCCCCCCCCCCCCTACCTCCCAAAGTACAGCGGAAAGGGGCTGAATGATGAGGCTTCGGCGCCGCGATGCAAGGAACAGATACGTGATCAACCGCCTACAGTGCGACACCCCCCCCCCCCCCCCCCCCCTCCGCCAGATATAGAAATCTCATAAATATCGGGGCGTATGAGGCGCACCGCGTGGCGCCACGTGACCCGCTCGTAATTCACGCGTTTGCATTCGTCAACGTGATTTTTTTTTTTTGTATTTAAAATATGACTCGTAAAGCGTGATCTATGGAAATTGACGGATCACGCGCGATCGCTGAATTAAATATGGCGTGGATCACATGCTTTATGTCCCTTTTCTCTCCCCCTCCCCTCGTCTGAGGAAGGAGCCTTGACCACGCAGGTAATTTACAGTGTTATGGGATGAGTGCAAAACATGCTGTAAATAAATAAAGTCCATCCATTTTCATTTTAGGATGGAGGGAGAGGGGTGTTGGGGGGGGTTTAGAGGTAGACCCCCCCCCCCACCACGCGCACACACACACACACTCACACGCACACAACTTCCCCCCTTGATGTCCCTTGAAACGCTGATGTCCCTCCACTGTCTGTATATCACCGGGAGAGGGGGGCGGCAAATGGGGCAGCAAGCGACACTATGCAGCCCATTTGCTAATTTCAATATGGTGTCCGTCTGTGTGGGTATGGCCTTGGGCACCGTGGAGCCCGCCACCCCCCCACCCCTCCCCACCCCACCCCCCGCCACCCCCTGTCCTTTTGACCTTGCTCTCAATCACAAACAGACCCAAAAGACCGACACACTCCAATACGCGACAGCCACACACACACACACACATACATACAGTATGTATATATATATACACACACACCCGCGGCACCCTGAAGCGTGACATCTCACACAAACACGTGTCATATACCTCAATTTAATACCACAGTCACACTTGGTTTTTTATTTATTTGTTTATTTATATATTTTGGAAGACGCACAGGCGGCCCATGCGGCCCAGACACAAAGGATCCCTCTGTCGATGGCCTGACGCGCGTCAATACCTCGGACGCGAGGCTGTGGGGACGGCCGCCTTTGTCTTTGTGTAGTTAAAGCCTGAGCGTATCGGCAGGTGTTTTGGGACACTTTTCAGCGGAATTAACAGTGTCACTACTCCAGCTAATGAGCGCGGTCGGAGAATAGATTATTCGGGAAATGCCAATTTTGCACCGGCCCGCGCGCTCGTGCGCACACACACGCGCACACACACACACACAGAGACACACACACACACACACACACACACACACACATATATTTGTAGCTCATCTCCATGGCCTTTGAAGCGCTTAGATTTAATCAGTGCGGCCGTGTTTGAATAGCCGTGGTTTGCTCAATAACCACATAATCATAGTGATTTTTGCTCTGATCGTTGCCCTTTTGCTCATTGCTTTACAGTACCGTACAATGTTGGATTTGAAAATTACGTTTTTGTTAATAACATTATTATTATTTCTCCTTCCGAATTGATTAATGGACATCAAAAAAACAAACCCTTTTAAACAAATATTTCAGCAACATATAACAAGGGCAAATGTGTTCTTTGTCCTTATTTGTACCGGCGTCCCGGTGACATAGTTTGTCCCGGTGACCCGTCCCTCCCTGTGACCGACTGAGAATAACTTTTACCGGTCCATGAATCAGGATCAAAACATCCCCAGTGAAACTTGTACAGTTTACCGGCCGCGGGTGGGTTTCCTCGGGTTCCTCCTCATCCCACTAGGCATCTGTGTCAGAGTCTCGTTTCGCGTTCCCCCCTCCGCCGCGCACGCCACGGGGAGGAATGAACGCCGCGCGGCTAGGTGTCGGGGCACAAGCGCGGGGAATATTACACGGTCCTCCGTGCATCATTGTAATTAGATTTCCCAGGATAGCTCAATTAAGTCACACCGCTCCGGGGACCCAGCGGCTTGTGGTTTGACACTCAATCACGAGGGGTCTGCTCTGTTAAGTAAGGCAGAGAGAGAACACACTGTTAATATGGTCACTAATAAAAAAGGATCTCATTGGTGCTTTTCAAAGCTTCGCACCAGTGAAGAGTGTCCTCACACCCTCGTTTTTTTGACGCTAGCGATTCTGAGATTTAAAAAAAAAAAAAAAAGGAGGGGGGGTATAGGACTTCTTCTTTTTTATTGATTTCTTTTTTTATTTTTTGATTTATTGTTTTAAGAAAAGGGACATTGATTGGGCAGAATCACAGCCTGACAGCGTGTGGGCCTGTGGTAAGGTCGTTTATATTCTAATGAGAAGAGCACCATCTATGGACCACCTGTTGAATTGCATTCACTGTCGCGCAGGAACTCTCAAATGCGAGAAAAATGCTGAGAAAGGTGTAATTCAAACCCCCCCCCCCCCCCCCCCCCCCCCGCACGCACGCACACACACACACACACACACACACACACACACACACACACACACACACACACACACACACACCATAATCCCCCCCAATAAAACCCAAATATACCCTGATGAATGAAATATCAATGAGGGATTAACTGATATAAAACGATTTTTTTCTCAATTCAAATGTCAATTAAAAAGCACTTTTTTTTTGCAACTTTATAAGGTTGGGTGCAACATTGTGTGTGTGGGCCCCCCCCCCCCCACACACACACACACATTGGAAGACTTAGTTGCACCCAACCTTATAAATTGGCCAACGTGCATGGCTTTTCACAGAGTTTTTGCATTTGGATTCAATTCAACCCAACTTGATTATTAACGAAAGGACAATTTGATGAATCGTCCCGTTTTTGTGTCACAAAAAACCCCAATCTTTTTTTTGTCCCCCAAGACCGCAACCCCTCGCCCGCCCAACGCCAATCGACACCCATGCCGGGCGTTTTTGGTGAACAATTCCAATTACTCCCGATAATCCCCAAAACATGAAACGTGACGGAGGCTCGGTTCTCGGCGCTCCCGGTGCCCTGCGATCGTTTACACGCGTGCGAATGGAAACGAACACGAATATGTGCGGCGGGTGACACAGGGAGATTCAGCACTTTTGATGATATGTGGCCGCATTACCGGCCCCAAGGCTGGCGACGAGTTTAAATGCTCCGGTAACATTTCCTTTTATTTATACCCATAGACCTTGGCTGGAATAAATGAGTTGAGACAAGCGGGCGAGGAGGAGGAGGAGGAGGAGGAGGAGGAGGAGGGTGCGGGGTTTGGGGGTTGGGGGTTGCCGACGTTACGAACAATCTCTTCCGACCGGCGTCGACGGCGAGACATTCAACTCTTTCAGCGGCGGAGTCTTTGACAGGCGGCCGCGGCGAAGACACCGCCAGGCCCTTTAAGGGGATTCAATGTCGGCGGAGGGGGCGGAGGAGGAAAGGCATCGCCGGTGAAAGTCGTTGTGTCATTATCTTAAATCTTAACTATCGCGCGGGATGAGAGCGTGAGAGACGGCCGCGTCTGTCAGGGGGTCGGGCGGGGGGGGGCGGGGGGGGTGTGGGGTGGGGGATGCTTTATTCTCTGTGTACAGTGAGCGGCGGCTCCGCACGGCGAGATGAGCGGCGCCCGGCGACGAGCCGCACCGCGAAGGGTCATTCAAGAAGTTCCGCCTTCAATTTAATGCCACCTTTAATATTCTGTCCTAGTTAACATTTTTTTTTTTTTTTTTTTTTTATTGCCCTCTTTCATTACCATATCCTTATGTCCCGCGCTTATGAACTTTCCGATGCAAATCACTCACATCTCCCGCCGAGTGGATCCTCTAGTCTTCCCTGTGCTTCGCAGGTGACCGTCGGACGCGGAGACGGCGCCGGGGGGGGGGGGGGGGGGGGGGGGGCGCTGCCGCCTCGGCGCCGCCGCATTTCGGACTCCTAAAGCTCACTGCGCTTTTCTTTCAGAGTCCCCCGGAGCCGGAGTCCGTTAAACCCCCCCCCCCCCCCCAGGCGCGGATGGAAGGGGACAGCTGGTCAGGCACCAAGGCTCAGAAATGGCCTCAGACGTTTGGAATTCGGGGTGACATCACGCCGCCGCCGCCGCACTGACATCGCGGATAAAGCCGAAATGCGGGGAAGGGGCGGAGGACGATAACGGTGGAAAGCCGGACCGCGTTTTTTGTTTTTTATTATTATTATTATTATTATTATCGCGCTTGTGTGGAGCTGCACGCCGGGGACTTGTGGTTCCTTTCAGCACCGCATCTGTACTTCCTTCACCTCTCTGTATTTTTACGCCCCTCCACCCCTCCACCCCTCCACCCCAACGCTACCGCCTCGTTGTTTGCCTTTTTTTTTTGTTGGTCCGCCGCCCCCTCTGAGGCTTGACAGGCCGGCAGCGTCGGGTGAGAGAGAGAGAGAGAGAGAGAGAGAGAGAGAGGGGAGGGAGGGAGGGAGGGAGTGGGAAGGGAAGAGTGGATGAGTCAGAGATTTATGAGTGTGAATCTGCCACTTTGAGGTGAAATTTAGGAATATGTTTCGAGGGTGTCCTCTGACTTTGGCCAGCCCGCCGCCGTCTGAGGGTCACGGATCCATAGGGCGAGCGAGCCGCTCCCCCCTATGCAACGAGTCAGGCGCGTGGGTGTGTGTTTTAATCTAATGCGGTATGGATTCTGGGGGGGGGGGTGCAGAGACAGGGGAGGCGGCCTGGGAGAGTGACCAGTGGCCGCGAGGACCCGACTCCGTTCCTGGTGCCATGGCGACTGGGAGCAATCAATATGGCGTTTGGCGTACATGGCGTATCATTTGCCATATTGATGCATGATTTGGTTTCCTGGTTTCCTCTCTTTTCCTTGTGGCAGACTTTTGTATCCCGAGCTCTTTCTCTCTCTCTCTCTCACACACACACGCACACGCACACACACACACACGCACACACACACACACACATATATACTGTATATATAGGAGGGTTTTAAATGATAATTCGATTGGGGAAGGTGCTTGCAGGAGAGGGCAGGCCTGGCCAGCGTGATGGGTGGATGTGCGGAGGGGCCTCTAAGTGCCCGTCAATGGCTCTAATGAGGGTGGCAAATGGAGACATAAAGAGGGAATGGGTACACTTTTCACTTTGGTCTGACATACCGCCACTGCCCCCCGAAGCCCTTGAGGGGGGCGCTTGCAGTGGGTGCGACCATGCTTCAAATCCTCCCCCTCCCCCTCGGACTAATTGTTGAGGATATTGACCTTGGAACGACGGGAGGACGGCCGAGGGTGCAGGGGGCGACGGGAAGGTATAGGGATTGTGGAGAAAAAAAAAGGTGGAGCGGGCGTCACGGCTCCCCCTGGTTTCCCTGACCCTGCAAGGAAAGAGCGGGAGCGACTTCTTTTCCGCCCTCCAGGTTTACACCTCGTTGGAGGAAGTTGGAGGAATCCGAATAAGAGGCACACGAAGCAAAGGGCGTCAATGAACATGGCATCATATCTGCTGGGATCAATCAGCGCAATTTTCCGGCCACATTCAGACCTTGCACCATTGATTGGTTGCAAACACGGCACTATTGGATAAACGGTGTACAATGTGTGTGTGTGTGTGTGTGGGGTGGGGGTCTCATACATGCACACAAACATCCCCCCCCTCCCACATCCCCATCCCCGTCCCTTGCCCTGACCCTGATCCGTGTTAGACAAGTTCACCGTCCCGTTGTTCCTCGAGCCCCAGTCAATGGGTGTCGATACGCTAGATTGGCCGGGCGACAGCGGCTGGAAGGGGAGTCGATGGCGCGCTGATAAGCAGCGAGAGGCTGCTTTGTTTTAGTAATGACGGCTTAAACGAACGCCCGTGGCCCTTCCGTTAACCCACAGCAACACCTCGATCAACAAGCGGCCGTCGATACGCGGGGGGATACGCGGGCGGGGGAGGGCTCCCGGCCCCTTCCGTTAGATCGGGGGCGTTTCAATTCCACGCGGAACAATGGCCGCCGATAGGCCGTGCCGCGCCCGCGTGATGAATGGCTTTCAGATTCGGCTGGAAGTCGTGGAAGTTGTTCAATTCCAACTCCGACATCACATTTTTATGCAATGGGAATATTTGCTGTATTGTCAGCAGTTCATTTATAGGATCCTCACACAATGGTGTTGAGCGGAAATCCCTCAGAGGCAGAGGCGGAGGTGGAGGCAGAGGCGGAGGCAGCCCAGAGAGGAATTTACAGGGATATATTTCTTAACTCTCAGTGTGATGGAGCAAGTTCAAATCTATAGGTGTTTGGGCTGTGAAGCCATTTTTTTTTTTTTCCCAAGGTGATTAATTGCCGCGTTAATGATGTTTTATAATGTTACATTAACAGTTTAACGATTTAATACACTGGCTTCTGCACGGCAGTATCCAAAGTTCATTAGACGTGAATCATA
>NC_137198.1:15973539-15991039 GCF_960531495.2 Zeus faber
TGGATGGCAGGCGCCGGGTGACAACCGGGATTGTGTAAGGCTCCTGTTTGTGATGATGTGAATATGGTCGTGCAAAGAGTTGTGGGGTGGGCAGAAAACGAGGAGCCCGAGGTGTGTGTGGGGGGGGGGGGGGGTGTGGAGGTTTTAAAGGGGGAGTCGCATTCTCAAAATTAAAAGTTGTAGCCTATTAGTCTGTGTTTGGTAGCTGAGCACGCGCCCATGCCTAGCACAGCCACTAATAGGAAAAGATGTGTGGAAGTGTATGATTTATGGTTGCACGCGAGCAGGGGTGGAATAATTTGGTGCAGAACGGGTACTTACTGAACGGCAACAACTCGGCTACTTATCCGTACTTTCTGGTGATAAATTAGCTCTTGTTTAAAGTAGCCGGAGACCCATTTTTCATTTTGATTACTACACTTGATATCTCTTTCTTTCTTACTCTTTCTTTGTCAGCGAGGGCTCTTAGCATTTTCTGTGTATGGAGGCGGTGTATTCCGGCAGCGTCCGTTCAGCCCAGGCACTGGTCCTTAACCCTTCCGTGGCTGGACAGAACCGCTGCAGCCTCCCGCCCCCCGCCCCCCTCCGTGTCAGCATAGAAGAACGCGGGGATGTTGTTAATTGTAAGAGGTCCCGATGTGAGCGGAACCGCAACACTATCCTTACTGACCGTGGGCTGTCCTGTTGCCAGCTGGACGCGGGGCTCCTGTCAATCAGCGGCCGACCCCTGCCAGGACCTTCCACTGCTCAGACAAGGTTCCCATTGATCCCCGTGTTGCCCTTCTGACAGGTAGCGGCCTTGGTAGGGGAAGTAGGCAGGTGAAATATTAAGTTATCAGGCAGCCCCCAATCAATAAACACAGCTGGCAACGGGGCGGGTCAGCGATGGGTCCCCGTGGCAGCGGGCAGCGCTAGCCCAGAGGTATTAGGATTGACGACTGTACATCACCATGAAGAGCCGCAGGGCACAGCCAAACCCCCTCCTCTCCGCTCCCCTCACCGAGAGGCCGTTGCACAGAATCCAAGTCCTGCAGCGCAGGTTGGCACCTGCTCCTATTGTCCTCCGCTTGGCACTGCCCCCATGCCAGTTCCCGGGCAGAGCTGGACACTCTACAGACGGCATAAATAAAACATATGAAAACTGTGATGAGAAAAGAGCTACAGGGCCAACAGAGCCAGAGAGCAGCCTCAAAGGACAACACGCCGATCTGTCGGGAGGGTGTAGAGCCGGTGGCTCCACCTTTAGTTCTCAGCGAGAGCTGCATGGCGACATTGATCACTCACATCAGCGAGCGCACTGAGTCCATTGTCCTGAATCGGTTGTTTGAGTTTATTTGTCTCTGGCCCTGGGGTTGCCTGGCTTGGCAGGTGTCAGTGCTTATCTTTGCTTTTCTTCTGTGGATGAGACAACTGAGATGGTGGTTCAGAGCCCCTGTCAGCCCCCCCACCCCCACCTCCATTAGAGCTAAAGGGGGCACGAGCGCGGGGGGCGAGCGGGGCAGCTCGGAGCAAAGGCCCCCCCCCGGCCCCCGCAGGCCGGGGTCTCCAGGGTCCGCTCCTGCGGCCCCTTCTCCTCTTCCGCCTCCCCGCCTTGTCCTGCTGACTGACAGCTATCTTCCAGCTGCGGGACATGCACCCCAGCCACCCGCTGCTGATAAAATGTTAATGTAATTAACAGATAATGGCTGTTGTTTTTAGCTGTCAATACTCGGACTGGGAAGGGATAAAGGATTGAAGCTGCACAAAGTCACATTCAGATATCTGCCAGCCATTGTAGATTTCAATTATTTTGCAAACACTTAACCGCCCCCCCCTCCCTCCACACACACACACACACACACACACACACCACCAACCCCTGCCTTCAGTTTCTCACCTCCCACTCCTATTGCAGCCTCTGTCCATCTGCCTCCATCACATAGGAAGCACACATAATATTGACAGTCCACCATCGCCTGCTGCTTGAGCCCTTGGGGTTGGACGGCAGGCATTCTCTATGGCCGAGCCATTGTTAGCTGTTTTTTTCCATATTCCGCCATGTCTCGCAGCTTGCCGCTCTGCGATCATAAATCATGTGACTCCGGCAGGCAGCCACCGGGCCCCTCTCACCTCGGACAGCGCATCCGATACAGACGAAGCCAGCCGGCCCGCCACAAGACAAATGTATTTATATTTGAAACCAAAAACACGACGCCTATCAGGACGAGGCCAGAGCCGCTCTGGACATCGGCTGCCTGACTATTCTGGTATTTTAATAAGTACCGGGCCTAAACAAGATTAGGCACTTCCAGTTTACGAAATGTCAGTGAAGGCAGCGCTATCACTCATAATAAATGGGCTTATGCAAACAGTGGGGGTTTTTCGCCATGCATAAGAGCTTGTTTGGTGCGCGCCACGGCGATGCTGTATGCTGATATGCAATTATTCTAAAGAGTATCAAAGTTCAGGCGTGAGTCTAGCGTCTCACTGCAGCGCTGGGGGAAGCTCTGAGCGGCGCTTCAGATTACCACAGGAATATTTCATGAAGAGCGGGGGGGGGGGGGGGGGGGACCTCAACACGATAAAGGGGAGCCTGGAAGTATGATAAAATACATTCCATAATGGATGGTTCCCTATGTATTCATACTTTGCGTTTTGGGTCCGGCTCAGACGCCGATGCGGGCGATAACGGAGGAGCGGCGGCCCTAACAAATATTACCCTTAATGATGTCAGGCCGCAAAGTCTGACGGGTCCGTCTCAAGTGTTTGTGTTTCACGCTCCTTAATTGACCCAGTTTGCGAGGGCTAATGACTCCTAATTATCATTTGTGGAAACAAGATTGCTCTCATTGCCATAATGGAAAAACAAAACCTTTGAATGTCGCGCCGCTTCCAGCCGCCTTCCTCCCGTTTCCGCGGAGTGTTTATGCAATCACGGCTAATTGAAGTGTTAATTCAATGAGGAACTGCCGAGCGCGCGGCGCCGCGGCAAAGGACGCAAGTCGTTGCGCCGAGGTTGTGGCGAAAAACCCCCCTCGGCGCTCCGGCCGTCCCTCCACCTTTCACAGCGGCCGCACCGGGGGAGGTGCGACCAATCAGAAGGTGATTGGCACTTTGACTGGCTAGTCAAATCAGGCGCCCCCCCCCCCCCCCCCCCCCATCCCCCACTTCGGCATTAATTGCGGTGCGGGAGGAAGTGGGAGGCGCCGCGGCCCTTGACCTTGTCTCGGCCGTCAATATCCACGTACCTCTGGACGAGAGGAAGCTCAGGTGATTAGACGCAACGGGAAATATCACTAGCCAGCAGATAGACCGGCAACCCATGACACGTACTACATCATGCTGTGTGTCTGGGCCGGGATTTAAAGTGTAGCATCAGTATCTTTCAACCCAGGCAACTTCATAACAAATTTGATGTCGCACATGTCACAGTTTCACCTGTGATATTAATATCGAAGGAATTATTCCCCTTTTCATAAAAGGGTCGACCTACCACTGTAGCCTTCAAAGGGATGATGAATGTTGCTGTTGAAAACAAAATGCTATTATTACACTCCGACACATATTTATAGTTTTACGAAAACAGCAGGATAGTCAATGTATCAAACATTAATGTGTTACACTGAGAATTATTTGTAAATACCACTTACGGCAAGCCAAATTGGACAAATTGCAATTCATTTGCACTACAATTTGTCCTGTTTGCCTTGCAATAGGCTACTGTATTATTTGGAAATTGGTGATATGACCTTTCCATTTTTTTTTTGTCTGGCATTGTGAACGCTATGGCACTGGCCCCTCTTTACTGCCAAAAAGGCAACAGCAAGATTCTAACTCTCACAATATTACATGGTCTGCTATCGTTTTTTTTCATTGACACATCAACATATAGGGCTATTAGATGGCCCAGCTTGTAATTATTATTATTATATATAACAATAATGTTAATATCAGCTTCAACTTTTTAATTATGTTAAAATCAAATATTATTATAAGAATATCAGATTTAAAAGAAGAATATTATATATTTTTAGATAATTGTTATGTCATTTGTTTTGAATTACTCAAGAGATCATAAATTGCAATGAGTTGAACCATAGTCAAATCAGGAGAGGGTTATTGTACCAATTATAGCTACGATGGGAATATGAATTCAGTAGGCATGTTCGTAAACGAAAGGTGTGTGGACACCAAGATTTTCACACTATTCACATATTTTTTCACGAGATAAACATATATAATAAATAATGCCTCCTAGGAGTTGAAGATGACAACAATCTCAAATTAAAATATATTTGACTCAATTTCTTAAAATTATAACCCTTTAGTAAGGCAAATCTAATCTATAAAGCCAAAATAATAAATAAATGAGGAAACACTTTTCTATATCAGTGACAATTATACAATGCGGGTAAAATCATTATCCCTTTAAAATATATATATAAAAAAGATGCGTTCTGGTGTCACCTTTCCGCATTTTATTCAAAATCTCCAGCGGGGTCAACACGCCTACATATATTTGAACCGAAAAAAAACGCTTTTAACAATCGGATTAATTGGGCCCAACCTATTTGCCGGCATTCCGTCCTCACCAAATCCTGTTCTCTCGCCTCGGAGGGATGATCCATTTCCCTCCGCGGCCCCTCCATTCCATCCCTCCTTTCAATCTCATCTCTTACCCCGGCTATTATGCCGCCTCTCCCTCCCCTCCCGCGCTGAAGAGGCTCCATTGGCCCTGATTAATCTTCTGCATTTGACTTAATGAGAGGTCATTCACACATCCGATCACAATAGCCACAGGAATTACAGTAATGATAGATGGCCACTTACAATGAAGCGCTGATCAAAAGCGCTGGATCTGCTCGTTACTTTATTGGATATTTCTCCTCCGCGCCGCGCACCTGCGCCGGGTTTGTCGCGTTTCCGCAAATACAACACCCCGGCCCCTGGTCTTCGCGGCGGGTCCGCCGCTTTCCGTGGTCTTCCCCCATTTAGATTCACGGCGGAGCGCCCTGGTGTTGGATAGGGTGAGTGTTTCAGACCGAAATAAGGTGTTTGTATGTGTTAAGACTGCTCTATTGGTACGGGATAGGTCATTCAACAATACTACATCATCACACACATCTAAATAGAGAAGGGAAGGGAGACACACACACACTCATGCACAGGTACACAGCAGGGCTCGATGTGCGCGCGCACACACACACACACAGAAAAAAAACCTTCACTTAGGAGTTTATGAATTGATTTCTTCCGCACTATAAAGCCCATGTCTTCCTCCCAGAATGCAGTAATGGTACTACTTGACCTTTCTTGCTGGGTTGCTTTCTGGTGAATTGACTCCTAAGCATTTGGTCCTGGCCTTTTCAGCGCCAGTGGTGTCCTCCATCTGTAGTGTGGCCCGGCTGGCAGACATCAGCAGCATGTCAGCACATCACATTCCATCATACAGTACACACACACACACACACACACACACACACACCACGCACCCCCTTCCACACGCACACACACACACACACACACACACTGAACCACTGACACTGATAAAGTAGGCAGCAGTGCTGTACTGCACACGTTTCTGTTCGCGTGCAGCGAGGAACATTAGATGCGTTTTGTCCGGTGGAAGCGGAAGTGTTGTGTGATCTTACGGCAGTTGTATTAAACTTTTAATGTACGGGGGCTGTCGGATTAAGTCCAGCGCCGACAGTGAGACAGGAGTCTCACGGAGTACTGTAAAGTCGCATTTCTTGGTCTCGGTCCAAGTGCCATCTTGGGTCCGCGGAGCGTTGTGGCGAGGAGACTGTGGCCGGTGACACCGGGGTCCCGGGCATCTGAACTGGCATCTGCTGCCGACCGTCGCGGCACAGCGGACCGCCCTGTCCTCGCTGCTGGCCTGACAAACCGTCCCGCGATCCGCGCTGTCTGTCACACCCGGCGCCCCGCAAAGCTAATTGTGAACTGGAGTGGCGCGTCAGGGCCCTTTAACTAAGCGGCCCCTAATGACAGGCAGGGAGACAGCTACACATGTTCGCCGGCTCTCCTCTGGAGGAGGCTACAGATAGCGCTCTGCCGCAGACACTGACCTGTCACAGAGCTGTCAGCAGCCAGCCTGTCAGCCACGCAGCCCAGCACGCCGCCCCGGCGTCCCAGGTGCGCGGCTGACAATCTCCTCACTTTGCTCGCTCGGCTGTTCTGCCAAGCCTGCTGCCGCTGAGATTCATTAAGGCTTTATTCTAATGGGCCCCCGCGCACCTCAATGATAACACGGCTCAGAGTTGCCGGACACCAAAACGCAGCAAATACACGTGATGAAGTTGTGAAGTGGACACGAGTTAAAGCGACGCCGCAGCCCTGTGTCGTCGAACTTTGCCGAGTCAATTACATCCCGGTCTTTTTTTCCCCGCCGCTCGTTTTCCTTCTCGGTCCGTTTTCTGTCGCGGCCGCCGGTTTACGAAAGACTCCTGAGGTGTGCGCTTTTCGGTTTTTATGAAGGATTCTCTGGTGGTGTAATGGAGCCCAGCACAGACGTATGGAACACATGTGCTAATATCTCCTCATAGGAGCCCAAATGAGCCATTACAGGAGCTAATCTGAGAAGCACTCCGTTCAGCTTCCCATCTGCCAGCCATAGCTCTGGGAGCTACACCGTGCTCCTCCCCAGCGCCGAGCTGGGCTGCAGAAGCCAGATGGCTGAACCACTGACCATGGATATGTGAACATGTGGGAGGAGGGAGGGTGGGCAGAGGATGCTCCAGAGGACGGGAGATGGTCCAACCGTGGACGTGTAACCCGGTGGAAGCCGGCGAGGAGTTTGTGGAAATCAGCATCCAATCCAACGCTTGAAGTGTTTTATTCCCCAGTTTGGAAGAAATCTTTTTGCATGTGTGTGTGTGTGTGTGTGTGTGTGTGTGTGCGTGCGTGCGTGGGCACGCGCGTGTACTTTTTATGTCGGTTGAATTTCCACATGGCTAAACAAAGTCCCTCCTCCTTCTCCTCCCTTAAACCCTTGTAGCTCCTTCCACTCTCTGGCTCCTTGGTGGGGAGGAGGCAGAAAGGTGTAATGTAGGCTAGCTGTCCACCTCTTGGGAAGAAGACATATAACATTAATGGTATCCTTTAACATCTCCTTAACCCCAATCCCCCTAGCCTGCACCAGCGCCTCCACCCCCCCCCCCCCCCCCCCCCCCGCCTTTTTTTCCAAGGCGATCCCCTGCAGCAAACTCTCCCCCACCCTCCACCCCGGTCCCCTCCCTGCCTCCACCCCCACCCCCACCCGCGCCCCCACCCCAGGCTCTGCTCCCTGGGGGCCTGTTTGTTTCCCTGCCAGGGGCACAGGCGGCGGAACACTGATGAGGTGCTCAGGCCACCGTGAAATGTGCCATAACCTGCCAGCGCAGGGGCCTGGTGAGATTGCCGTATTTACTTTTTAATCTGGCCGCCTTAATACATGCGATAAAAACTTTGTCACATTAGATGGTGACAGATGGGCCCGGAGATGTTATTACTGGTCGGGAGGTGGGGGGGGGGGGGGGGGGGGGGGTGCGGGCGGCGGAGGTGGGGGCACAGGGTTGGAAGGCGTGGGTGCGGGGCGGCAGGGGGTGGGGGGACGGGGCGGCGGAAGGGGAGCTCGTCGGTGGGGGAGAGATCCAATGCTCCCAATCATGATAATTTTTCATCACCCCAATTACATTGTTGAGTGCGTCTCAGCGGCGGCACGCGTGCACCCCCCCCGGTCCCGCTGCTCGGGAAGCGAGCTGGGGGGAGAGAGACATAAATAAAGATAAAATGAGGTGCCCCGGGTCTCCCATCCCGCCACTGTTCCTCCAGCAGCTTCCGCAAACTGATGGAGGCCCCGCTTAAATGAAGGCTAAATCTTATTTAGATAAGAGAACTGAACTGTTGCCTGGGACCAGAGCGCCATTGTTTGTTCCTGATGGCTGGAGAGGTGGAGGCGGGAGGAGGGGGAGGAGGAGGCGGACCTTTGCATGGTGTTATGCTTTATGAGAGATTGAATGATGTGTGCGTACAATGCAAATAATATCTGCGGCTCTACACCGTGTGTAATATGATGTCGCCGCCCCAGCCGATCTGTTCAAGTTCGTCCTTTTTGTGTTTGGAAATTGTGTGTAACAAAATACTAGAATATACGCTCTGTGCTTGTTTCTACCTCCTGGTTATTCGTGGGTTTTTTGTATGTGTGTGCGATGCACAAACATTTAGTCTGTTGCATTTAACGTGCATCTCTCAGCTGCTACCAGCAGCGCAAGTTAAGCGACTGTTTACTCTTTTTTAATTGTTGCAGAAATTAAATCAGAGTGTTTGTGACACGGGCGCTGTGGGTAATGAGAGGCTGACAGCAGCTGGAGGCTGCGGGGCTCTGGGCCCGCGCGCCGTCATTACGAGCTCTGAGGCTTCCAGTCTCCACGCTAGCGTAAGCCGCTAATGAAAAGAATGTAGTCACAGATCTCATTTTTCAGGCAATTCTTGTGTAAACTGGAGATTTTCCAGTGTATGCACTGTGGAGCAGGGGAGGGGGGGGGCCCCCACATAAATCACACGGGCCGCCTGCCTCCGCTGGAATAAAAAAGGAGGCTCTGGGCAAGCGGCGAGCTACGCAGACATATGCTGCAGGATGCTGGGAATCTGCGGCGGCGGCGGCGGCAGCGAGACGGCCACCTCCACCTGTCCCCTCCCCCGCCCACTTCCTGCCCCACCTTTCCCTATCGCGTCTAGCTCTCTATCCGTCTCCGGGGCTGTCCGACAGCCACCCCCGTCCTCCCCCTGCGTACACACCCTCTGAAGCGTCCCTCCTACCCGCAGGCAAACCAACCAGCGATGCCTGCACGCCAGCCCACTGAAATGGGTCATTTTTTAATTAAATACAATATTAATTACTGCGAGCATCATTAGCGATATGTGAGATTTGACTAATTAGTGTAATAGTTTTGGAGTCACGCTCATTAAATATGAAAATTACAGCAGTAGAAAGGATTGGTTCCGTGATCAATCTTGTACGGACGGAGAGGAAATGATTTAGAGAATAGCTTTTATTGTACAATTAACTCCATTACAACCTGCCAGACAAGAATAAAGAGAACAGGGAATTTGGTCGGCACGGCGAGTTGCCGCACAAGTGGCGCCTTTAAGCCGCCCGCCCTGCCTCCCTTTCAGACGCAATGTCTTGCCCGTAACCAGACGAGACACTTGCCAAAGCACACAATACCCTCCAGAGAAGTCCGCGCCTCATCATCCACTCAATTACGACAGCTGTTAAATGGAGGACTTGTTGATCTCTTCTATTTGACACTCGCGGAGTTCATTGTACTTTCGCTTGGCAGCTTCGCTCTCAAATGCCATGTCGAGGAAAAAAAAACCACAAGGCTCAATTTTGTTTGATAGAAGGGAATGTTTTCCACGTCACTTGTGATTGATTAAAAGCCTCATCAGCCCCTCCGCCCCCCCCCCCCCAACAGAGGGCTGTGGAAGTGGCAAGCAATTCATTCAGCCCTAATGCTTCGCCGTACGAAGCGCTTCCAGATGAGGGTGTGGATAGACGCCCAAAAATGAATAGAGGAATTTAGCCGTCCTTTGGTATAATTTATATATTGATGATACGCAGATAATGAAGAGAGAGGGGGGAGTGCCGGCTCGTTCCTCGTGATGGAGCAGGCATGGCCGCTCTCCAGAGGTGTGTCGCTGGGACCGTTGTTCCCGTGCGCCGGGGTGGCGCCACGGTAAACACGTTGCACAGGACCGGGGCCAGTGCACAAGAGCTGAACAGAGCTCCTGCACCTCCCGAAACATTTGTATGGACAAACAGCCGCCGATGGATGTTGGCCCCTCCGCTGGGGCGGAGGGGCGGGGGGCGGCGGTGGGGGTAGAGGGGGGGTTTGTGTGTGTTTAGCATATCAAAGCTGTGAAAATAACCCTGTTTGCCGTGCCGCTCCTCTGTCCAGGTGCTCCATCATATCTGGACCTTCAGACTGGATGGCACACACCGCCGTGTTGATCTCTGTGGCGTCTGGGACGGGGGAACACCCTCGGCTGGCACACGTGTGTTTAGCTCCAGCGCGAGTGGTTCCACCCGTCGCAAACTAAACAATTAACGCAGAAAAAGAAATCTCATTCCAATCAGGTTCTGTTTGGCGCCATGCGGTGCATGTCCCCCCCCCCCCCCCCCCCCGGATTATTTTTGTTTGCCGGATAACGTTGGCGAAACGCGATTGAATAATTAATAACACAAAATGAATAACAGCAATGTTCTTAGCCTTTTTATAATTAATAAAAAAGTAATGTAATCATTAATAATGTCACAATATAAATATAAATAAATAAATATAATAGCAATTATATGTAATGTTATTACGTATTCAAATTATTTATTTTCTCACGTTTTATTTTGTATCATTCAGAAACCTAAAACGTTTTGCTCTCGTGCAGCAGGGGCTTAACAGGATGGAAATGAAATAGTCACATGGCGGCGAAATAGACGGACCCTTCTTCCATTTCTTATGACCTTGTATCGGGGATGTCTTTGTGAGCCCCTGCTTGTATATGTACCATAAACATTTCCCCCCTCTTTGAATATATGCAATAATCCTATCTCCAGCCACATGAATACCGGCCCTCCGTATTATTGTAATGCTCACCTCCAGACTGCACGCCTGATAGCCAATACTTTATCACAGCTTTGCCTTTTTTATAGGTCTGGTGTCTCTTTAAAATGATTGCCCCTGTTTTGATCTGATTAATTTTGTGTGAGCACAAACAATTACTTTTCATCTTTATCTGCTCAAGGAATCACCCCCTTTTATGGGTATCATTTATTACAGGTGGACAGCTACTTGTTTATTAGAATTTCAAGCAGCCTATCGCTGCCGAGATCTCCCGCGGTCTATATTTACATTTCAACTTCAGCTAAACAGGCATGACAAACACACGGAGCGGGGGGCTGGCCGCGGCCGCGCTTCATTTTCATACTGCCTGCTCGCCGGCCAGACGGACTGGACTTTATGCAAAAGTTCCTGACACGGCGGCAGAAGGTGCTGAGCAGGAGGAAGAGGGAGAGAGGGAGGGAATGTGTGTGAGTGTGTGTGTGTGTGTGTGTGAGTGTGTGTGTGTGTGTGTTTGTGTGTGCGTGTGTGTGTGTGTGTCTGTGTGTGTGTGTGTGTGTGTGTGTGTGTGTGTGAGAGAGCTATGGAGAAATAGGGAGAGAGAGTGTTGGGATAACCAGAGCAGGTTGACTGAGTATGTGTTTGAGCTTTCAGGTGAGTGTCCATCATTCAGAGGGAGAAGATGGGTTCATGGCCCTTGAAATCCATCCATGGCACGGGGGTCTTCTCCGTGAATATAAATGTGTGTGTGCACGCGCGTGAGTGTGTGTGTGTGTGTGTGTGTGTGTGTGTGTGTGTGTGTGTGTGTGTGTGTGTGTGTGCGTGTGCGTGCCACGGCCAGGGCCACTCTTGACAAGCCAACAGCTGTTAATTATGAATTGGCCTGCAGAGAGGGAGACAGACTGGTGAATATGCAGAGCCCAAGGAGTGCGGCGAGCCCGTGGAACACAAGTGTCAGACCCCCACCGCACTCGGAGTGGCAAGGGTTGACCTAGGTGTCAATCACAAGCCCTGGCCAAGCACCAGAACAGGGAATGCTTGGAATGGACCCAAAAAAAAAAGCGCTTTGACTCAAAATGAAATTTACTTTTCTTTTCTTTTTTTTTTTTATTAGATCACTGGACTGTGAAAGGACGGAAGAAAAAAAAAGTTTCAAAAGTGCATCTATTGTTTTGAAACTAATCTGGGTGGGTTTTGGGGAGGGCCGAGGGCCCTGAATTTGAAGTGGTACAACTCAAGATGAAAAAAAAAAAAAAAGACTAGGGTTTTAGCATTTCAAAATGAAACCTTTAACCAACAGTGTTGATGTTTGCCGTCGTTTTGGGGATTTTCCTTCTAAAATCCCATGTACCAGTGCTCTGGGCATCCCAGGGAGTCCCAGTGTGTACACACCAGCCGCTCGCAGAGGCACCACGGGTTAACAGGGACCGCTGCCTTTAACGATAGCAATATCTCCTGGAATTCTAATTAATTTCCCTCCTCTTAGCAGCTGAATCTGCGTTAATTTGTCCCTCAAGGACTTTTATAAATTTCACCATTAATAAAATCAGACATTCAATTAGTCCCAAAATTCAGAATGTCGACTGTTTCATAACATTCCTGCTTGGGTTTTCTTTTCTCTTTTCTATGCTATGTAACGTGGCGGGAAAAAAAAAGGTTTAATCTAATTTCATTAATCTAATTGTCGTCCTTTCAAACCATCTCTTAATTAGTACAAATTAATATGATTAATCAAAATAATGACAAAAACTCATTCAATTACAGTTTTCAATGGTAAGTGGATGTGTTGAGGGTGATATGGATATAAAGAATGAGGGCGGGAAGCGGAGCCGGCTGAGAGCAACGGGATTGGTGCTGATTATTCCACTGACTGACAGGTTATCAATCATGTCACACTTTTAATAAAGACTGTGGGAACTTCTATGGAAAGGCCGGACTCCGTTGTCTCCTTCTCTGTTTTCTCCCCCCCCGTGCACAATCCGTTGGAAGCGCTGCTCACCTATGAAATATGATCCTTTTTGTACGACTCCAGTTCCAGATTCTAATGAAGAGGATGGTCGTGCATAAAAACAGACGCGCTCTCATCCATATGTAAATAAAACGATGGCGGCGCATATGCTCATCTCCTCCGCTCCATTATTGTGGAAAATTGCATATGTTTATGTGCGGGAATGGTATCCCTTTATTTTCATTTGTCTACGGTGGGTGTGACTCTGCTCCCCTGCCCGTCCTCTCTATGGATCTGAGAGCTTCCCGCTGCTTCCGTTTCAATCAGCCGCTGATCTAACAAAGCACGGGAGCAGAAGCATGTCACCATTTGTCACGTGCCACCGGGGCACATGCTGGGCAGCAGGTACACCCTTGGGTATGTAAGGGCCAGCGCCGCTACAGCTGCCAGTCTCAGGCGGGTCCCCCCCTCACTGTCCCCTGGGGACCAGCCACCGCAATGTCCCCAGCTAGTTGTCTGGGTTGACCTGACGTGTCCTCCACCCATCTGGATGGGATACTGCATTTTGAAGTCTATGCTCCCCCCTTCTTTCTCGCTCATACGCACACACGCACGCGCGCACGCACGCATGCACACACTAAGTAAAGGAGCCTGCTGATCCTGGAGCCCGTCTGCGGATACAGCTCTCCCAAAAATAAAGCCCCACCTGCAGAGAGATGTCCGTCTGCGGGCCTTTTTTTCGCGGCCGCCCGCTCCGCCCGCTCCGCCCACCACTTCAGCACGGCGGCTTTTTTTATCCTTTCACGGCTGCTTGTTGGCGCCACGCAGGTATAATTCACCTTCGACTCCAGGTAAAGTATTTGAAATCCTGCCGGGGCATTTAGCGGAGCATGGCATAGATACATATGTTATGTCTCTGTGACAGTGCTTATCATGCAGCTCGGGGGCTCTCATTCCTTACCCAATGGATATATCTCACACAGCACTGGATCCATGTCTGATGCATATCTGGACTGACAGCAGAGCTGAAAGCCGGGAGCCTGATAGACATGTAAAAGTATACATTCTATACCCATGAGCACCAGGCATGGATGACTACGCCTTTTTAAGCTCCTGCGTTCGGATTTAACATGTGCTCCGACACCGGCGCCACTGTTTGTAGAGCCCTTCTGATCGAGGGCCGTCGGAAGAGATGCGCAAATAGTCAGTGAGTGGTGCCATACTTTGGGGCTGCTGCGGCCACATGGGACGGCATATGGAGCTAATTCATCTTCCCTTTTCAGGAATTTCGGTCGGGTCCTAATAATTCATTTTTCTGCATGAGTGGAGAACTGGAGTATTTGCGCAAAGCCGACTTCCGTGCCCTGGGGTTCTCCCTGCAACGCGCTTGATCGATTGTGGCCGGCGGGTTTGCGCGCAGAAAACGCACGCCGACATGCGTGTGCGTGTGGGCACACCGTCACGAGCGCGGGCCCACGGCTGCAAATGCATAAAAACCTACAGAAGGGGTACGATTTCCGGCCACCATGGCTCCAAACCTCCTCCTTATCGTCGTTGCGTCTTGTGATCAGTAGGGAGTGGGTCCCGGTGAATGGATGCCTGTACCTCCAGTAGTTCAGCCTTCCACAGACTCAGGGACAAAGGGGGCATTTTTCAAGGTCTTCACCCACCCTCCCCACATATCCGCGGCCTAACTCCCCAGCCACCCTCGAGAGGGAAGCACAGCAGTGAATGTGCATAAAGTCGAAATAAACTGCGGTCCATATTTTCATTGGGGAAAGTGAACCCAATTTACACGCTGCTCCATTGGAGATGAGCACTCTTGCGTACCCCAGCCAGTAATCTTGCCCAGATTCCTCCTTTGTGTCCCGCATTATTGTTGAAATAAATAACCTTTCACTGCAATCAGTGTGGGGATCTTCACTTAAATTATCGCCCCACAGATAGCTCACTCATGATCTGCTTCTATATCCATTAACTATCCTGGAAAGTGATTTATTGGTGAAGAGCATGAGAAAAAAAAAAAAAAAAAAAAAAAGAAATGGAAAAGGAGAGAGAAGGGGAGTCGGTTCAGTTAGACAATAGTGCCCTCTATTGCTGCAAAATCAGATTGCTTCCAGTAAGGTGCCACAGTGTCGTGACTGGTGGCATTAATATCAGCTTGGACTCAACTTGCTGCGTTTGGCCAGCCCTAACCCTAACACCATTATTCGTAAATGTACGCTGATAACTTGAGCCCATCTTTACCCATTACAACCTGCACAAACCAGTCCATTGGCAAATATTCTGGTTTGTGTAGATGTGGAGTTGGGACAAACCACATTTTAGAGATTCGATAGATCAAATTGATACAAAAAAAAAAAAAAAAAAAAAATCGAACAAAAACAATATGTCATCAGAGTCACATCAGAATCACAGTCAATGTGATTTCGGGAATTTCCGAAAAGCAAGGAGATTATGGTTCAGAGCACAGATATAAACACATTCACCCTCTTTCACCTGCAGCACAAAACAGAGTTCCCACACTTAACTCTTTCCGTCCCCCCATCCTCCCTTCCATCCATCCATCCATCCATCCATCCATCCATCCATCCAGCCGTCCATCCGTCTATCCATTCACCCATCCATTGATCCTCCCATCCATCCATCCATCCATCCATCCATCCATTCCTTCAACCCCTCCTCTGTGTTCCCTCCTTCCCCACACTCCTATGATGTGTCGTTACACGCCTGGCTGGCTCCTCTTCCATGACAGACTGTTACTTCCTGGAGCGGAAACACATTTGATTGTTAACATCTGGGCCATTACAATTGCAAACTAGGGCTCTGTACATCAATCAGGAAGTGATTTCAAAACAAAGAGACCGTCCCCCAATCAATCTATTGGGAAGCGGGGGCATTACATGCTCCTGTAATCCCGGCTAATTAGTGGGATAATGGGAATGAGATTTATGAATCTGCCGAGGAGAGTGGAGGTGCGAGGGCATACTCAAATTAGCAGGGATGCACGCCAGCCAGTGATGCAATAAGGAGCACGAGGCTGTTTGTGCTGCTGGATTCCATCCACCCCTCTCCTGGTGATGTCTCTCCATGGTGGTGGGAGTTGCACATATCTTCTAAAACTAAGGCAATTCATCAATTCTAGGTTTATTATACTAAGACATTGGGTGCCTAAAAGCCTTTGTAAGAGTACTTTGTAATTTTTAAATGGAATATTTCAATATAGTGTACATAATATCGTCCCACCATACGTGCAATGGAAAGACCTATAGTCCCTCAATGTCTGGGGTAATAAATGTCACCGGCATCGGCAAATTAAGGAACAGGTTCGAGATATTGCAGCTCTTACAATTTTTAATGAATTAAGGAAAAACAGTTTCCCCATAATGAGTCCTTTTCCGAATTATGATTTATCTTATCAGCTTTAATCATGTTGTGTGGTTATGGCGGTGTTTTTATCATAGTGGACCACTTTTCATGGGAAATTTTCTACACAAAGCACATTCAATTAAAAATGCTCACAGTGACCTTTCCATCTGTGCAATATGCAGTGAAGATAAACCAAAAATTTGTTTTTCAAATTAGGAAAAACAGAATGCCTTTAATTTGAGGGGTGGACCTACGGACCTGTAGACTATTGCCACATAATTAATGCGAGAACCATCATGATGAGATTAGTGAAAATACATAAAACAACTGAACCTTTCTGGAAACGTACCGTGGACCCTCGGGGCACGCGCCGCGGACTCCGGCGGCCCTGAGAGCACGGTTTGAGAAACACCACATTATGGGTTGTTTGTTCATTTTTCAGGCGGCCTCACCTCATAATGCTGGAACAGAACAGGAACAAGAACATCTTACAAGGACCTATAATATTTACTCCCTTCTTTCCGCAATGTCTTCCAGTCAACAAGCAAGAGAACAAGTGTCTGTATGTGTGAATGTGTGTGTGTGTGTGTGTGTGTGTGTGAATGTGTGTGTGTGTGTGTGTGTGTGCGTGGGTGCGTGCGTGCGTGCGTGCGTGCGTCCGTGCGTCTGTGTGTTTTATAATAAGTCGGTGTGTGTTCCCATCCCTGGAGGTCTGGAGCCTGGTGCCACCCTGAAAGCTGGCTCTTTCTTCCCATGCAGCGGCCCGGGCCTGACCTTGCCCGCCGGTGGGGGACATCTCCTATTAAAGCCGCGCATTGTGATAAGGCCATTTCTTTTCCTTTGGCATCCCTTTAATGTCATCCCTGAAATATGAAGTCATTAAGCGATATTAAAACAGTGCTGACAAACTAATTAACAGAAGACATTATACGGGATGGGCTCGATTAATCCGCTTTAATTGCTCTTTTAAATGGGGGGCTCCAATTAAAATTAATAAAGATTTACCGGTGATCACACCAAACTATACCAAGGAGTGGCTGTCTGAAGGGCAGGCTAAAGTCAGCCTCCTCCGCTCTCAAGTTCCACTCCCTGTGCTCCCTGCGCCCTCCCAGCACCAGCCTTCCACAGAGCCCCTATCAGGGAAGCAGAGGCAGAAGATTAGGCTTTAGGCAGGGGGCCCGTCCCAATGCCCCCCGCTCAGCCTCCCTTTGTCCCCCGCTCTGGGGTGTGTGATCCCAGCTTTGTCTCTCTAGAAGCCAACTGGGGGCTCGCTGGGCTTAATACTGTCACACTCCCATAAAATAATGTCAGCCTGCACGGCCCGGCAACACACACACACACACACACACACACACACGCGCGCACGCGCACGCGCACGCGCACGCACACACACACACACACACACACACACACACACACACACACATTATCCACATCATAATAACTCACACACACACGTGGACTCTGACTTTGACATTATGTTTGGAAGATGGCTGTGAAATTAAATAAAATTACTGACGCCGTTTGAGACTTTCTTTCGCCACCAGGTCTTCAATATCCAGACTTTGACCCTGCAGTATTTAAACTG
>NC_137198.1:15996039-16273539 GCF_960531495.2 Zeus faber
AGCATCGCTCAGGCGTGCCGGCCCTCTAATCCTGAGTTGTTTTAGCGGGATTCTGCGGCTTCCTCTTCCCACAGTTTGATAAAGCATCCCTCTGGGGTTTGGATAATGGCCGCCGAGGCCGGGGCGGCTACAGGTGCAAGCGTGACACACAGGTCAGCGCAGGGACATGGTGCGCGGCCGCGGGGCGGAGGTCCTGGAAAGTGCAGCAGGTGTGGGGGCCCGAGCCTTCGCACAAAGAGGGACCGCTCCGTCACCGTCTGAGTCAGATCGAACGCTCTCAGCTTGAAAAATGTGCACCATTCAGCAGCTGAGCCGTGCCGAATCAAAAGAGTCTAAATGCTGTTTTTTTCCCTGCAGATGAAAGAAAAACGCGTGGTTGCACATCCTACGCTAGTACGCGGATGCTTATATCACAAGTCAATGAGCCAAACATCGAATAAAAAAAAAAAAAGAGGTTTACGCGAGAGGAGATGTGGTTTCATTGGCCGGAATCTGGAAATGACGTTCACCTGAAAGTCGTTGGCTTTGTTGTAGTGCATGTTCAGTGCCCGGAACAGCTCCGAGTCGCGGCTGACGGACATCTCCTTGACGTCGCTGACGCCGTCCACGATGGCCTGGCGCGCAAACTTCTCCATCTGGATGTAGTAGAACTCCCGGAAGTTGCTGAACCACTTGATCAGCTGGGAGGTGATGCAGCGGTTGAACTGGGGACAAGAGAGGAAGGAAGAGGTGCATGACAATCTGGGACGTAAAAAAAATAAAGTATTCACATGTTAAAAGTGCGTCACAGACCCAAAACGAGGTCCGGCAAGGTGTCGACCAGAGGTAATGTTCTTTTGTCGACCCGGTACTCTGATGCCACTGATTAAGGACAAGCAAAAAATGTAAATTTGGAGGTTGGTGTCGCATCGGGACATTGAGATTGAATCTCTTATTTTACTCCAAACCAACATTTGGCATCCACTGGAAAAAAAAAAAACCCAAAAAAACCCCGACCTAATGGCACATCACTCAAGTCCGCATTAATTGCTCTGATCTTTTCCCACCGATGTCCGGGGCGAAAAAACATCTGTCGTGGCTGTGTGTTTCTAAACTCAGTCTTGACATTAGGCTTGTTATTCTATCTCTTCATCCAGAAGGACAAAAAAAAAGGGAAAGGGCCTAAGGGCTGGGCAGGCATCAAAGACGTGTCTTGCCTCTGGTGCTGAGGGTGAGAAAGCGGCGGCATAAGGACAGAAGGAAGCTTCCCTCTCACTGACTCTGAGGCTGATAGGATGGAATCAGACACCGGGATTAGTCGCTCTTTTGTTCACTGCCACTTCCCACCACGGGGTTGTAGGCAAGGAGATGTTCGCAGGCTGCGGCACCGACTGCATCCCGCCCTCCCGCCCCTCCCGCCGCCCCCCCCCCCCCACCCCACCCCACCCCCTCCTCCCTCACCGTGGACCCGGGGGTCAGGGCAGATTGGGGGGGGGGGCGAGGCCCACGGAACAGGCAGGGAGACGGAGAAGACCGAGACGGGGGGGGGGGGGGGAATAAAAAAAAAGGGGGGAACGGAGACTTGTGAGAATATGACAACGGCAGATGCCTCGACACGAGGAGCATCAGGTGAAGCAGAAAACGGAAACAAGAGCTGAGGGGGAGCGGAGAAGAGCAAGAAGCAAAAGTCGAGGTAGCAGACGAGAAGAGGAGCCCGGAGAGGAGACGGGCAGAAAAAAGCACAGGATGTTGTGGTTCGGGCCAGCGTACACAGCTCACAACCCGGCGCACCACAAGTCTAATACAAACTCAATGTTGACACTCAATAGCAATGCCTTGCCTACAGAGTCCTTTGTCACTCCATTTGCTGACTGGAGTGGCTTTTTTAAAGAGAGAATGCCCCTCTATCTCCCTCTGCCCCCAGGACATACTAGCAGCTTAGCGGCTTTGTTATTCTAAACCCTCTGCTTCTTTGTTTCCCTCCTCCGACACACTGCTGATTCTGTCCCAACCGTACATCAACAAGTAGATACTGAAGAGATAAACACGCCGACCAAATCGTGCATTGTATCACGATCGTGGGGGAGGGGGTCAAAAAACAAAACGGCGCATCGCGGGTCCCGATTGCGATTATTTACCTTGACATCGGGAAAGTAGGTTTTCAGCACGTTGGAGCTGGGGTAGCGGGTGTAGAAGAACATGAGCTTGGCCTTCTTCAGATGGTTGGGTGTGAGACCCTCCTGGATGTGCGGGTTCACGTTAAGGCGGCAAAGGCTGAAGGTTCCCGCATAAAACGCGGCGTGCAAAGCGATAGCAGACAGGAGTATTGTGTTGCCTCAATCTTCAGTCAAATTGAATTTCGCTGAAGAACAGCTCGGCATTAACTGGGGAGTCAATAATGACCCTAACATGTGCTTATTGGCAAAACAGCATTGCAAATTAGATTAGGGATTTTTAATTAGAGAGTAAAGCACTTCATGCCTGGCAGTAAAAGCGGTTTGTTTTGAAATGTTTTGAAAGGAGGGAGTTGATTTTCAGATATAATTAAGTTGTGTTTTAGGACAACATGTGTTGCTTTATTTCTTCCCCTTTTTTTCCCCCCATCACGCGTCAAAACATTGAAATTACCTAAAAATAAAGGTTCTCGAAAATAACTTACATTTGGCTGCGTATATGTTCGTTAAATATTATTATTGGAATTGCATCGCGCGAGCCCTCAACATCGACATGCATGTACGCATATTTCAGTGAGATTTTCTGCATTGAACATATCAATAGATTCAATTCTTTCTCAAGTTCATCCCTCGTGGCGGTGAAGATGCTCGGGAGCTCTCCTCTCTGTAGTCCGCGCCTAAGGTCATAATATTTCCTTATCAGGTTACCCCACGCCATACATTTATTAGGGAGCTCACCTTTGAAATAAGGAAGTTGGAATTAAAGATTGATGTGGCACTGTTCAAAGAGAAGCAGCGCCCGTTGCACGGTAAAGATAAAGTGAACCCTGGGAGAAAGCAGATTAGAGGCAAAGGAAAGAAATAAAAATAAAAAAAATCAACAGTATCGATCGCTCCCGTCACCTTTTTTTTTTTTCCTTTTCTTTTTTTTTCAACGCCCCAATCGAACGCGCCGCCAATATGTTTAAGCAAGTCGGACGAGTCGCAGGTTTCCCAGAGCGGCGACGGAAAACAGCCGCGGCGGTTCCTGTACGTTGATCCCTTACAGTCGGACTCAAATCCTCTGATCTACTTGTTGACAGAAGTGTCCGACAACAAATGCTCAAGACAAGAGCTCAAGTGTTGTGGTTGGAGAGCTCTCGCGGTTTCCACCAGCACTCAGAAGTGACCTTTATGCACCCCCATCACTCTGATGATGGAGAAATAGATCCTGCACCTTTTCAAGTTTGAAAAAAAACCACACACACACACACACACACACACACACACACACACACACACACACACACACACACACACACACACACACACACACACACACACACACACACAACAACAGCGCTTCCTGAAACAGAAACTGATGCTTTCTCTGCCTTTGAAAAATCTGCTTTTGTTCCTGGCAATTCTTATCAAAGCCTTGTATTCCTTTTTATTTGTCTTTTTCTAGACTTAAAGTCATTACTCCGCTCAGATTAAAGAAGATGCTGTAATTTTCTTTGGGGTTAGCGAGATCAAAGAAAAAATTCTCCTTGAAGTTTGTTTCTCGTACCGGCTCCTGCTGCAATGAACCTCAACTAGCTATTGTTCAACGGAAAGACCACAAACACGGGGTTTCTATGCCATTGTAAACATTTGGTTAAAGATAAATTATGTTCTAAAACCATATGCATGATGTGAAAAATGAAAAAGATGCAAATGTGAAGGATAAACTAAAAGCTCTTAATTTCAGTTTGAAACGTCTACAAGAGGACGTTTTTAACGGCACAGGAAAATAGATTGAGGCAAGATGAAAGATAATATAGTCAATGATTAAAAACGACTTACACCGATCAGCCACTACATTAAAACCACCTGTCTAATATTGTGTAGGTGGTGCCGCCAAAACAGCTCTGACCCGTGGAGGCATGGACTCCACAAGACCTCTGAAGGTGTCCTGTGGTATCTGGCACCAAGACGTTAGCAGCAGATCCTTTAAGTCCTGTAAGTTGCGAGGTGGGGGCCCCCGTGGATCGAGCTTGTTGTTCCAGCACATCCCACAGATGCTCGATCGGATTGAGATCTGGGGAATTTGGAGGCCAAGTCAACACCTTGAACTCTTTGTCATGTTCCTCAAACCATTCCTGAATATATTTTGCGGCGTGGCAGGGCACATTATCCTGCTGAAAGAGGCCACTGCCATCAGGGAATACCGTTGCCATGAAGGGGTGTACTTGGTCTGCAACGATGTTTAGGTAGGTGCTACGTGTCAAAGTAACATCCATATGAATACCAAGACCCAAGCTTTCCCAGCAGAACATTGCCCAGAGCCTCACACTGCCTCTACACTTGCCTTCTTCCCATAGTGTATCCTGGTGCCATCTCTTCCCAGAGGAAACGCCGCACGTGCACCCGACCATCCACATGATGTAAAAAACAATTTGATTCACCAGACCAGGCCACCTTCTTCCATTGCTCCATTGTGATGCTCACGTGCCCATTTTCGGCGCTTTCGGCATTGGACAGGACCGGTCTGCGGTTACGCAGCCCCATACACAGCAAGCTGTGATGCACTGTGTGTTCTGACACCTTTCTATCATCGGAGCATTACATTTTTAAGCAATTTGTGCTACAGTAGGAATCGGACCTGATGGGCTTGACTTCACTCCCGACGTGCATCAACCCTGTCGCCCGTTCACCAGTTGTCCTTCCTTGGACCACTTTTAGGAGGTGCTAACCACTGCATACTAGGAACCTAAGACCTGACCTGAGATGGTAAGACCTGCCATTTTGGAGATGCTCTGACCCAGTCGTCTAGCCATCACAATGTGGCCCTTTATCAAAGTGTCTCAGATCCTTACGCTTGCCCATTTTTCCTGCTTCCAACACATCAACTTCAAGAACTGACTGTTCACTTGCTGCCTGATATATCCCACCCCTTGACAGGTGCCATTGGAACGAGATGTGCACTGTTATTCACTTTTTTTGTCAGTGGTTTTAATGTTGTGGCTGATCAGTGTATATTCCCATGAATGTATTTTAATTGTAATATATTTTTTTCTCATTTTATTTTTTTTATTTTTTATTTTATGATTTAACTTAATTAACTTTTCAATCAAAGGTAATTGAAAAAGTACACAGCATAAGAAATGATGAGAAATTAAGTGTTTTTTTCTTTAAAATCAAAGGATATATTGAGAGACATGTAGGGGTTTCGTTCGGCCATGCTCTGCAGATCCCCGCACTCCATCTTGACGTGAGGAAGACACAAGTTGTCCATCGTCACGGGGCCGAGGGCAGCAGCACGAGGATGGTGACCTAGGTGACCGGACGTTACCTTGGACCTCATGGCCAGAGTGTCCCAGGGCAGGTCCACCGAGTCTGGGGAGCTTCTTTCCATTGAAGGGGTCATACACGGTAGACCCGAAAAGTTGGTGTGTTGCCCGTACTTGAGGAGGTGCTCTAGGATCTGGCTGTCATGCAGCGGTGTGCTGTAGTTAAACTGAAAGGCGGGCTGGTGCAGGGGATAGGGCCTCTTCACTGTTGGGGTGACTGAGCTCAGAGGGGCCATTGTTGGTTTGCGGACCACTAGGGACAGGGCCTCCGTCTGGTCCTGTGGACTTTGGGGGTCGGCATTTTCAATGCACTCCAGAGACCTCGGATTGCACGTGGTCTCCTCGGGGTGCGGTTGTTCCTGAGGAGGACACCCTCCGTGCTGGCTCTTCCTCTCTGCGCCCAAGTTAATCTGCATCTCTGGAGATGGGCACATGTGCTGCTGAGGGGACAGATCCAGACCTGAGGAGGAGGAGACTTTCTGGAACACCTTATCGACACATTCGTTCACAACCCTGGAAAGCTCCTGCTTCAGGGTGTCCTGGAGGCTCTGGGTTTCTTTGTGGTGTAGGAGATAACCCTCTACTTTCATTCTGTCCTTACACTCGGCAATCGCTCTCTCATGCCTTCTCTCGAACTGCTCATCGCCGCTTAGGTAACTAGACTCTTTATTTGGCGACAAATTATCTTGCTCCGCAGGGCCTGCTGCCTCGTCTCCGTCATCGTGTTGAGAATCTTCTTGGTTGTAAACCTGCAGGAACTTCTCCTGGAGCTGACGCAAAAGCTTTTGCATGCTCTGAAGCTGTTCTTTCAGCTTGCTGCACTCCTCGTCTTTAGCGTTATCACCACCGCTACCGGCGGCAAACTGCCTGTTCTCCAGACCTCCATCATTGCGGCTGTGCTCCTGATGCTGAGGCAACCTCTGCTTCCGTTTGTTTTCTCTGTACACTTCTCTGGCCTCCCGAGTCTCTCTGCTCTCTCTTGCGTCGGCCTCAGATCTTTCGCTGTCTCCGTGGAGCCTGCTGTTGGGCGAGCCGGCCATGACCCTTATAATGTTCTCCACCCTGGCTCTTTTGGCCTGCAGGTGATCACTCAGAGGACGCTCCCCATCTGGGCTGCCTGCTGTGGAGAGGTGAAAGCTCGGGGAGGTAGCCTCAGTTGTGCTGTCCTTTGAGGAGACGCTACTCTGGTCCTCCAGGCTAGAGTCAGCGACGGTGGAGCTGGACACGGCCGACGGAGCAAGGTAGAAATGGCTTTCATCCAGCGCTCTTTTAATGTGAATGGTCTTGCGAAGGAGCTGAGAGATTATGGAGCCATTGGAGTACGAGGCCAGGGTCGGCTCGTCGTACATGTTTCTACGGAAACACGGGATCATGAGCTCAGGTTTTTCATCCTCCAGACAGCCGTCACTCGAGTTGTGCATGTTCTGGTCAGGAAGGCTGAGGTTCATGCTGAATTGGAACACGGATCTACAGTTTGAGACCGGAAAATCACTAAATGGGCAAAAGGATAGAATCTGAAAAGTGAGAAAAACAATTTCAACATGACATTATTAACATGGATAAAAAAAGCTCTGAATTAATTGTAAACAATACAATCAAACCTATGTACAGTAATAATAAATAAAACATTTCTGAGCTCACTCCATGATCCATCTATTCCTGGTCTAGACTTGGTTATTATTAGTTATTAACAGGTACAAGTACTACTATTTTAAAATCCCCGTGTAGTGTATCCTTACAAATAAGGTTGTTACTATGAAAATGTTTATATTGTGACTGTGACTGTGTGCATTATCATTCAACAGGACAATAACCCAAAATACGTCTCCAAGCTGTGTAAGGGCTATTTGACCAAGAAGGAGAGTGATGGAGTGCTGCATCAGAGGACCTGGCCTCCACAATCACCCGACAGTCCCGACCTAAACCCAACTGAGATCGTTTGGGATGAGTTGGACCGCAGAGTGAAGGAGAAGCTGCCAACAAGTGCTCAGCATGTAGTATGTGGGAACTCCTTCAAGACTGACTGAGGAGCATTCCAGTTGACTACCTCATCAAGCTGGTTGAGAGAATGCCAAGAGTCACAAGGCAAAGGGTGGCTACTTATAAGAATATCAAATATGAAATATATTTTGATTTGATTTGACACTTTTTTGGTTAACACATTATTCCATATGTGTTATTTCATAGTGGTGATGTCTTAACTATTATTCCACAATGTAGAAAATACAAAAAGAAAGAAAGAAAGAAAGAAAAGAAAGAAAGAAGGAAAGAAAGAAAGAAAGAAAGAAAGAAAGAAAAACCCTTGAATGAGCATATATATATATTTCCCTTTAGGTTTGGGTCTACTTTATCCTACAAACTGCTTTGACATATTCACAGCATGAAACATCAAAAGAATATCCATTTTGCAGTCCGTTTGCAGTATTTGATATTTTTCATTTCGTAATCTACCATGACGTTAAACTCTCACGTCTCCTTCTATCTTGCTTTGCTTTGTGTGGCGTGAAGGATAAAAAAGGATAATTGTTTAAAACCTTTTCAAGGTAAATTTCATGTAATGACAAACTAGACTATGCACCCTATATGCACGGGACTATATTTATATAATTTCAGTTAAGGATTTTTTTTCTCTCTTTTTTTTTTTACAAATCTTTTTTACATAATGAACCATTAACATATTTAAATCTCATATGTATCACCCATTTGGTTAAAGGGAAGTATAATAAAATCAACAACAATTAATTAATTATTATTATTATTATTATTATTATTATTATTAATAATAATAATAATAAATATAAATATAATAATAATAATAAACATTGATTTATTCATTGAACTGTGGGTCAAATTGACCTTAATGATATTGTCAGTAGCTCTGTCCTTGGTAGAAGTGAGTAAAAATAATTACAGTCGTATATGAGTAAGAAAATATCCTGCACGGACAGTCTGATCTTTGAAAAACAAGTAGCCTATGATTAATAATAACACCGAGGTGGGTAAAGAGGAAAAGGCTATGGTATATTTCTGACGATATTCAAACTGCAATGCACGCCATTTATATATGTCCCATGGGGAAATTGAATAATACATGTCATATGCAACATTAAAATGTTACATTTGAAGAATATCTGGGAAAGGTTGAAAGGACAGAACACACTCGCCCAAAAAAAAAAAAAAAAGGATTGTATTGCTTAAACGTGTTTAATAAAACCGCATTGAGGTTTGAAAATTCTCTACGAGACGCCGACCAAACTTCAGGCCTGTGTATCTTATTTATCTGCACGGATCGGTACGAACAGAATTCACATTTTATGTTTAGGCGATGAGAAAAAAAAACTATAAACACGGAGCAATACAAGTGATGCGGTCTTCAAACTGGGGTCGTGTTTATGTATCAGGTCGTACGTCGTCGAATCGAATAATTGTTTGTTTTAATATCTTTAGCAACAAAAGTCACAGCCCAATAAAGTAAGCATTTGCAGATTTTTTTTTTTTTTTTTTTTTTTAACCGGGCAGCTGCAATGCATAATTCTTTGCCAAAACAAATGAATAAGTGGAATAAATGTCCGCCACACAAAAAAGAGAAGAGCAGGTGGGTGGGGGGGGAGAGAAATGAGAAATCAAGCGTTAATTCACAAACGCACAAACAAAATGAAAGAAAACAATATGAAGCGAGGAGTTGTACGGGCGTGCGGTGGCATGTGCCGTGTCCGTCTGTGATGTGTGCGTGTAAGTGAGTCCGACAACAGAAGCAGCGCAGCACCTACCTGTTGAGCGGGGCTGTCGCTGTGGCAGCGACGCGCGTGGAAAGTGAGTTGAGGGAAGAAGTGCGGAGCGCGAGACGGAGCAGGGGCGTGGTCAGCCACGAGCCACGCGGGGTGGGGGGTGCGGGGTGGGGGTGCGGGGTGGTGGTGGGGGGGGGCACGACACGGGACGAGCTGCGCCTCACCCGCTACCGGTTTTGAAATAAAGGTATTTATTTGATTTTATCCATTTATTATTATTTTTTTTTTTTATTTCGTTGTATTTGTATGTCGCTTTCTTTTATTTATTTATGTATTTATTCGTTTATTTTCATCCCTATTATCTGCAAAGCGGATTTTACCTCCTGAAAAAAAAAAAAAAAACAACAACAACAACAACAACAACAACAACAACAAAAAAAGGGTTTTAACCGATCTCATTTTCTAGTCAGGTCAAAGTCAACACAATAGACAGACAGACTGACAGACAGACTGACAGACAGACAGACTGACAGACAGACAGACAGACAGACAGACAGACAGACAGACAGACAGACAGAGAGACAGACAGACAGACAGACAGACAGACAGACATAGATAGATAGATAGATAGATAGATAGACAGACAGACAGAGAGACAGACAGACAGATAGATAGACAGACAGACAGACAGACAGACAGACAGACAGACAGATAGATAGATAGATAGATAGACAGACAGACAGAGAGACAGACAGACAGACAGACAGATAGATAGATAGATAGACAGACAGACAGACAGACAGACAGACAGACAGATAGATAGATAGATAGATAGATAGATAGACAGACAGACAGACAGACAGACAGACAGACAGACAGATAGATAGATAGATAGATAGATAGATAGACAGACAGACAGACAGACAGACAGACAGACAGACAGACAGACAGACAGACAGACAGACAGACAGATAGATAGACAGATAGATAGATAGACAGGCCGACAGACAGACAAAAAGTTAGATAGATAGATAGATAGATAGATAGACAGATAGACAGATAGATAGATAAAGAAAAAGCTTGAATGAGTGTGGTGTGTGTGCAATCTTTTGACTGGTACTGTATAATATATTTCATATTTGATATTCTTATAAGTAGCCACCCTTTGCCTTGTGACTCTTGGCATTCTCTCAACCAGCTTGATGAGGTAGTCAACTGGAATGCTCCTCCAACAGTCTTGAAGGAGTTCCCGCATACTGCATGCTGAGCACTTGTTGGCAGCTTCTCCTTCACTCTGCGGTCCAACTCATCCCAAACCGTCTCAGTTGGGTTTAGGTCAAGATTCAGGATTCAAGATTCAAGAGGTTTATTCGTCACGTACATATACATACTTTCATACATATGTGCAGTGAAATGTCAATGCAACGCACCCGGTGATTACACACAGTGGCCTAGATTGAACACAGTAGCTACCTGAGAATTTCTACTTGACCAACTAACTGATTCCTAAAACGTCATGCAGTAAGTCGAATACTATAGAATAAAATCAAAATATATAGAATAAAATAAAATAAAATAGAATAGATAAACGGAATAGGCTTATATATATGGGATAGACTTATGTATATGGGATAGACTTATATATATGGGATAGGCTAATTATGTATATACAGATATGTGCATTAAAGTGGCATGTGAATAAAGTGAGGTAGTGTTTGTGGGATAATACAGCACAGTATACAACAGTACGGCGCCGCAATAGGGAAACACCGAACAACCCTGAACAGTGACACAGTATGTGGTACAGTACGCTACAAACAGTACAGTAAGGTAGGGGAGCCTGTGTGTGTGGCTCAGTGAGGACCCCTGGTGAGGTCAGCGTCGACAGTTCTTATGGCTTGCGGGAAAAAAACTCAGTCTCAGTCTCTCTGTTCTCGCTGTGTGACTGCGGAGGCGCTTGCCTGACCGCAGCGGCTGGAACAGTCCGCTGTTGTGGTGGTGAGGATCCTCCATGATCCTGCGGGCTCTGCTACCACACCTCCTGGTGTATAAGTCCTGCAGGGAGGGGAGGGTAGTTCCAGTGGCACGTTCGGCTGAACGCACCACGCTCTGCAGGACCCGCCTGTCCTGAGCAGTACAGCTCCCAAACCAGGCAGTGATGTTGCCTTGTCAGGATGCTCCCCGCCGCTCCACGGTAGAAGGACTTGAGGATCCTCACCGAGACCCGGAATTTCCTCAGCTGCCTGAGGTGGTGGAGACGCCGCCTCGCCTTTCTCACCAGAGTGTCTGTTTGTCATCTGATGCAGCGCTCCAGCACTCCAGCACTCCAGCACTCCAGCACTCTTCCTTCTTGGCCAAATAGCCCTGACGCAGCCTCTGGACGTGTGTTTTGTGTCATTGTCCCGATGAAAAACAAAATGATCGACCATCCCACGAAGAGCAAACCGGATGGGATGGTGTACCGCTGCAGAATGCTGTGGTAGCCGGGCTGGTTGAGCGTGCCTTGAATTCTAAACAAATCACTGACAGTGGCACCAGCACAGCTCCTCCACCCCATCGCACCTCCTCCCCCTCCTCCTCCTCCTTCTCCTCCTCCTTCTCCTCCTCCTTCTCCTCCTTCTCCTCCTTCTCCTCCTTCTCCTCCTCCTCCTCCGTGCTTCACAGTGGGAACCACACATGCAGACATCGTCTCTTCACCTTTTGTGTCTCACAAAGATACAGCGGTTGGAACCAAAGATATCAAATTTGGACCAAAGGACAGATTTGCTTAGTTGATGGTGTTATACTACTACTACTACTACTACGACTACCAATACTACTACTACTACAACAACTACTACTACTATTACTTCTAAAACTACCACTACAACACCTACTATTACTACTACTACAACAACTACTACTACCACTACTACTACTTCTACTACTACTACTACTACAACTACAACTGCTACTATTACTACTACCACTACTACTACTACTATGACAACAACTACTACTACTACTACAACTACTACTACTACTACTACTACTACTATTACTACTACAACTACTACTTCTACTACTACTACAACAACTACTAGTACCACTACTACTACTACTACTACTACTACTACTACAACAACTACTACTACTACTATAACTACTACTACTACTGCTACTACTACTACAACTACTACTACTACTGCTACCACTACTACCACTAAAACTACTACTACACTAACTACTATTACTACTACTACCACTACTACTACTACTACAACAACAACTACTACTACTACTACTACTACTACAACAACAACTACTACTACCACTACTACTACTACAACAACTACTACTGCTTCTACAACTACTACTACTACTGCTACCACTACTACTACTACTACTTAAACGACTACTACTACAACAACTACTATTACTACTTCTACCACTACTACTACTACAACAACTACTACTACTACTACTACTACTACTACTACTTCAACTCATACTACTTCTACTACTACTACTACTACTACTACTACTACTACTACTGTTATATTACATAATTCCATGTTTTTTCATAGTTTTGATGTATTCACTATTATTCTACAATGGAAGAAATTGTAAAAATAAAGAAAAAGTCTTGAATGAGTAGGTGTGACCAAACTTTTGATTGATTCTGTACACACACACACACACACACACACACACACACACACACACACACACACACAGACACACACACACAGTATTACAACAATTTTGCATATACAAAAATTGTTATAATACAATGTGTGTGTGTGTGTGTGTGTGTGTGTGTGTGTGTGTGTGTGTGTGTGTGTGTGTGTGTGTGTGTGTGTGTGTGTGTGTGTGTGTGTGTGTGTGTGTGTGTGTGTGCCAAAAACAGCTCTGACCCGTGGAGGCATGGACTCCACAAGACCTCTGAAGGTGTCCTGTGGTATCTGGCACCAAGACGTTAGCAGCAGATCCTTTAAGTCCTGTAAGTTGCGAGGTGGGGGCCCCCGTGGATCGAGCTTGTTGTTCCAGCACATCCCACAGATGCTCGATCGGATTGAGATCTGGGGAATTTGGAGGTCAAGTCAACACCTTGAACTCTTTGTCATGTTCCTCAAACCATTCCTGAATATTTTTTGCAGTTTTGCACGGCGCATTATCCTGCTGAAAGAGGCCACTGTCATCAGGGAATACCGTTGCCAGGGGTGTACTTGGTCCACAAATTCCCCAGATCTCAATCCGATCGAGCATCTGTGGGATGTTCTGATACATGAATGAGTGTGGTGTGTGTGCAATCTTTTGACTGGTACTGTATAATATATTTTATATTTGATATTCTTATAAGTAGCCACCCTTTGCCTTGTGACTCTTGGCATTCTCTCAACCAGCTTGATGAGGTAGTCAACTGGAATGCTCCGCCAACAGTCTTGAAGGAGTTCCCGCATACTGCATGCTGAGCACTTGTTGGCAGCTTCTCCTTCGCTCCGCGGTCCAACTCAGCCCAAACACTGTTGCCATGAAGGTGTTGACTTGGCCTCCAAATTCCTTAGATCTCAATCCGATCGAGCATCTGTGGGATGTGCTGGAACAACAAGCCCGATCCACGGGGGCCCCACCTCGCAACGTACAGGACTTAAAGCAGGGGCCTTCAACTACAGGCCCGGGGGCCACATCCGGCCCGCAAACAAATGAACGTGGCCCGCTTACATGGTGATAATATACCGATAAACCCGCCCACCAATTGTTTTTTTAACTCACAATGCTTAATTAATCCGCACAGATGTACTTAATGTGTCCAAAATATAAAACAGAGTTAAATAGATCACAACAGAGGTATTTCCAACAGGATTACGAGGTAATCAACAATTAAAAAACAACTAAACAAACTAGGCCGGTTTTCCCTTGGAGGTCAACACGGGGCCCCCTGGAAGAAGACAACATGGCACGCGGCGCCCGGGTCATTTGGGTTTGAGACCCCTGGTTTAAAGGATCTGCAGCTGACGTCTCGGTGCCAGATACCACAGGACACCTTCAGAGGTCTGGTGGAGTCCATGCCTCCATGGGTCAGAGCTGTTCTGGGGACACGGGTGGGGGGGAGCTGCACGGTATTAGTGGTTATTAGTGGAGGGTTTTAAACATGTGGATGATCTGTGGGGCCCAAACCAGGACCTTTCCATTCTGCACACAGTATATCATCTGTGCATTTACTGCGTGTACCGGGGGGGGGGGGACAAAACCGAATCACCATGACTGTACAATACAGTTGTGTTTGAAAAGACGTGTTGAATAAAGTATGGTTAGAGTTATAAAAAAAAAAAAAAAAAAAGCGCTCAATTCCATTATTTCGTTTTCTATTGTGTATTTTTTTTTAACTCATGAAGAGGTGCGCCCCCCGCCCCGGTCTTGACAGATGGTTCGTCCCATTCCACTTCCGCTTCCTCTGCTTCCCGCTTCCGTTGGACTCGCCTCACACCGTATGACAGGCGCGTCCCTCCTACCGACAGCTCGCTGTCACAGCCGCCGCCATGCTATCCCATTCCCGGTGTTTCACCAGGAATTTCGGCCGTTCCCTCTCCGCCATCCGCCAGGTAGGCGAGAACGACGCTGGAGGCGGTGTTGGTCGTTGGTTCCCTCGTTGCGTTGGTAGCGGCTCCTTTCTCGCCGTTCGGCCCGTGCAGCGGCTTCTAATACTGTGCTATGCTAATATAAGCTAAGCTAACTAGCATGGCTAAGAACAGGCCGCAACATTGCAACTCAGCCAAGGGCAGTATGGCACTGTTCCTCGGGGAGTCCTGCTGCACCGCACCGTGGAAAAAACACAGACGAGCAGTTTATTTCTCATGCGTTTCGGTATACTTGTCAACTGATTTGAAAATTATTGAAATAAATCTCTTATTGTTGGAAGAGCTTCACTGTGAACTTGAACGGCGTTTAGCTAGCACGCTCCACATACTGCTCCTTTAGCTAGCATGTTTGAGGTCATAATGGGATTTACATGATCTCAAGTCAGCATGGGAAAGATAAACATAAGCAAACAATTTCTATAGATCTCATATAGAGATAGTGTTGCATGCTTATACACCTAGGGCTCCCCAGTCAAACATATTCACTCAAGCGTTTATACATATGGATTCACCCTGTACAGAATATCCCATTTAAACTTATACCCACAGTCAATACTTGTAATCATAGTGCCACTCAGCCCCCATAGCATTTTAATATCCTGTGCGTAGAACATATTATGTATAATCTGTATTTTGAATCTTATCCTTTAGACTAAGCGTTTGTACGCTTATTGTCTGTACACCGATGCAATCTACACCAACCCATACTGAAACACATTCCTTAGTACGTGAAAGTGTACTTGGCCGAATAAACTGATCACAATTCTGAGAAAGTGCTATGGAATATGTACAAAGGTCATTATGAAACATAGAGCCATGACTTTTGACCCACCTGCAATGAATACAACCAGACCCCTGGTATCGTAAAACTCTGCCCATTTCAAACTTTCTAAACTGGGACCAGCACTTACATGAGAAGCCCCTAGCGTCTCAACAACTTCTTATCAAGTTTACCATTGCAGAACATTGATGTTCTTATTATTATGATCTTGTTCTAAATAATGGCAGTTAATTTTTCAAATAGAAAAAGAAACTTATACCCAATTGGCTTTTTTTAACACTGATATTCATAGGTTTTTTTACAAGCAAGCACAAATCACAGACAACACACAAAAAAACGGATTATAGATGAATTAGCATTCTGAGAGTTGGGTGACAATATATGAGGTGGGTTACAATATATTTCTTAAAAAATGATTTGAAAGAGAAAATTAATAAAAGAAAGCACAGATTTAACATACTCATGAATCCATTCTCAATATGATTCAAAGTCAGTTCAAGTCTTATCGTATATTTGTTTGTCATGTTGTATACGCGCCATCATTTTTTCCATGTCTGACAGTTCTCTTTAAAGTCCAAACCACACAACCGTTGAAGGAGCCAATTCTGCTTTCCAACAGATTGTGATAGATTTAGCAGCAGCTAAGCTAACAAATATCTTCTTTTTAACAGGGAAATAATGTCTTAGCTCGTCGAGCAACAGCGGGTATGTGTGACTGCTGCTCTTAAACTTTTCTTTTGCTTTAAGTTAACCCAGAAATGGCTGCGCTGAGAAAACATTAACTTGTTTCTTTTATTCTATGTCTTGTAGCTCTATCAGCCAGCCAGGCTGTCACACTCAACAATGTGTAAGTATCACAACAGTACATGTGGTCTTGCAGAAAACATTACTTGGAACTGATCTAATGTCCCATACGCATTGGCTGGGTGTAAAATGTCAATACTTTTATCTAGGGGTGCAACGGATCACAAAACTCACGGTTCGGATCGTATCATGTTTTAGAGTCGCGGAGCGGATCATGTTTTGGATCAGCAAAAGAAAAAAAGAAAGGGAGACAAATATAACTTCCCTTTCAATTGATTATGTTTAACACCTAAAGCAAGGAACTTTTGCCCATGGTCTTAAATGAAAACCACATTCAAGACATCCAATGATTAAATAAAATCTTAAATTATATAAAAATTATACTCAATTGTTAAATTAAAGTGCAATATGAGGCACGCATGATACCTTCTTCCTTTAAACATGGTAGTGAATGTAAAAATATAATTAGATCCGCCCCAAGTAATTGAATTTTGATTCCAGTATCACACTAACCCTATCTAGTCTTGGTTTGTAAAGAGAGACGCTTGATTCTCAATAAGTAATTGAATCCAATCAATATATATAATGTTGTTTTTTTTCCTCGTGGAATAAATATAAACAATATTTCATACAATTGAATAGATTAAAAAAAATGCTTGGGAGCCGTAAGAGCCGTCCCTTTTCAGTGAGAAAAAAAAGAGACAAACTTTTCAAAACTGTCTGCAAGTGTGATAAAAAGTTTTATCTCACTGACTGAATTGCATATACTTTAAGTATCAAAAGATCATGTGGTATTTGTCAAGTTTCAATACCAAAGTAGTTTCTTCAGCATCAAACAACAAAATTTCATATTCATTTTATTCATATATATATATATATATATATATATATATATATATATATATACATTACAGGGTACCTGCAGGGTCTTAAAAGTATTGAAGGTGTATTGTGGGGAATTTATGGCACAGACTTGGCAGAAATGGAATAATATTTATAAGCATGTTTTAATTTGTGTATAATCCCATTAAAATAATTATCGTTATGTTCTTAGCCCAGAGCGGGCAAACCAAACACTGACTCTAGAGAGGGCCTTTCGCAGGTTTCACGGCCACGTGTCTTCTACGGAGTCTGCCATGTTTGATCACCATGGGAAGGAGTATTTGGTTGAATGCCACTGCTAGATACCGCTCAATTCTACACACTGCACCTTTAAAAATGCATTGAATTCAATATTCTAAAATGAGGCCTTAAATGTATTGAATTTCGTTTACAAAGGCCTTGATTTTATTTTTCCTGTCCTTTCGTAGGATTAAAAAAAAAACCTTCAACTTCAAAATCCATTAACATGTGAATTCCCTGCCTCTGTTCTGTCTCTGCATTACCACCGCGACACAGCAGAGAGATGACGTCAACAAGTGGCGACATCAATAGTATAGATTATTAAAACAAAAAAATATATAGTTTCACATTTATCTGGATTTTGGTGACATTTCAAACAAAAATAAGTGGTGAAGCTGTGATATGTTTGCAAGAGTTTGAAGTGACCATATTATTTGTTGTTAATGGGGGGTTTCCAGTTTACGTTGTGTAGTAGTACGCTAGCTATCGTTTATTTCCATTTTCTTGCCTTGTTTTCACATTGCACATTGTTACTGTGATTAACCTAGACCCTGTGCATCACTGGCTGCTATATAGTTTATGGATTTTATTTGTTTTACTTTATTATTATTTTTTAACCACCCTGTAGTTACCCTGTAGTTAGTATATGACCTTCAAATCAGTGTTTCTGGTAGAGAAATTGGTATTGAAATAGATTTTTTTTGTATATAATCTGTCTATCTAAGTGCATATAGATAAAGAACAACAACAACAAAATGCACTGGTGGTAAAGAAGAAACCCCTAAGTGCTTGTGATGAAACTACCAAACAAATATATGCTTACAATGTTAATCATACACAGACATAACTGCACACATGCTCACACAAAAACATTGAAAAGACAAGGTATTAGAAGTGATATCACATGTTAAAATGATAGCTTGCCCCACATACGTCAGACATAAACAAACCTTTTTTTTTTTTTTTTTAAGATGCCCATATCGTATTGTCTGTAGAAACACTAATTTCCTAAATTCTCTCGATGTAAATAATGCATAGGAATTTCATATATTTTCCTTTGCTTATATTGCAAAGGAACCTAGTAGTTATGGTATCAGAATAGTATCACAACTTGAGCAGGAGAGAAGGTGAACTTCAAGTTATAAATTAAATTAGGCATAGCTGTTTTAATACATGAGCTCTGGGCCAATTACCATGGGCTGGAAGTGGAAGTATCCCACGACATGCAGACGAAGAAAAAGGAAACTTTAAATTGTTAAGGCGACCTGACCTAGATATGTCAGTATTTAACTGAAGATCTCGGTTTTTTCTGCAGTAATGGTGGTCACCGGTCAAGTGTCTTCCAAATCCAATACTTTAGGACATCTGCACTCTACAGTATGTATAAAATTAAGATAATTAATACAATATCTATATGATCTATTTGCAGTGATTAATTAACCGGTGTTGTCTTGTTTGTGTCCTAGGGAATGAAGTCATCACAGTCAAGACCCCGGCCTTTGCAGAGTCTGTCACAGAGGGTGACGTGAGGTGGGAGAAAGGTAAAGAACTAACTTTATATTGGATTTGATCAGGAGAAAAATGTAAAAAATTTAAAATAAAATTGTAAGTGTGGTAAAATTTTGCAGTTGCAGTTATTTATGAGATACGCTGCAACGGAGAAAAAAAAAAAATCATATTTAAAAAAAAAAAAAAAGTGTTCCCTTTGGTGTTGTGTTCCTTTACTTAACACAGTGTTCTCTCTACAGCTGTGGGAGACACCGTCAATGAGGATGAGGTCGTTTGTGAAATTGAAACCGATAAGGTATCGCCAGTTAATTCTCACCCGTTTTTCAGTGTTGACAGTTATGGACAGGTTAACCCCCAGAAATGAACTATTTGTAGCGAATTAGGAAAACAAAACCTATGCCTCGACCACACGTGCATGGATTTTTCTGATAATGCATTTTTTCACCCTCCATAAAAAATAAAATAAAAAACCGCTATCCGCACAAGAACGCAAAAATGATTTTAAATGCTCACATGAGCATGCCAGGCAAGTAGATAATGTCATAAAACTTGATGTCAAACACGAGAGAAGAACATTAGGAGCGTGTGTATTGAGCTTCCTCTTGAGCGGTGCGATCATAATATTCATACACAATACTCTACAGGCGAGATTCCTAAAGTTGGAGATCCTTTTAAACTTGGCGGAGGAGACACGGCGAGCAACACAATGGTCATCGGCCATCGCTCGTAGGTTCCTGATGTATGCTCAAGTTGAGGTCTTGACGTCAGCATTTTCAAGAAGCTCCGTTTTAGGTGTCCACGCCGAAACTGAGATTTGAAAAATCTCCACCCTGGAAGGTGTGTTCCAAAAGCTTCTTTTTGAGTCACCTCAAACCTTTTCACATGGACGGGAGGCCAAAACGCAGGGGAAATACGTGTGGCCAGGTGCTGTTCCCTCAGTTGGTACTATCAACCATCACACTTTGCATTGCTTGGTGTGAGATGGGAGAATGTTAAAGAGTTGATCTATTTCCCATAGGATCGGCTGTGTGTAAGTTTACTAACACTGTAAAGTGATCTCTTAAACTTGTCTTCCTACCTCGACATTTAAGCACAAGGCAACATAGCCTACAAAAATATTTTTTTTTTTAGCTTTGATCTACCCGACTTGACGCGAAAACCATTAAATATAGCTTAGAAAGACTCCATTTAATCCCTAAATTATATAATTTATTATCATGGAATGTGTGGCCATTTAGTTATAACAATGTTTACTCTCAAAGGCACCTCATTTTTTCATTTCAATAGACAATTGTTTTTCTAAAATTGAACCCCTTTTAATAAATTCAAAAAGCAATCACTGTTTATTCAAAAAGTAGTTTCAGTAAAATTTGAAATTCTCATTTCCATTTGGTTGCCATGTCAACCAAATAAAACAGGTTGACGTGACTCATCTATGACTTTTAGAGTACTTCTTGGTAGAGCCTGACCGATATATTTGACTTTTTTGACCACATCGGGATCGGAAGTTATGCAGCCAGTGTGTCCCAATTTTTAAATTAGTATCAAAAACAACAAACATTGATTATTTATCCTGTACTTGCCTTTTTTTACACTACTTTTAAGTTACTCACCAAAATCAGAGCAGAAGTCCGACTAGGCTTTATAAATCCATCGATGTTTATTCACACTCGTTTAGACGCGGACACAGTTTTCCAAGCAGGAAGCGATGCTGCGTTCATTGAAACTCGGAGAAGGAATTTGTTTGGGAAGTGATTACGCGTTCATCTTTAAAAAAAATTTAATCTATCATAAAGTTAATTGTGTGTTTATTTGTAATTGTTTGCTCATATGTAAAATGTTAGCAATTATAGAAACTTAAATAAAATATAAGTTTTTCAAATTGATTTGAAAATGTTGCACTTTTTAGCAAATTATCAGTCAAAATGTTGGTAATCGGTGGGCTAGGACGCTCCAATATCGGGATCGGCATCGGACCCAAAAATCTGGCACCGGTCAGGCTCTGCTTCTTGGACAACAATCGAGTTCAAGGATATGAGCTATATCTGCCGTTGTCTGGATGCAAAGTTTCTACAGTTAGTTTACAAATTGCTCTGCTCTTTTAAAAAACTGTTGTTTGCTGTAATTGCCATTTTGTAATTTATTTTTTATCTCTCATTTACTAGACGTCAGTGCAGGTCCCCTCTCCGGCCGCCGGGGTGATTGAAGAGCTTTTGGTCCCCGATGGAGGCAGAGTGGAAGGGGGAAATCCTCTGTTCAAACTTAGGAAAGGAGGTCCGTCGTGAAAGTGTGACTTTATATTTAATATGGAATTGTAACGCTGTGCTGTGCAGGTCAAAATTTACACAGATGCATTTTTCCTCCTCCCATTGCTCGTAGCTGGTGCTCCTAAAGCTGCGGAGGCTCCCAAGGCCGCCGACGCTCCCCCGCCCGCTGCTGCTGCACCTGCCCCTCCCCCGCCTCCCCCCGCGGCCGGGGGTCCTATTCCCACCAGCATGCCCCCCGTGCCACCTGTGCCAGCACATGCTATGGACACCAAACCAGGTTAGTTCTCATCGGGCGGCTTCTCCCGAGTCATCCGAGAAGTGTTTAGTGTTCGAACCGTTCGGCCTCTTAATCAAGAGAAGCCACTTCATCACTGCACCGGCGGTGACTTACAGCTGCTTCACCTTTTCACCAGTTTCAGCCATCAAGCCCAGCGTTGCCCCTGTCGCCACGGCGACCCAGATGGAGGGCGGAGCCAAAGGCGCGCGCACGGAGAGCCGGGTATGACGCCAGTATCGCATAAATAAAACGGGGATCTCATTATTGCTGGAGTTACCCACGTTCCTACCCAAGGCAACAAATCAAATTTAGTGTTTCTTCTTTTTACGTTTTGCATTAAGATGTGGTGGCAAACTGTGCTTTTAGGTGAAGATGAACCGCATGCGACTGAGAATCGCCCAGAGGCTGAAGGAAGCCCAGAACACCTGCGCCATGCTGACCACGTTTAATGAGATCGACATGAGGTTGGCAAATAAAAACGGCTAAATTATTTCCTTGAATTATTACAATTTCCACATGATCAGATTGATGAAATGGAAAACGCTGCTGCTGCAGCTTCAGCAAGGTTGTGTTGAGACTCATTTTATATTTATAAATTACATTATAAGAATGATTCGTTTGGAAATTATATGGCCTTGTACAAAATTAAATATCCAAAAAATCGAAATGAACAAAAGTTCGACAGGCGTATGTTTGATTTATTTTATTTTTTAAGTGCAGAAAAGTCTAGACCTTTCACAAATGGTTATAGATTGGAATCTTCTCAATAGGAAGAGCTTTTTGAAACCCGAGAGCCTCTTAGACGTCGGAATGTAAATATTTGGTTATAATGCCATCTAAAACGAAGATAAGAATTTTTTAAAACGGTCTTTATTAATTTACAAGGAAATGTTATTGTCTGCGCTCTGCCCCCTGTGCCGGAGAGGACACTTTGAGGGTTTCTTTCCACCCCCCGCAAATGCGCGGTGTCAGCTTTCGGCTATTCAGGGTTTTCTGTGCATCCTAATTGGATTGACATTGACGGTGTGGAGGAAGACTTCCCAGGCCGGGGCTCATCTGGAGCCGAAGGAGCCGCTCGGAGCAGGAGGCAGGAGCATCTGCACGGCCCGCAGAGACCTGCGCTCTGAGTGCACGGGGCTGCCTCAACCGATATGGGCTTTTATGACAGCCCAATAAGATTTACAGGCCCTAGAAAGTGAAGATTTTTATCGCTTCTTCTCTCCTTTCTCGGCGAGTGTGTGTCTTGGGAGAGGCTAATCGCGTTAGCGGAGAAACCCTAGAGCTTCAACAGGGTTAGAGACAGGAAAACAAACAATTAAAAAGGGAGATACAAGGAAAAACAGCAATATTGAAACGATTAGCAGCCCAATGTCAAAATCGCTAATTCACTGTGACATCTTTTGAAAAGTTCAAATAAGGCAGATTTTAAGCCTTTATCTTTGAGAAATTATTACACTGAGATGAGAAAACAAAAAAAACAACAATGCAACTTCTGTAAATTCTGGATGTTTTTGTTGGCTACATCATACTCAAAGCCATTTAACCACCAATTATCATATTAATTAAGTTGCTGTTTACACCTATGAGTTTATATGCTCTACCCAAGAAATGTCAGTGTTTGAGTCTCCTCTGACAGACTACAATAGAGGCAAGAGGAACCATTCAAAAACCTGTCATAATCGTAGTTTTTCTAGACTTTTAACTGACAACTTGTAGAGCTCAAAACAAAATCTAATAGTACCTTAAATGATCCAATATCACCTGCTACATTGAATGTAGTAATGTTTTTTTTTTTTTTGTTTGTTTTTTTTGTTAAAATGAAGTTTTTCTACATCAGAGTCAAGATTTCTAGTCTTATAAAACCCTGAAACTACTGCTGAACCTGATAGCTGCACAACCGATGGAGAAAGATCATTTTATTTGCCTGTCTGAAGTTCTGTGCTAAAGGTACTGGTTAGATATATTGTAGTACCTGATCACTGATCTGCTATCTGACCCAAAGGAAGCTGTTATGATAACAGTCCAGAATCATGTGGTTCATATCCAACTCTATCTCTGCCTAATCCGTACTGCTTCCCTCTACCAAGTACTTATATATTATTATTATTATTATTATTATACGGACCCTTACCAGTTTGTGTTTTGCTTGCAGACGCCCTGGGAAACAAACCCTCGTCTTAATTTGTCTAATTTTGTCATCTGTCCGCAGCAACATCACAGAGATGAGAAAAACATACAAAGACGCCTTCCTGAAAAAGCACAACATCAAGCTGGGCTTCATGTCGGCGTTCGTGAAGGCGGCCGCGTACGCTCTGGCCGACCAACCCACAGTCAACGCCGGTACGGAGCTCACCTTAAACCGACTTCTACGTTTTTGTTTTTGGTCACCAGAGCTTGCGGCAGACAGTCTTGCACTTCATTATCTGCTACTGCCAACCTCAAAGCCTCAAGCTAACTGGTTTAACCCCCACCCAACACCATCCTGTCCTACTTAGACAGACCACACACAGCAGGGTTGATCTGCGCTGCCAGGCTCCGGCACCTCAGGCTGGTCTGTGGTTTTTATGCTTTGTTGCCATCAGACGTAGAAAGCGGTACATGTTTTAAGGAAGTCAACCTCCATGGCTAAAGGTATAATAGCTTTGTAAAGGTGTGTGTTTTGAAGCCTTTTTAATCCATACCTTTATTTTTTATTGTTTTGGTCATCTCTAGTGATCGATGACACAACCAAAGAGATTGTGTACAGGGACTATGTTGACATCAGCGTGGCCGTGGCCACACCAAAGGTACGGCATACGGATCTTAAACCTTAACGTTGTGTCGCAGGGTCCACTTGTGTCTGATGAGAAGGGTCCCACCCTTGTAGTGACGTGGCTTGGCTCTCTTGCAGGGTTTGGTGGTTCCTGTCATCCGAGGGGTCGGGGATATGAATTTTACTGACATTGAGAAAGCCATCAATCTGTTGGGAGAGAAGGTAAGGTTTATTATTTAGTTAAACATTGAATTGAATCACAAAGAAGCAGATTGTGCAGTTTTGGCTTTTTCTATTGTTTTCGTTTTTTGTTTTATTTCTAGGCCCGTAAAAACGAGCTGGCTGTTGAGGACATGGACGGAGGCACCTTCACCATCAGCAACGGTGGAGTGTTTGGCTCCATGTTTGGTACACCCATAATCAACCCGCCCCAGTCGTCCATTTTGGGCATGCATGGCATCTTTGACAGGCCCGTCGCCGTCGGGGGCAAGGTTTGTCACCGCAAAAGTTTTGATAGCGCCAACCTTTTTACATCTACAGATCTAGTTAAATTATAACCGCTGGGAAAAGGAATGGCGTTTTAGCAGCAGAATCCATAGAAAATGTGGTCCGCTTAACTAAATCGCATCCTCCTCCCCAGGTTGAGATCCGTCCAATGATGTACGTTGCCCTGACGTACGACCACCGTCTGATTGATGGAAGAGAGGCCGTCACCTTCCTGCGGAAGATCAAGGCCGTGGTGGAAGACCCCAGGGTGTTGCTCCTGGACATGTGAGCCCTTTGTACCTCCAGGCATCAAGAAACCAACCACACCCACAGAAAAACAGCTTCTGTACCATCCTGACGATCTTCTCTGTGGCTACAAATTGATTTGTTATTGTATTGGTAAAAAAAAGGAGGGGGGGGGGGGTATTTCAACCAAATTCAATGTGTGCTCTGGACATTTGCATGACTAAGAAAAAGATAAAAGGCTTGATGCCTCTCAAGACTGGGTTGGGGGTTCTGGTGGTACTACTCTCTGTAGATCAAAAAGCATATTGTATAACTCATGTTCACCATTTGCCATTTTCTACATATATAACATTTTTAAATTGTGCAATGGATGGCATACATAGATATATATATCTTAACCACAATTTATCGTTTCCTTGTTTATGGTGAGAACAATATTATTCTCAAGTTGGGACTACGAAGCAGGAGACACCAAAATAAAGAATTCCTATAAGTGTTTTTTTTTTTTGTTTTGTTTTTTGTCATCTGGTTCAAGTAAGGAAATTGTTCATGCTGTTAAAAGAAAGTGACACTATTTAAAATGATTTTAAAAAATAAAACCTGAGCTGCATTACCTGAGAAGTGTTTAATTTCTTCGTTTCCAGTGACTTACACAATCTAGCGACAAAAAAAGAGCAAGTGGAAAATCTAGACTGAAAATACGTTTTTTTCAAGGTTTTGTTATATACAGAATTCAGTGGATTGTCATGCATGTACATTAATTGTCTCTTAGTGGCTTACATAGAAATAAAGATAATTTCATGTGGCAGTATGTTGAGCCAGAACATTTTGTCATCATTACCTCAAAGTATTGCTCTATCAAGAATCTTATTCTAAAGTAAGTATATCTGGATACGTTCTTTCTAGAGACCCACCATGTTCTGATGATTAACTTTGCATAGACATATGCCCCAATTAAAGTGATGGCAAACACAGAAAGAGGTATTTTATTGCATGGTTCCCTTGGTTGACAAACAATTATTGTCACTCATAGCAGTGAAACTCTTAATGCTCAGTTTTTGATGAGAATATGCATCACTGGCCATGCGTGGTGATAAAGTGTGATGTTGATATGTGTGAATATACAGTACAGTACTGTACAATTTCACAACGGTGTCAATGTCTCGAAATTGCTTTCAGTTTCTACCTCAAGAGGCTAAAAGTCTCCTTCATACGCAGAAGTATCAATCCAATTTTGCTGCACACTGTCGAAGGGACATTTTTGTGTTGGCAATTTAAAATAGGCAGGGCCCTAAGTCTTGCATCCACTTTGGCCACATGAGGGCCCCAGAATTCCAGAGAAGCAGCAGAGCAGCGCGCCTCCGTGCTGGCAGTAGATCTAGCAGCTCAGAGCCTTCCAGGAGACACCACTGAAGAATGGATGACACTTGATGTCGCTCACGCCTCCTCCTCCAGAGCCCAACCGGTAGCCGGGGTCAAACTGGAGCAACTGTGGAGTAGATAATACAGTACAGTGACTTCAGGAACCAATATGGCGATAAGGATGATGGCGCTTGCGTGTCATTTGCCGTCATCGGGTCTGGCGCATCCGCTGTTCCGCACTACCAAGTCCTACCTCAGTGAGCAGGGAGGCTGCCGCAGTGCTCAGGTGGTCTGGAATGAGGAGCTGGGTGTGGGAGTTTATTCCTGCCGGGTGGAGCTGCCACAGTGGCTGGAGGAGCAGAGTTTTGCGTGAGAAGGTGCACAAGGGCTCAACGGCTTTAATATCTCAGGGAACAGACTTTACTTTGAGACCGAGCACTTTAAAGTAAGTAGGTTCTCTTTGCTCACCATTCCTGTCAGAAGCTCAAACAGCAACGCTCCCAGACTCCACCAATCACAGGCTTCTGTCATATTTGAAACACCTCCAATTTCTTTGAAAAAAAACAAAAAAAACAAACAAGTTTGTTTTCATTTTGTTCTTAAATGTCACCTCCAAATGTAATAACTTTATTTGTTGACATGGTTTTAATAGTTGAACATGTACGTATCATTCATCACCACAGTGGCAGAAGACATCAACATGCTTGGTGGTACCTGGAGCACAGTACATCTGTTCCATCGCTCTGGAGCTGATCTCTGACTGAACCTCGCTCCACTGGCCAAAGAAAGTCAAATATACCTTTCCTGGGAAGACATTGTGCTTTTTTATCTCAAGTCAAAAAGCATGGAGCCCCCTTACAGATCTTTTACTGGTGTAGGCTGACTTGGTGCACTCACCGTTGCTGGTGAGCAGGACGTTTTTGGGGTTGAGGTCCCGACACAGGATGCCTTGCTGGTGCAAGCTCTCGAGGGCCAGCAGGATCTGGGCCCCCCATACACGCACCTCTTTCTCAGGAAGGCCCCAGCAGATTTGCGGGGCCTTTTCTTTGGCTTTGGAAGACTCTGCAGGGAAGTGAGGCACGTGGCACCAGCCATCCACCTCAATGAACTGGCCCTCCCCCTGGGCCTCCCATCCCTCCGATTTCAGAAAGGCATTCATATCTCCCCTCCGGCTGTGAGGCGGGGCCCCGGGGAAGCCGAAACGCTGCGAGGTGCACGGTGACGCCGTACTTGGAGGTGCCTCCTTCCCCCCGGGGCTCAGCAGCTCCCACGCCTCCTCTACTCCTTCTTTTGTCTCTTGGGAGATGCCTACCTCTTGATATTTCACCCCAGAAAGGGCCACAGAGTTCCCTCGGTGTGTCCCCTGTTCCCCAGCGGTACTATGGTAAAGGGCGAGAGATGCAGAGTTTTCCGGCGCGGTCCCTGTGTCCGTATAATCGGAGAATACTGCTCTGTCTGTACTCCTGATGACCACCATTGTTTTACTGTCCTCTGTGATCGGACTACTGTTGCTCTGATCCTCTGCTCCTTTATGTTTTGCGGTGTCTGTCGCTGTACCTGTGGTACCTTCAGATACCTGGTGAGAACCATTAGTCATCCTAGATGCCGAAGTGCAGATCTCGGTTTGGCAATGGAGAGGAAGATGTAAAATAGCCGGAGAGGAACATTTTCGTGAGTTTGTGCAACGATTTCCGGCGTTCACTGACACAGATCTTCCATTTGCATGTGATGCAGACTGTCCAGCAGTTGGTTCGTATTCTGTGTCGGCCACTGCATAGGGGTTGATGCTCTCGCCGTTGTGCAGAGGATCCGCTGCATTCCAGGCGACTTCGAAGTCAGTGCTGCATTCAAGGAGTCCCATCCCAGCCGTCTTTTTCTGAAGCTCCGACATGACATCAAGAGTGTGGCTAATACGAGCACACGCAAGAGGAAGAGCAGGTGGTTCCTGAGTTTCATAAGGGCGCAAACACAGACTGGGGGCTGGTGGGTGGATGTGGGCTTTGACGTGCGTCTTCGCAGGCCCAGAGAGTGAGGTGGGCCGGTCTAACCGGGTATAAAAAGACGCGGAGGCGCGCGTGTTCTGCAGACAGCCCGTTTCCTCGATGTAGGAGTGGGTCCCGCAGCTCTCCAAGCGCTGCTGGGTCTCGTCCCAGGAGGTGGGGGAGGAGGCCGGGCTGACGTCCCTCGCTCCGTCCGGGGAAGGGGTGGTGCCCGTGCCTAATGTACTATCGTGCTGGTACTCCGCGCTGATCGAGGGAGAAGTGTAGCTGTTTTTCATCTTGACCCTATGTTGGCTGGCACCGAAGCATTCCGGGTGTTCCCTGGCTCTTTCACGCCTCACCTTGTGCAGCTTAGAGAAGAGCCTCCCACCTGAGGAACCGAGGGGGAAAATAATCACCATGTCAATAATGAGCAATGTGAGTTTACATTGACATCCAAGGGGGAAAATGACAGCGTGTTGGTGTATCTCAGCAAATGACACCATTGAACTGCAAATATTATTCCTGTGGCGTTCCTGCGGTCAGGGCGTGGTCCCTGGACCTCACCTTGTACATGTTCCAGGTGCAGGTACACGGCATCCTCGCTGACGTAGTACCGCAGCAGCTTCACCATGTACGGCACCCCCTGAGGGATGATGGTGGGCTGGTCTCTGCTCTCCCAGCTCGACTTGACCAAACTCTGGTTGGAAAGAAACAGAGAAAAACACGACAAGGTATAAACCTCGACTGTGACCAGGAGTCCGGAGCGGCGTTGTTCAGCCCTACTCAGTTTTGAGTGAAATTCAGTCAATTGATTGATTGATCCACCTGGATGTATTGCGCTGACATGGACCTAGTTGCATCAAAGCAGTCAACCACTACTTAAAATGCCTCTGAGAGGATTGCCTCTTTTTTCATCACACCTCTGCGGCTGCTTAAATTGCAGGGGCAGCGGCGCTGGCTGAGAGTGGAGGCTTTTCGATTGATCGATAAAGAGAAACTCCCATTGCTCGCTCTCTGCCAGACAACACCCAGAATACCTCGCTGCCGGTGGATAAAGCTTTGCCTCCTGGTGTAAAACCTGTTCTATGTTTGTGTAACATACTGCAGCAGCAACTCAGGCTGTGTTAAAGAGTGGAGAAGAGAACTCACCTTCACAATAAATGTCTCCTTATTGACCATGCTTTGGACAATCAGGACCTGTGCAGTAACAAATATGAAAAATTGATTCATCTTTGGGTTTAGCAACAAATTCTTTCTGTTTTTTTTATCTTCCCCAAGCATGGGTGTCAAGACACAATGTCTGCAGAAATAAAGTGCTTGTTTGGTACTAAAAGTTCCAAAGGGGTCCCAGCTTACCTTGTCCACCACATCCACCACCTTACACATCTCCAGGTCCTCCACAGGCGAGCTCAGGTGTCGAATTGGTCGGAATCTCAAGCTGCTGTAGCCCTGGTGGTAAAGGTATAGTATACATTATGTATTCTTTATTTCATCTTTATTTTCCATGTTACTGTAAATATATTTCCAATACTATAGTCGGTGAACTGAGATTTTACCCTGTGTTTAAAATAAACAACTGGAGAGGACTTTAACACCCAGAGGGATGGGACTACAAGATGGGTAGTGCTCATTTGTGCTCTCAAACTCTCAAGAGTTAAATGTCAATGTGTGCTGCTGGGGTCTGTCCAACAGAGTGGAAATCCCTCAAAACTGCGTTTTTGTAAATGTCCGAAAGAAATCAGTTACCTTACCCCTAAGTGAGAGCTTCCCTTGCCCAGGTTGTCCTGCAGGTGTGAGATGAAGATTTCTTCCGCTCTCTTCAGGTACTGCGTGGTCTTCCTTTTCACAGCCTCCCGACGCTCATTATTTGGGTCCACTGGAAAACAGTCAAGGCATTTTCAGGCGGCGTATCCCGCGGAGTCATACCTCTACAGCTAGTGTAAACATTGACTAGCGCCGTCACATGAGTGGCCTTTGAACTAATAAAACCCGCCAGTAACACATAGTCAATCACTGACAAACTGCATCCAAGGGAAACACATCCAATAAGTTCCTCTTTTTTATGCTCTTCCTCTATGAATCACATTTTCATCACATGCCTGGTGATTTTGTAGAAACCATGCATGTCGCTACTTTAGTATTCAGTATACTATATGCAAGTTCCTTTGACATGCAGACTGACATGGACGCAGCCCCCTTACGCTGTACACCGTTGAGCAGTAAATCCACGCCGTTCTTGTAGTAGCTGAAGGCTGCCTCGTAGTCTTCGTTAACCTCCCTGTCCAGCGCCATGCGTATCTGCTTGGCCGCCTCCAGAAGGTAGTCTCTCTTGGCCATGGCTGCCCTGGCTGAGCCCCGCCAAGGTCCGGATGGGCCTAACGCGACAGGGGAGAGTCAGTTGTGCGCCTTGAGATCATCGGGTGGTGAGTGTGGCCGCCCAGGTTGTAACTCACCCTCGTTCCCCTGTTCTTATCAGCAGTGGGACTCATCGCGCCTTCCCCCGACGGCTCGGCGGTCGAAGTCCCATGGCATCGCAATCTGAGTCGGGTGTGAAAAGAGTGAGCCTTCAGACGTGCACAGGAAGTGGGCTGGCGGTGGCGGCTGCTATGAATAGGAGGCAGTCGCAGCGGCAACACAGGGATGACTCACTGCGCTCAGACACGCGGGCCCCTGTTTCTCTCAGGTCAGATGAGATGTTGGACTTATTTCCATTCATTCACTGTTGTCACCTTGGTCACGAAGCCCAAAACATGCCCACGCACCAACACCCATGCAACCAGATATGTGAGGACTCTCAGGCAGCAGAGCATCTGCGGTGGCTATTTTCTATATTGTGAAAACTCTGATCAAATGGGTCCTTTGATTATTCCTGATTGAAATGTATGATTGATTGGAGATGCTTTCAAATAAATTACAGCCCAAAACGCAGACATGGCACATGCACACAGCTCCCGTCCCTTTTAACAGTCACAGAGGCAACATCATCTTAGCAGTGTTATGAAACACACACAGCCATCTTCCCAGCATCCTCTCCCCCACATCGCTACCCATGCCTGCTTCCCCGTGTCCCTTTCCTGAACCACAGAATCCAGATAATCACACACTAAATTCCCAGAAAACGGAAACACACCCTACCTAAAGGCTTTGGATCCACCGGCCCCAGACCGCAGCATCAGCGGTAGTCCCTATTTCAACCGCCTCCCAGGAGCAGGAGCAGGAGAGGAGGAGGAGGAGGAGGAGGGGAGAGCTCGGAGGAGGGCTGTGATTGGTTGGGTGTGATGTCACTTTGGGTACCACATCCTCACATCCCCCCTCGCTCGCATCTCGACAGATGCTTCCTCACTTAAAGTGACAGAGCTGAATTTTTTTGTGTGTCCGTGTGTTCTGCAGGCCATTCCCATCTCACGACGTTGCACTCGTAAAATGGACGGCGTTTTACATTTGATCTAATCGCTCGTCACGACGCGTCGGAACAGATTTCGAAATGCAAAATAAACCAAAAAAACCTAGTTAAATTCCTGAAACAGTAATGACTGTAATAACTCGTACTTATTTGCTGTCGACCTTCCAAAGTGGAAGTCACCACCCCCGGGGCTGGAATTTATAATCTACTGGGACGTGGTCCTCTGTACCAGATGGAGCCATGCTCTTAACAGAGCACAAAGAGAACCCCCCCCACCCCCCCCCATAACCTCCCCCTGACCCTCCCCCTTACTCCCCCCACTCGCTCCCCCCAGCACGGAGGGGGGACTGGCTTTCAGGGAGGGAGCGAGGCCCAGCGAGAGAAGGGGTTGCGGGAAGCTTCGGCGGGGAGGACACAATGAAACCTTACTCCAAAGGATACAGCGGGACGGGGGGTGGTGCATGGGGTTGTCTCACACTGACACCGCCCAGACAATATAGCTCCTACATTAGCTTTGTAGCAGGGGTTCTCAAACGCATTTTTAGGACCAAAAAAATGTTCATTTTTTTTGTCTTCATTTTAGGGCGAGAATCAACAATTGTATGTGTTTCAATTCACATTTCGGCCTATAAGCAACAGATTGAGTCCTTATTACTATACTTTAAAAACTCCCATTACTGGTCAAAGTGTACATATTCCACATTGCATATTAGGAATGATATGCAGAGGGAGCTCCAAATGGATGACAAAGAAATTATGATAAATCTCAAACCTATTTATGTTTTTTATTTTTATTTTTGAGAATAAATTAATCACATATCATTAAATAAGCAATGGAAACGTCCTGTGACCACGTGTCCATATCAACTGACCCCGCGGCGGGTCGCCACCCCAAGGCTGGGAATCCCTGCTTCACACTGTTTATTGGTTATAATTTCTCCCTCTCCGATTTAATTTTCGGTCAAACAACTGATGCGACACACTTATTTGAATGCTCCAGTTGCCTTTAATTTTAGAGACGTGACACGCTTGATGAAATTATTATTATTATTATTTTTTTGTGAATCAGCTTTTTCTCAGTCTCTCAGTGAACATAGAAAGGTGTCCAGTCAGTGTCGAACTTGACGTCGTACGACACGTAGTAGCCCTGGTTGTACATGTAGAGCTTCTGATCCGTGGGGTTGTAGTGCAGATTCGCAAAGCTCTCCTGGAACCTCCGGAGCGGGACGCTGAGGTGCTTCTCCCGCCCCGTCCTGGTGTCGTACGAGTAGAAGATCTCCTCCGTGGTGAGGTCCCCCGGCCGGGTGGCGTACATCACGCCGCACGCCATGAAGGCGTTGCCGGCCAGTGACTTGAAGGCCCCGGTCGTCCACTCATCCTCGATCCCGAACGACTGCTCGTCTATCTTAGCGATCACCATCTTGCCCTTGGCCTCCTCTGTGGCGTAAATCACCCACAACCCTTTCTCGTCGGCCGAAAAGTCCAGGTACTGTTTGGGTGAATAAATGTAGGTAAATCTTTCGCTAGCTTTTGGGACGTCCCTTTGGTTGTAAACGGAGGTGGTCAAATTCAGTTTGGACATGCGGAACGGGTTGCCAGTTTGGTAATATATGGCATTGCCGTGGACGATGTAGTTGTTGCCAGTACCTTCGTACCCCTGTGGTAGAGCATGATGGGTGAAGGATGACCTCAGAATGAGCTGGTCGTAGTTGGAGTAGAGATTGAACTCGTACACCGATGGACTGCTGTATGCGCCGTACCAGTACATGGACTCAAAGCCCCGGACGGGTTTGGAGTCTTTTCCCCAGCCCCCGAATCTGAAATCTACGTTCAAGTGAGCGTTGAGCTGGCCGACCACGGGCTCCCCCACACCGACGATGACTCCGTGATCGCAGTTCCCTGAAGGGAAACGGGAATGGAAAAAAGGGAGTTTTGGCTTTTCCATCGAAAACAATAACCATGTAACTGAACGGGCGTCCGTCTTACCAATATCTGGTTTGTTGACCTTGGTTTCTTCCTGGCATTCCTCCAGTATCCTCTGCAGTTTGATGAACTCAACGCGGATCATTTCCAGGTTGCTCTTGTCGTAAGTCTCCAGCTGGTCCACGATGCGGCTCATGTTGTGGATCTGGTACAAACATGCGGTTTAGTCACCAACCCGTCTCAGAATCGAAATCCGCCTCAAAACGCTTTCGCCGAATGTCTTTACCTCAGCGTGTAGGCTGTCCAACGCGGGCGAGGAGGAGTTGAGGGACTCTCTGAGCTGCGCCACCAGAGCCTCAAACTCGCGGAGCTCGACCCTCAGAAGCTCAAAGTCCAGTTGGACGTAGTTGTCCGGGTTGCTTTCCAGAATGGCCACTCTGAAGGTCAGGTTCTTCAGCTCCGCCAGAAAGATCTCCAACTCACCCTTGTAGCTGACCATCTGAGGGACAACGACACATTAGGTTGTCATCATTAGAAATAACCCAGATAGCCCATCACCTGAAGAGAAAACATGCTTTTTTCGAGATCATCTCCACTACAATTGTCAGACAATTTGAAGTCGAAATTCATCGTAGCTTATTTATATTATAGTATGTATTTTTCATCTTCCATATTCTGACAAAAACTTCCCATGAGTGAAAATGCGCAAAACTTTGTAGAGCAGTATGGTCCGGTCCAAAATACTTAGAAATACTTTTCTGGGGAATTTTCTCAGGATGTAACCCCATTTGAGGAGAATGATTTTTATCCTGCAATCATGTTATCTGTATAAACTATAAAACTCATTAAGTAACATTAACAGTTTTATGCAATAAATTCAAATGTTACCATATATATTCTATACCATATTTGTTCATTCCTCAACAAGGTTTGTCAATATCTGTAATATTGAGAAAAGAAATGGCATTGTACACAAATTCTCACTCAATCAAAGCTTAACGTATAAAACTAAATGAATGTATTCTGCTTAGCTGTTCTCCGGTACACCTCATTGCTGCTTATCGCTCAATATACAGTATATAACTGCAATAAAAAAATGTGAAAATGTTTTTTTTATACAGTTTATATATTTTTTTCTTTTTTCAAATTGAAGATTGAAGCATCACCACACAAAAACGCAAATACATTAATGCAAATACAATTTTTTGAACTCAAAAGAACGTCAATATTATAGTGAATGTATGTTGTGGTGTAGCCTGTACTGTGTCAAGCAGCAGTTACTCTGGTGCTGTTAATCCAGTATCTTTCCAGTCGAGGATTCCACCTCAATAGATTTAGGAGCATAACTGTAAGAACGTGTTTTGTTTCTACCTTTTTCATCTGAATCTCCGCCTCCAGAATCAGGTCCTGGGTGACTTGCTGCATGTGTTCCACTCTCTCCACCGGAAAGTTGGTGTCGGGCAGATACACCCTGCAAACACACTCTGGTTCCTCCGCTGATGCCGTCACGTTGCCCGAATCCCAGCCCTCCATCGACTGTAAATACAGTACAATATTTCTAGTAGGGATAATACAGGAATTTGTTCAGAAGTAGAAGAAGAAGCAATTTTTTTTTTTTTTTACCAGCCATGCCAGAGCGGTACTCGGTAGGAGCAAGAGAAGCAGGAGAGTTGGAGGCCTCATGACTCTGTTTGTCTGATATCTGTCCTGGCCCGTGGGGTTTTATACCCCTTATTATCTGATGGAAAACATATGACCTATTCCCATCGTTATGAGGTTACCATCATTTATATAAATGTAGATGTTCATGTCATGTACACACACCCTTGAGTATTATCAGAGTTTTGTTATTGCCATCTGTGTCCCTTTTACAGCTATAAAAAAAACAATTAACTTTTTATTGAGTTTCCCCCATCCATTTTTAAATTTTACTTAAATGCTCAATTTCCGAATTGAATCTCCGAATTTAGTTTTGATTTGAGCTTAGTTCAATATTTTGTATTAATGCTACAATCATACCTGTATTGAGTGAAGCTGTAATCATATTTTGTGGACAATTTTATGTAATTGTGTACTGGGAGTGTATAGTATAGATTTCGAGTCGTTTGTGCTTTATTTCAAAGGTATCTGATGTTATTGGCACATTTCTGGTGAGAATTTTAAATTGCATGAATGATACCTTAAATTCAAAATTCAATAAAAAAAAAAAACATTAAATTGAATATAACCATACACATGAGCTGGGGTGTTTGACACACAAATTGACATGGGAGATTTGATTTTTTTTATTTGATTTTGTGCAGCTTTCTGGTAATGTATTGGTTTTTTTTTTTACTTTCTGGAAGCTGTATTTTCAAAGAGAATAATTTTACACAATAGTGTCATTTTGATTGTTTTGTTGTTACGTCTTGATTCAAGTGACTTGAAGAATATACAATTATTTCAAAAACTATATTGTGTTGATGTCACCAAATTCTGCAGAATGACTTGGATGCACAATGATAATATGCACCTTATCAATGCTGTACAATAATTACAAACTAGAAACACAGCATCATAAAACATTCATAATCATTTTTTTTTTTTTATTAAAATTTTTTTTTTTTTTGTTTTGTCCATCATGACCTGATTATCTCCGGCACTGAGGAGGAGTGGTTCTCGCCCTAATTAATATTCATGAACTGACCTTTGAGGGATACACTGTGGGCGTGGCTTAATTGTGGACGTGGTTTCATAATCTTCTGCTGTGACCTGATTGGCTGTACATTAACTAGTGTATCTGATGAGTTCACGAGAGTACGGAAAATAAAAACGTCGACTGAGCTTGAAAGAACAAGGGGCGCGCTTAAAAAAAAAAAAAAAAAACTAGAGTGTATGTTTTTAAACATTATGCATAAGTTGATTTTTCAATGTAAAGCGGAAAGAGTGCTTGATGAGTACATTTATAAGTGATGGTACAAAATACTGCAGTTTCAATTTCAGTCAGACTTTAACACAGGAATATAATCATATGAAGAAAAAAAAAATAATGCTTGAATGCTTCAGTGGAATTTATTTTGGAAAAGAAGGAAACAATTTTTCCAGAGTTTCATGACATGACAATGACTCCATTGGAGTGAACGGAGTGAATACAGGAGGACTACAGGTAAACATAGATCGGGTTGTGTAAATTACGACACGTTCCGCTGTAAAGAGAGGACAGCTTAAGTCTCAGTTGAACTTCACGTTGTAGGCGATGTAGTAGCCGTCGTTGTACATGTACAGTTTCTGGTCGGTGGGGTTGTAGTCCAGGTTGAAGTAGCTCTCCTGGAACTTCTCGAAGGGGACGCTGAGGTGTCTCTCCTCCCCGGTCTTGGTGTCAAACGAGTAGAAGATCTCCTCGGCGTTCAGAGACACGGACCTGGTGGCGTACATGACTCCGCACACCATGAAAGCGTTGCCGACCAACTGCTTGTACACACCAGTGTTCCACTCGTCCTCCACACCAAACGACGGCACGTCTATCTTAGCAATGACCAATTTACCTTTTGATTCCTCTGTGGCATAAATAACCCACAACCCGTTCTCATCTGCAGCAAAGTCCATGTTTTGATTTTCTGAATAACTGTAGGAGAACCTTTGGCTAGCCTGTGGGATTACTCTGTTGGCGTATGAGGAAGAAGTCAAATTCAGTTTGGCCATACTGAAAGGAGAGTTGTGCTGGTAATATAGGGTGTTGCCATGAACAATGTAATTGTTGCCGGTGCCTTGCCATCCGCTCACTATGTCATGGTGCTTGAACGCAGTCCGCAAAATCAGTTTATCGTAGTTAGAGTACAAATAGAAGTCATACACTAAGGGACTGCTGTATGCGCCGTACCAGTGCATGGACTCGTAGCCCCGGACAGGTTTGGAATCTTTTCCCCAGCCCCCAAATCTGTAATTTACATTCAAGTTGGCATTGAGTTGCCTGACCATGGGCTGGCTGACACTGACGATGCCTCTGTGATTGCAGTTTCCTAGAAGAAAAGAAGAGGGTTAGGTTGGCTGTTCATCTCTTATCAAGCCACCATCCTGCCTCCAACATGAATTCACCGACTTCTTACCGATATCTGGCTTGATGATGCCTCCCGTCTCTTTCTGGCAATCCTCCAGCTTCTTCTGCAATTTAGCAAACTCGATGCGGATCACGTCCAGGTTGCTCTTGTCGTAAGTCTCCAGTTGGTCCACAATGAGGCTCATGTTGTGGATCTAAGAAGAACAAAAGACCAGTTGCGAGGATGGCGTGAGTTGAACCTCATCGCTGGTGCGCACGTTGTGAGTTGCCTTTTTTGTTTTTACCTCGGTGAATAGACTATCAAACGCCGGTGAGGAGGAGTTGAGAGACTCTTTGAGCTGCGTCACCAGAGCCTCAAACTCCCGGAGCTCGATCCTGAGAAGCTCAAAGTCCAGTTTGACGTAGTTGTCCGGGTTGCTTTCCAGAATGGCCACTCTGACGGTCAAGTTCTTCAGCTCTCCCAAAAAGATCTCCAACTCACCCTTGTAGCTGACCATCTGAGGGACAAAGGCACATTAGGTTGTCGTCATTAGAAATAAAATAAAAAACACGTCTGATCTTTGATTCACATCTTCTTGTAGTACCTTGTTTATTTGGATTTCCACTTCCAGGATCAGGTCCTTGGTGACTTGCTGCATGTGTTCCACCCGGTCCGCAGGGAAGGTGGTGTCAGGCAGGTTGACGTGGCAAACGCACTGGCCAGAGTCACCCTCAGATGCAGTCACATTTCCAGATCCCCAGTCCTCCAGTGGCTGTACACATGAAGAGTTCAACAACTTTCTCTACCACCGATTAAACAAGAAGAATATAAAATCATAATAACTCATTACCCTGGTTTGTCATAGAAATCACAAGTCACTTACTATCCAAGCCAACGCAGGGCTGAGTGCTGAGACCAGCAGTAGAACTGCAAACACCATGTCTCCGTTTAATTATGCTCTCAAACTCAATGTCTCCCTACCTTCCCCGGCAGTGGGTTTTTAAAGACGACTCTTATCACACTGTTGAAAAAAACCACCATCCCACATCTCATCATTAGTACTTTAACTGCTGATAGGTTTTATGACATTTGCAGATAGTGTATCAACACGCAGCAATTCCTCTATTTATTCACTCTCGCTTTTGATGGCGTGGCATCCTGAATTTATGGTCACGATCTGAAAATAGTGAGAAAAGCCTCAGGTGCACTCATGTGTACATGTGAGTCATGCACTTAGCTTTTGTAGATTTTTCCTGGTGAACTTTTACAATTATGTATTTAGGGATGACTACACAGCTGCTTCTTCACATGCAAGTTGCTTGAGTCCCATTGAATAGAGTGGTTTAATTACCTGGTTTAAGGACATTTTGTTTCCATTCTTAATAAAGGTTGTTTAATTCCTCTTATTTAAATATTAAGGCTATTAAATATTACTGTTCTGTATTAAATATCAAATTTTGCAAATATATAAATATATAACATGCAATACATTCAATGTGGCAAACCGCCACTAATGCAATTCTAACTAGTAATGCAATAGATTCAAATTATTTAAATCAATCCGTGTTCTCTCCATGTTCAAGTGGGTTTCTTCCCACACAAAATCATGCGCATCTTATACATCTGGCCATGGTACTAGCTCTCGAGCTGGAGTTGGTCCCCCTGCCCCATAGCCCGTACTACTCCAAATACCTTTGGTTGTGTCGGTGCAGAGGGCCTTCCTAAGTGATAGGTTTGAGAGTTATTGATCCCTGTAGGGTCAATAATGTGTCTACTGCGGATCTCTGGTGCTGAGAGGCGATATCACAACCAACTGGGCTTCTCCAGTTTGCCTAACCTACATGAAATTAGAGACATCCTTACAGCCGGTGGGGGGGGGAGACATACTGTGCATACATACTGGGCATACTGTACTGCACATGTAGAACCTGTGAGGGGAATCAAATCCAGTTCTTTAAAGCTCTCTAAACCTGAATCCTCATGTTTGATTAAATCAAACTGAATGAAGCAAGATGCCTCATTGTTATTCATCTATAGCAGCTGATTGATTGGATCTTCGATATTGATTCTTCACACGGTTTGACGCTGGTCATCGGGATATGGATGTCTCTACCGCCATTGATCAGTGTGATGCTGGGAAACAAATGGATATCCAATTCACGTGTATATTTTCACAAATCAATGCCTGCAAATTTATTTGTGCAAGGCTAGGCAAGGTGATCTGAGAGAGGATTTGGCTCGTCACGTGAGAGTCTTGAATACACTTCCAAAAGTGAATAAGCCCCTCCCAAATCTCGAGTTTAGTTTTGAAATACTTTGAGTTCTCAGTTCACGACGCTGAATCAGTCAATGAAGAGTTATATTATGTGTCGCTCGCATGATCGTTTCTGCTCCCCAAGCACTACTTGGCACCACAGAGCCCTATGGTCAACAGCTTTTTATAATTATTATCACGGCCACTGGAATGAGCCACAGGATTATATTAATTCAGCAACAAAGAACAGCAGTGCCGTTGCAATTATAACAGAAGAAATGTGACACCATCATAATGCTCAAGAGAATTTATTGGCAATTGAGTAGAGAGGGTTCGTGAAGTATTTTTGCAAGAAACAATAACAGATATGATTTGTTTTTATTCATACGGTATCACATATTTCAGTTCAACATCATCTGCCCACTAAGCCAGAAGTGGCGGTGATTCCTCAATGGCGTTAGCCGTGTGATTAAACCACAGGTGGTAGTTGACGTAGTAGCCGTTGTTGTACATGTAAAGCTTCTGATCAGTGGGATTGTAGTCCAGGTTGACGTACGCCTCCTGGAATCTCTCGAAGGGAACGCTGATGTAGCTCTCTCGCTTGGTTTTGGTGTCAAACATGTAAAACACCTCCTCGGTCTGGATGTCGATCGTTCTCACGGCGTAGAGGACGCCGCACACCATGAAGGTGTTGCTCGCCCCGGGTTTGTACACGCTGGTCTGAAACTCCTCCTCTATTCCGAAGGAGGGCTCGTTGATTTTAGCCAAGACAATCCGACCGCTGGACTCCTCTGTGGCGTAGGTCACCCACAGCCCCGTCTCGTCGGCGGCAAAATCAAAGTTCTGATTGGGCGAGTGGGAGTAGGAGAATCTGGTGGTCGCCTTGGAAACCACCCTGTACTCATATGTCATGGAGGTGAAATTGAGTTTGGCCATGCTAAACGGACTGTTGATCTGATAGTACAGAGTATTGTCGCGGACAATGAAGTTGTTTCCCGTGCCGCCCCAGCCGCTTTTCAAGTTGTGGTGTTGGTAGTTGTTTCTTAAAACGAGGTTCTTGTAGCTGCTGTATAATTTAATGTCAACAATAGAGGCGCTGCTGTACCCAGAATACCAATACATAGATTCACTTCCGCGGACAGGCTTCGAATCTTTACCCCAGCCTCCGAATCTGTATCCGGAGTTGAGGTGGGCATTGATTTGGCTGACAATGGGCTGGCTGATCCTGATGATACCTTTGTGGGCACAGGACCCTGAAGGGAGAGGAACGGGAGTGTAGAGTTAGCAAAGTGCATCAAAGGGTCGGGCCATTGGTGTTTTACAGTGCGAGCCATCTTCTCACCGATGTTGGGGTTGAAGATCTCCTGGTGGCGCCGCTCACATTCCTCCAGTTGCAGCTGGATCTTGATGTACTCACGGCGAGTGACCAGGACCAGGTTCTTGTCGTAGATCTTCTCCATCTCAGTCAGGGTCTCCACCATGACTGAGATCTAGTTGTAAACAAAAACAGTTGTTCTTAGGATTGTTAGGATACTATTAGGGGTATTAGGATTGACCTCCCATAAGAAACATGATTTCGGTAACAAATAGAAGCTAAAGAGTATCATACTGTATGAGTACACATGTGCTGCCATGATCCATTTTTAAACAGCAGTTTATTCAGTCTCACCTGCACATGCAGAGACTCGAAGACAGTAGTGGAGCCTTGAACTGACAACTGAAGTTCAATAACTAGAGCCTCCACTTGTTTAATCTCAATCTTTATTTTCTCAAAGTAGGCTTCGTTGTAGGAGTCAGGATTTTTCTCCATCTTCTCGATCTCCGCAGTCAAGTTCACAATCTTCACGGCGTATGCCGTCAGCTTGATCTCGTAGGTTTCCAGCTGAAAAGCAGGTCGGTTAGTTCATACAAGTCTTTCGGGCATTCATTCGTTCTGCCTGAGTGATGCGTATAATCTCCTGTCGCAGGTACCTTTCCCATCTCCAGCTCCAGCTTATGACTGATCTCCACGGCGGTTTGCTCCACCAGCACCAGGTCTTTTAGAGGGAAGGCAGAACTGGGCAAGAAGGCTTCACAGGTACACCTGTCTCCAGTGCCGCCATCCGTCCCGTTCCTGCGATTTCCTTCACCCCATCGAGCGACATACTAACAAGGAGGATCATATAGACATGCTGTTCACATAGAATACAGACAGAGGTTTGAGGTGACAGGATAAATGTATAAGCAATGAGATATGTAATACATACCCCCCGGGCTAATGTGGAGCTCAGCAGAGCTAAGAAATACAGAGCGACAATCATTCTGCTGCCGTCAGAATAGTTATGACTTCTACTGTCTGATATTATGGCTTATATAGTACTTTTTTCTGTTTGTTTTCATACTTCAGGACCGAACACCTGCTCCTGTTCACAGCACTATCAGCGAAGACAATGTGTCGTGCCATCACATCAGGCCAATGTTGTAAAACCCTACCTCTATCATCAACAAAGATATGGAATGTTTCACTCTAATCATGCAATGTTTGAGGTAGTATTAGAAAACCACTGGCCAGCGGATCTATACCTGGCGATGTTCCAAGGTTTTATGAAAAGCATTGCTCCCAGGGGATGTGTACTTTGTGGTAGCTTGTTTTATATACGAGAACGAGGCTCTTCACTGTGCTTGGCAAAGGTTGATTTGTATGAGTGCCGTTTGAAACAGACCACTAATGCATTATAATTCCCTATCATTTCAATCTTTATTAAGTCACCATATTGAACAAAGAAATCAAGGGAAATCGGGAAATCGTGTTTTTTAAGTGAAGTTCTCTAGGTTTTGCTCTGCTCTTGTTTCTTGCTCTTCTTTTTCTTGACTTTGCCTGTTTTGCTTTTCGCGGCTGGCTGGTTGGCGTTGAGGGCCGGCCTGGATCTAGTCAGGTGGTTCACAGTCGTACTGAGCTTGCTGTCGTCGCCCTCTGGATCAGAGTGCACTCCCTGGGCGGAGATGGACTTGCCCGGGGCGAAGCGAGGGGAGTCGTCCAGCAGATTGGGCTGGGAGTAGGAGTGCATGGACGGGGAACTGGGAGGACGGTGCTGGTGCTGGGAGCCTCCCCCGAGCGCCGGCAGGTTGACCTGCTCGCTGCTGAGGTTGGTGGCGGAGTAGCGGCTGCTGTTGCACATGACGATGTGGTGCCAGGAGCTCAGCGGGGTGGCAGAGAAGTGCTGGGGGCCGCCGGAGTCTTCTTTGGCTCCTCCGGGAGACATCACCATGGAGCTGCGAGGGGTGACGGCCTCCACCGCGCTCTGGAAGGTCTTCAGGATGCGCTCGCTCTTCTGCTTCTCCTTCTTCTCGCGCGACTCGACCTTACGCAGCTGGCGGCGGTGATCCCTCATCATCTGTTTCCTGGTGTCTACCAGGCCCCTGTTTAGAGAAAACACACTCACACACTATAAAAACCTCATACCGGTCTCATGCCAGGTTATTGCAATCTGGGCATATTTCCAGCTCATAAATCCAACAGCCATGTCTTATGTCAACTACCTCCACCCGAGAAACAAGGATAAGAAAACAGATCACACATACAGTAGATGTGTGTGTGTGTGTGTGTGAGATCAAAGCATCGCGTCAGGCAAACTGTTCACCTGTAGTCCACTATGCCCGTCCCTTCCCGGTCAAGTCTCTGAATGAGCTCCTCGATCTGATAGCGATCCAGGGGAATGCTGGATTGCTTCAAAATAAAAAGGAGACGCAACAGATAGAATACAGTGTTTACCTCTGGACCACATCGGAATGCTTTGATGATTCCAAATTATACAATGACAACTGTGAATGTCACTGGGATCTGAGCTGATCCAAGATGACTGAAAAGTTTGTGGCGCGCAATTGCAAATTTATCAGCATAGTCATTTTCTGCAAACGTCACAGTCAGTTGTTTGGCTCTGAATATGAGAACCTGCACCGCCTTCCTGAACTCGGCAACAGGGAGTCTCATGCTTCCATCTTTATCGATGTTCTTGAAGAAGTCCCACAGACGAAGCTTGCGTTGGTCCAGATAATCCTTAAAAATAGACGTTTTTGGTCATTTGGTAACATGTCAGCACTTTGCCTCAAAAAAATTCTCGATAATGGGATGACTTCAATAAAGCGCATGGAACAGTTTTACATTTTAAAAGGGAAGGGTATTTTGGGGGCCGAACTGACATTGTTTATGGTAGAAATAATGTTATGAAAAAAATTGGTTGGGCAACCAGACCTGGATGACCTTCATGGGGTCAAGGCGTTTTGGGGGCTTCTTAGCAATGAAGCCCCCCACCCCTCCATACTGCACCTCCAAAGCTGGGTGTTCCTGGTAGGTGAGCTCCAACAGCTGGACAAAGTTCTCATTTACCAAAACATTCTGCACAAAGAAATGGATTCCCTGTTGGAGTTATACGTTCCACAGCCATTGTGCACATTGCATATCGGAGCTCCACTCGTCACTCACGCAAATGTCGATCTCCTCCAAAGCGCATCTCGGTGCGCACTTCACCACATTGACCAGAGCCAGTGCACCCTCTACTGTTAAAGAATTGTATGCCAGCTAGAGAGGAGGAGAGGAGAGGAGAGGAGGGGAGGAGAGGAGGAGAGGAGAGGAGAGGAGAGGGGAGACATGGTTGATATCACACTGCATCATATGATATTACTCATGGATATGCTGGGTATTTGAATTTCATCTGGCATCAATGTTTTTATTACTTAAGTAGTTGATCACTTCAGTGACAAAACAAAAATGTGTATGTAAAATGCAAAAGTGTACAGTACTTTCTTTCTTAATTGTCATTTGTTTAAGCTGGTGAGAGGCATTTTGTTCTAAAGCAGTGTATGATCTATAACGTATTTGTCTTACTTGTATTTGATACTTGTTTATCATTACAACCATCATGCACACTCTGCTTCGCTGAATATGTTGCTTGCACTGTTGAGATTACAGGCTGAATTTGTCACCACACCCCCCAATGAATGCAATACACTTCCATACATTAAAGCAGGATTCTGATAATATATAAATATAAAGAATTCTCATATGAAAAAGGCATATTGGCATCTTTTATAATGAACTGCTATTGCAGCCAAATACATTTTTTTATTAATAACCAGCCCAACGTATTTTGTGCATGCATATTGCACTGACATTTCAATGCAATTTCTCCACCCACCAGGAGCACCCGCAGGGTGTCGTTGGCCTCCAGCCCCTTGCACAACATGCCCACTCCCTCGTTGGTGATGCGGTTGTTGTTGAGGCCGAGGTGCACCAGAGTGTTGTTGTATTTCAGGGCCTCGCCCAGAGCCAGGGCTCCTTCATTCCCAAAACCATTCCATGACAAGTCCAGGTGTTTCAAGGTCATATTCACCTACATATGGAATATGGGGCTTATATTTGAATGAATCTGATGTGAGGCATCAGTCCACAGATCGAGAAAGTCGTTGATGTGTCCACACCTTAAGCCCAGCACAGAAAGCCACAGCCCCTTTCATTCGGAGATGATTCCAACTTAGATCCAGGAGCTCCAGACCCTCGTTATTTGCTAAAGAATAAGAAAATAATACAAATAAAATAAAGCATACAGTGACTCCTGTAAGTTAGTGACACAATAGAAAATACATTGGGATCAGACAGTGAATTTCACTCAACCAAGCATCTGTCCTAAATGCTCTCCTCCCCGTCCACAGAACTCATTATGGCTCAGGTCCAGTTCCTTTACTCTGAAATTGAGCTGAGAGAGAGAGAGAGAGAGAGAGAGAGAGAGAGAGAGAGAGACTTACAAGATATGAAGTAAAGTTAAAAGTTGGTGTTAATGTCGATCTTGAATAACTTACTGCCAATGCTTCTGCAAAGACTTTAGCGTCATCCTCAGCCAATTTATTTCCTGTAAAGAACATTATTATTATTATTATTATTATTATTATTATTATTAATAATATTCCTGTAAGTAACCTCTGATGATTCACTTTGGTGGAATATGTATAATCTTGTGCGCTTTACCCGAGAGTTTAATAGATTTTATTGAAATATTATCCAGCAGCATTTTAGCAACACCCTGTGCTCCAGCAGACTGAAGGTGGTTGTTGGACAAATCCTAGAAGGAAACAAAAAAATTCCCAAATCATGTCTGACGTTGAGACGCAGTCCTGCAGAAAGCAAAGCTCTTGCGCCCTCCAGTGGACAGATATGATACTCCACCAGGTTCTGGATGGTGAAATTGGCCTTCAGCATCTCCACCAGGTACATCACCCCCTCTGCCAGAAGGTGGTTGTCTGCCAGCTCCAGAGTGCTGATGTCCATGTCAGCCTGGACAAACACTGCTTATCAGTTTAATTTCACTTTAACAGCTAACAAATAAACCACGCAGCTCTATTTCAATCTATTTTCAACCTCACCACCAATGCGATGGCGAGGGCCTTGGCCCCCAGTGGTCCCAGTCCATGGTGGTTGAGGCTCATGGTGGAGGAGCCCAGGTTTCGTATAAAGTATGAGACGGGCACCACGCCGGCCAGTTTGCAGGCTTCTAGGTACACTTCAGCACCAGAAATGTTCCTGTGGCTTTGTTCGTTTTCTGGCAATTGAGTCGGACTGATATCATAGGCTTGTTCTTTTTGCAAACTTATAAATGGATATAGTTGCGTTGAAACTACACAAACAACCGTACTGCACATTGAACGGGTCTATGCTTTCAAACAGGCCACTCACCATCCGGCTCCAGGTCTGTATCCCAGTCATCGTCCGAATCCAAGTTCTCTCTTAAGCAGAGGGACTCGAGGGGTAGCAAAGACATCGTGGTGCCGAATATTTTACATGAGATATTCCATGGATTTACGTCCGTTATATGAAAACCTTTACCGCTTCGTGGTGTTGTCAAATCATTTCTTCGCCCCAACCCAGCTACACTCTGTCTGGGTCGCGACTGTGTAATCGAATAGGCCTGTGCCATCGAACAGGTAACTCTATCCGTGAGGTTCCACATCCTTCACACACATAATTTATGTCCCTATGTTTAAAATCCTGCGTTATAACTCGAGGGCTTATAGTGCCAACAGTGTTGTAAATGAGTGGTGTAAAGAAATCTATGTGATCACAATACACGACCTTTGTCTTTTCAAAATACAAATTTACAAAAACCTTTGAAAAAAGGGCCATTTATCTCAGCAGCTTCTTTGGTATTTATTTGTCGGCGGCAGCTATCTAGACCAGCCGTTTCCCAACTAAAGAATGCCGCGCCCGAATTTGAAATCATCAACATTTCTGCAGCCCAACCAAACCTTTAATGACCAGACATAAGATACGATACAAAAATAGAAACATAGATAAATGAAGAATAACAGGTAAAAAAAATTTTTTAACCCCCGTGGCTTTGTTTCATCATTTCTCATGACTTTTTCAAATGTGAATATTTGATCCTAAATACGTTACGGTCATTTCAAACCAAATTACAATTGCAGCGCCTCCACGGCACACCAGGGGGCCGCGGCCCACACTTTGGGAAACACTGACAAAAAAAAAAAAAAACAACAACAACAAGATTCCGAACTGAGGCGAAGAGACCCGAGCAGACGTCATCGCCGTTAACGCGTGTAACGGCCGGGTGGGGTGTTGACGGGTACGGATCCAGACCATCAACCGCACCGAAGGACCGTGTTCTAACGCGCTAACCGGGTATTACAGCAGCACAAGTTGACGGGTGGGTGCAAGTTTAAAAAAAAAAAAAAAATGAATAGATAAAATGAAATAAAAAAAACAACGCGTCCCGTGGCCGCGCGCCAACCGAACACCACCCGCCGAGCGGTCACAGACGCGCATGCGCACTGGCAGTCCAGTCTGGCCCCCCCCTCCAAACGCGACATGCTCGGCACCCTGTTGTTCTATGGACTTTACCGACTGACACGGCGTCTCCGCGGCCTACGCGCAGGTAATCGTCGTCCTCGTGGATATTTGCAAACGTCAGAACGTTGTGATCCGTGAGCGGAGGTTGTTGCGTCTCTCCCCGCGAGCGGACGCCCGTTTCGGACGTCGGGCGCTCGCACGAGGATGAAAACACATCAATGTTGTCCCCACGCAAACGGCAACGCACTTTAATTTCACTTTTTTTTTTTTGATTCGGAATTAAACATCCCGTCAACACACCGAGGTTCTGGATAACCCACGTATGGAGCACGTTTTGGAGCGTTGCTTGTACTAAAATAAAACCATGTGCGCGGGCATACAGGGCAAATTCAACAAAAATGCACAGGGTTTCACAGGCAGATTTTATTATTATTGCTTTCCTATTCTTCACAACTTTTAGCATCTAATAATAAAAATAATAATAATAACTTTGAATCATAAAGCGATAAAATCGTGGTTTGCAGGCTGCCCTTATCTGGCACGTACTTCCTCTCGGCGTGTGATAATGACGTCATGTCATGGCCACGTGTGAATGTTTGGATTGTGGAGGGGAATGTTATTGCCATGTGTTCACGTTTATATTCGTGTCTGGGAGACGAAACAGGACGTCACTTTTAAAGATTTTTACACCTTTCCCTCGTTTGATTCCCAGCTGTTAGACCAAGCCCTTTTCTCTTACTCCTGCTCGGAGGCTTCATGGTGGTGCCGCCCACCTGCACCCGTTAATGTCCCCGGCGTGTGATGGAGTTTGTGTCCCCTGGTTTCACACAGCCCTGCTGGACCGGTGGCTCCGCCCGAGCGGCCGACAGGGGGAACAGTTAGGGGAAGGACAAAAGGAGGAAGGACCAACGATGGAAGACGAAAACAGACGGGTAGGAACGACGATGGGTGCAGCGAATGGCGACGAAGCGGAGGTGACGGATGGACGGCCGAAGGTCAAATGCGACGCTCCAAACCAAGACACAGGCGTTCCCCGAGAAGTGTTTGATATCGAGGCAATGGCAGAAGAGCCCGTCTTTGAGGGCGATGCGTCGCTAAGCCCTCTGCAGTGTCTACAGACGTTGCTGAATTTGAAGTCCGCTCAGGGCACGCAGCCGCAAGACGTCTATCCAGTGTCCTCCACCGAGGAAGCGTCTCCAGAAGCGGAATGCTGGGATGATTACACCTTTTCCGGAGCGAGCGATGCCGAGCTGGATCTAGCGCAGCTCCTTAAAATCTCACCAGAGGAGCACCGCCGGGGTGTGCACAGCCGCCCGCACGCCGGCTGGCATTTCCCCGTGGGCCGCGGCCTGACGGAGGTTGTGCGTTGCCCGTTGTGGGACTTCCCAACGATGAGCTACTACACCCCGATGCAGCAGACGCCTTTCGAAGGTGAGACGTGTCTCGTACGCCGCGACAGCAGCAGGAAAAATGTGATATTGTGCTTCTGTGCTTTATTAGTCTCATCTGCCGCCAGTGGTTTGGAGAGTGTGGGAGGAGGTGAGCGCCACCCACGCAGCGGGAGATCCTGCTCCGGGACGCGGATCCTTGACTGACCGCGAGGCCTCGTTCGACTTCACCGTCATGTCCTACAACATCCTGGCCCAGGACCTGCTGGAAGCCAACCTGCAGCTTTATTCACACTGCCCCCTAGAGGTGCTGAAGTGGAGTCACCGCTGTCGTCTGCTCCTCGAGGAAATTGTCAAATGGGTACCGGATGTATGTGTTTTGACATATTTCATATTCGTTTCGGTAAGCCATCGCGTTGTGATTGTTCGGTGTTAAATAATGAGCTGTGTTGCATCGCGTGTTCAGATTGTGTGTCTCCAAGAGGTTCAGGAGAACCACTACACAGAGCAGCTGCTTCCTGTCCTCTCCCAGTGCGGTACGTCCAGGTCCACTATATTACTATGAATCCTCTTGCTGCAATTACTGTGCTATTGCCGTATTGTTTTGTTGGCGACCGTAATGTAAAAACAAAATATTTCTACACAGTGAGGTTTTGCTTCGGCTCTAGGCTACAAATGTGTGTACAAGCGGCGAACTGGAACCAAGACGGACGGCTGCGCGACCTGCTACCGTGGCGACCGCTTCTCTGAGCTCTCAGTCAGCCTCCTGGAGTTCCTCAGGCCTGAAACAGGACTGCTGGACCGGGACAACGTGGGCGTCGTCGTTTTGCTTCAGCCTGTTGCGGGGTCAGCGGTCGCGGCGCAGGGCCCACCCATCTGCGTCGCCAACACCCACCTCCTGTTCAACCCCCGGCGGGGCGACGTGAAGCTGGCCCAGTTAGCCATCGCGCTGGCAGAGGTCAGCGACGTGGTCCGGTCCTGCAGGGGCAGAGGGCAGCGGTGCGAGGTTGTCCTGTGCGGGGACTTCAACTCTCTGCCTGAGTCGCCTCTGTACAGTTTTATTACCACCGGCCGGCTGTTCTACCAGGGCCTGCCAGTCTGGATGGTGAGACCAAGGCACCGTTTTGTTTAGAAAAGTTGCATCTGCATCTCTGGCGCCCTTCAGTGGGAATAATTGCGATAGTAGAAAGATGCACACAGACGGACATGGACGGAGGACCCGTCAAACTAACTTATTGTTACACTTTAACGTTCAACACACCCCGATTTATGCACCAATTTGGCACAAGAATAGGAACATTGCTGCTTCCCCATGACTGCTAGTTCCTGCACCAGCGACGGTATGTTGTACTTTTCCCCATGTTTCCTGACATCATTTTTGTAAGCATGTAGGCGTCCTCTATCCATGTCCAGGTATCGGGTCAGGAGAACCTGTCTTTCAGATTCAACCACCACAGGTTGTTCGCCCCCCTGTGGCCAAGCTCTCTGGGAATAACTGACAACTGCCACTACGCCGCTGGCCGGGCCAGGTCTGAGAGCCAGAGTAAGGAAGCAGGTGATTGAATCTGGATTGTGGTGTTAATTTTGTGTCCTTGATACAAGACACAAAACAAAACAGATCATCAGTTCCCCCTGATGTGCCATAATGTTCCGGTTCTTCTTTCTAAATGATTTCTACTTTTTATTTGTTCTTCCTGTGTAGGAAACGTCAAATACAGCCACGACTTTCTTTTGCAGCTGCGCTTCTGTCCGGCTGCATGTGTTCGACCCCTGGACCTAGAATTGATACCCGGTGTAACCGACAACACCCCAGGTCTAGTACACAAGCCACAAACTATTGGCCACACAGTTTACAATTTCAAATACTTTTTCTCCCTTACTTTCCATAGATATTTCAAGGACATATGAGCTTCACGTTCAAAGGTCAGTTAAAGTTGCAATTTGAAAATGGTAAGAAAACATACTTTTTTCAACCTCCAACAGAAATGGTTGAAGGACAAGGGAGTTCGAGCCATCACAAGGTGTTAAATTTGAAGGACATGCTGTAATAGTCAAAATTTGTACAATTACAGATTTAAGCTGAGAGCGACTGTGTTTCCCAGAGCTAACATTGTCGCAGCTGCAAAACTAGTATAAATATGTGTGGCAGTTTCGTCTGCCACACCCCACCCAGGCGGCGTATTCAGGGCCCTCCGGTACAGACGAAGGGGTCGAAAACACGTGTTTATTGTGGAGAGAGGGCTTGATAGAACAGGCACCGGAGCAGATGGACACAGGTCATGACAGGGCTCCTCCCCTGAGTGTGTGTGGGGATGGGGGATTTTACCCGTTGCTCATTAGACTAACCAACGAGCAACAGGTATGCAGCCACACTGATCCTGGGTCCCCAATTACCTGGACCCAGGACAGGTATGGCTGCTCAAACCACACCACACCCCCGATACTTAACTGAGGCCAGGGACCGCCTGGGTGCTGCTGCTGCCAGTGAGGAGAGGGTTGGCGCTGGGGCCGCCTGTTGACCCGCTGGGGTTTTACCTGTTGCTCGTTAGACCAACCAACGAGCAACCGTTATGCAGCCACACTGATAAACATGATAATATGATTTACGATAAAGAACACACTTGAGAAACCTGGAACTCTATTAACTGGAAACTTGAAAGCTTCATGCAAAACGTGTGGAAATGGGTGCAGTGATAATTAAATGTGTCTGCCACACGTTTAGAAACACTATCCATCATGGGCTGAACCTGTGCTCCGTCTACCAACACACGCGCCCGGGCTCCGGCCTCCCAGAGGTCACCACGCTGCACTCTGAAGTGGGCGCCACAGTCGACTACATCTTCTACTCTCCAAAATGTGACTGGCCCTCAGACGATCTCAGAGGTATATGCATGTTTAAGCAATTAGCCTTTGACTGGCCAATCAACCCTGCAAAGCATTTACAAGCACCTGACAGAAACGTCCTGAAAGATTTCTTAGTGCCAACGATGAATTTGTGTTTCTTTTCTTAGGTGATGGCCACCTTGCAAGTGGAGGCCTTAAGTTGCTTGGTTATCTCTCCCTCCTATCAGAGGATGACCTCTGGGCAATGGGTGGTCTGCCCAATCCACACTTTCCCTCTGACCATCTCAGTCTCTTGGCCAAATTCCAGATAGATCTGAGTCCTGCATGAAGGGGAAGGCTTTTGACCTGGGAGTATGGAATGCCATTTGAGTCCATCCTAAATAAATAAATATGCCTATGCAATAAATACTGAAATAAATAAATGAGGCAATAACTAAATATATAAATGAGTAAATATAGTTAAATAATTTTTTTTTATTTTTAAATGATTTTTTTTTAAAATACTTTTATTAATTTCGGGGGACTTTTATTTCATAAATCCACATTAATTTATTTAAGGGGACTTTTATTTCATAATTCCACATGTATTGCTTTTATGACACTTTTATCTCATAATGCCACATTTCCAATCTTTAAATGCAAATGAATGGGGTGCGGTTATCTCACAGATTCGGAGCCGGCAGAGAGGCAGGACAACACCAGGGCTGCCGTTGGCGGTCTCCTACACAACAGTGGTGGTTGCTCGGAACTAGCTGTTACAGCAAGTGCCGGCCCACTGTCTCGACAGCTTGGGGGTGAGGCCCTTCTTTCTTTCCGGACAGTAGAGCCACCCTTGGGTCCCAAAGACTTTGGAACAGTCCCTCTTTGAAAGGCTGCGGGAGGTGCACGGGTTGACCAGGCAAGCCTTGGCGGAAGCCGGGTCCAGACAGAAGTGGACTCACAGCTTCTGCTGCAGGGGAAAGGAATTTGCACCTGGGACCCACCCAGTCTCACCCTGTGGGTCTACTGTCCGGAGAGAACCTGTCTACTGTCGAGACAGTGGGCTGGCCCTTTCACTGTGCTGGAACAGCTGTCGGAGGTGGTATACAGGGTGCGGCTGGTCAAGCGGAACCGGGTGGTGGCCCTCCACCGCGACCGGCTCGCTCTCCACCCGCCCCTGGCTCCAACCAAGGAGGTATCCGTGGATCTGAGGACCAGCTCCGAGCAACCACCACTGTTGTGTAGGAGAGCGCCAACAGCAGTGCTGGTGTTGTCCCGTCTCTCCGCCGGCTCTGAATCTGTAAGATAACCAGGCCCCATTCATTTGCATATAAGGAATGGAAATGTAGCATTATGAAATCAATGTGCTATGAGATAAATAAATGTGGAATAATTAAATAAAAGGACCCTGAAATGAATAAAAACAGCCTTTTGAAAAACATCACTTTTAAAGTAAAATGTATGTATTTATGTATATGTATGTATGCATTTATTTATTGCGTCATTTATTTATTTCAGGGTTTATTTCGGAGGCATATTTATTTAATATTGACTAAAATGGTGTTCCCTATTATGGGAGAACGCAGTAAGACATTTTATTTAAATGATGCTTGCCTTTGCACTGGCCACTTTTAATCAAGACACTTACTTTTACTGGCTGATGCATCCAACTAGCAAATCACTGTCTACAGAAGGGGATGGGGATTTATAAGCACAGGGGGTGTTTACAAAAATTGTTAAGTGTTGTGTATGTTTTCTTTTTTTTTTTATTGCATGTAAAAAGCCCCTCATACTGTATTTAATTTAAAACGCCTTCATATAATTAAGATCGCACCTTTTTCGCTTAAAATGCACTGACCTATTTTAAGTTGAAAATATAGATGTTTTATTAAAAATTTGATTTCAGGGGAATTCTAAAATTATGCCTGGATTCGGCCATGTCATATCAGCTGCTACTGACATTGTTACAAAATATACATGTATATCTACAGCATATATATTTTTTCTTTTGTTTATAGTTTTTGGTTCCATTGTGTGGTCTGGAAATGAAATATTTTCACTGATTTTGTAGCCTCTTAATTCCAGTTATTGTTGAACAATACTCCATCACAGGAAAAAAAGCTTTCCCTCAAATATCACCATTATGTTACTCTAGATTCAACTCTTTATACTCTGCATCTTCATTAATAAGGACTTTTTAGGTGTCGATGTTTCCGCCGCCCCGTTTGTTGAGATTTGTGACCGGAATGTTAGCGATGTCCCTCCACATCCCACTCAAGGACAGTTTGTCAGGGAGAGAGGGATGAATGAATAATTCATGAACACGCTAGAGAATGTCTATGCTGAAAGGGGGCTCAGACACAGAGTCTATGTCAGGACCATTAGTGTGTGTGTGTGTGTGTGTGTGTGTTAGACAGTCAGCTACCATCAATTTGTCTTCAGTGAGAGGACAAATATCTGATTTAATTCGATGTAAATTGCATTTGTTGAATGGCTTTTTAAAGTATACTCTCATAGTATATGCGAGTATACTTTAATTCCAAAATTAATGTTAATGTAATCAATTCACTGAGGCAATGGTTGCAAGTAAATATGCATTCCATAATACTTACCATAAACCAGATATGTGCAGCAGTGTTTCCCCTCCAGCGGCAAACACATGGAGATAAGTGGGTCAGTAAGTTTGTGATGTAGGTCACTGTGCCTTCTGCCGCTCCATACAAGCTGCAGAATTAACACACATCTGGAATCAAATATTTCACAGAACCTTTGAGGAGTGGACAAAATAATGGAGGGACCACACGAGAGCGGCGTTCTATCTTTGAAGTAGCTGAATCACGATTGGAAATGCAGTTTATGGGAGTCATGGCCAGGCCAGTTGCGTCCTATGGTGCCATCCCAGATTTTCGGGATGGTAATGCCACCGTGCACACTGCTAAACACATTCAAAAGTGGTTTCATTAGTCGACTGCTTCCCAAAGTGACTCTCCACCCCCTTCATCCCCTTTCAAGAACTGGCAGCTTTTCTTGAACAGTGATGCAACAATATCCTGCTGCACAGTTCAGGGCGTGCGGCAGCGTCCCAAGAAGGATTTCAGATGTTCTGGAGGCAACGCGTGGCCCTACGCCACAAGCATTGACTCTCCACCCAATCAAGGATGCCTATCGGTTCATTGAGGCGAGCTTCACCTCTCACCCCCGCTGCCGTGATGCTGAAGCGCACGCCTGCACGGCATCGATTCGGTAGCCGTGGACCAATCCGGGCAAAGGAGCGGATTCGATTCGAGGCTACCCCTGGTCATCGGCACAACACCGACCGTCTAAAAGAACGGCCTCGGCCAAAATGTTCGTACCAAAAGAGCAAACCCGAATATACTGTATGTGGCAGTGGAGTGACAAAGTTCTCAGACAGTGTTGAATTTCAAATGCGAGCCAAAGCCGTTTCAATCTGTTGAATGTGTTCCATCTTATCCTGGTGCAGATATTCTCTGGAGAGATTCTCCAGAGATTCTCAATAGGAGGACCCCGCACTTCTGGCTCCAACTGGCCGTCCCGTGTTTACTGGCAGCCGTGCTCGGGGCCTAAACATCTCCTTTTTTAGTAGTGCAGGTGTAAACGCTCCTCTCTGCTGCTTAGCGGGGGCAGAGTTTGGAGAGCTGCCTCCCAGAGGTTTTTTGTTTTTTTAGTTCCTGGCAGAATACCGGCCTTCGCTCGAAGTCTTGCAGAGTCCTCAAGCGTCTGAGCGCGTCACAGAACACAGCTTGCCTGCATTTACCCACGGGACAAAACATTTTAGCCACATCCGTCCTGTTTATTTTGATTTCCTGTAGACCAACAACAATCTTTTGGTATAAAGTGATGCCGTTTCGCAAGAAGATTGTGGTAAAAATCAACATTACACATGACAATCCCGTGGGACTGGTACTGTAATATAACAGTGCGTGGTTAATTAAGTACATGACGTGATGGTGGAGTGCTTGTTCATGAATACTGAAGGCGTTTGAATACAACGAAAAAACCTCCAGATAACACACACGTACCGAATTAAGACGATTGCCGTAAACAAATCTCTTTGCACCGCACCTATAATGTTAAAAGTCACTTGGCTACCGCTTAAGGCTACCAATAGAACCTGGTTAAAAAAACACACACAAAAAAAATGCAAATTATCATATAAATAAATGTCTAAGAAAACGACCCATTAAAAAAAACCAAAAAAAAAAAACCCAGTCCTTGCAGGATCTCTTAAAAACAACAAAAAAAAGCATCTAGAGTAACAACGACGCAGATCAGCTTCAACTCGGCGGCAGCCAGACTGACGCCACGCCCCCAAGATCACAAACAGGGCTCGTAAAATGAAACGGAGCTGTTTCATTGCATGGCACATCTCAGAGAGCAGAGATTGTGCCGTTCAAATAATTCAAATTTCAACTATTTAGACAGTTGGAAAAATAATTAAAACGTAAAAAATAAAATAAATGAACCTACTGCTCCGGCTCGTTGTTCTTCTCTTTGTGTTTGTTAAAAGGCACAGGGATAGTGGTTTTGCAAATTAGACACTACAAAAGCAGTTGCTGCCCAGCAGAGCTCAAGGTTTAAAACTACATTACATGTAATGGGCACGACATGACGATACAAAATGCACCGAATCTTCCAACAAAAAAGTCCATCTTGACAACGTTTCGTGGAGCCTCCCGACGGCGTCTACACCCATGATATTGTCCATCAGCACGTTTACATGACGTGGTTTTCTTGCCCGGCTTTGGAGGTGTGTCTTTCTAAGTAGGTGAGGGTTGTCAAACTGCCTATTTCTAACAGTTCAGGAATTCACATTTCTCGAAACCCTCCGTCTTTGGCTCCCTTTGGAATTTAAAATTTAAAACATTCCCAGCACCAAATCATCGTGTGTGTGTGTGTGTGTGTGTGTGTGTGCGTAGCCTAGCCACGTACCATTCTAAACAAAGTGAGCCTAAGTGACACCATTTTTTTTAAGCAAAAAAAAGTTGCTTGTGACCTATTCAAACAATGAGGGCGTGTGAATAGATCAACCAGTACAGTTGATTAGGCCCAAAAGTTTTTTTGTTTTTGTTATTTTTTTAAAACCACCACCACCGTGGAAAGGAGTCTCTTCGCTTTGAAAGCGAGCTCAGGGTCCTTCTCAGACTCTGATTTGATATCCGTTCATGTCTGCGGGTGGTTTCTTCTCTCCAGAAGGCCTGAAAAACACACACAAACGGGACAAATGTGTGGTGAGGCATTGTTTGGTTACGGTTGTGTTTCGCCGCCAGCGGCAGAAAACCTCTGTGCCGGCTCTTACCGCCTCTCGATGCGGCCCACCCTGCGCATGGGGCTGCCTTGGGTTCGCAGCGGAGAGCCCACGCTGTTTCTCCTGTCTTTGGTGGGAGAGGGATGATCCGGCTTTCCAATCTGTGAAACCGGAGACAAGTCAAGTCGTCGCCGGCGTAAAGCGAAATCATCTCCAATCTGGACGAGTGGTTGTGGGAAAAGAACGAAACCTAATCTGAGTTTTTATTTTGTTAAAAAAGTCTCCGGCTGTGGATACGGCTTCAATATAAGAGAGAGGGCGTTAAGGGCGTGAGGGTTAGACCGTGATTGTGCGTGGGCCGACGAAGCCTTGGTGTAAAAGATCTTATGTCGATGGATGGATCCAGCCGGGCATGACGCACGCCGGCGCGGTCATCACATTAGAGGATAGCAGATTACGCGGCAGCTCAGCTCGGAGGCTGCTGTCATTACCGGGAGCGTCGAGAGGCCATGAGGACATTTCATTACGATCAACCGCTCAAAGAGAGAGTCGGCCCCCTGTCGTCATGCGCAAAGGGGAAGAACTGGCGGGCGAGGAGAAGTCAAAATCGAATCGGCGGCGGCGTAGGAATCCGCTGCAAATCGAACGGATATCGGATAGCGCCACCTGGCGTTGACCGTCGGCGCGAAGGCAAAAGATTAGGAGCGCCAAGGCGTCATACTGTACCTTCAGCCTCATGTCCCGAGCGTGCCTTTCCAGCTCCTTCCTCAATTCTTCCTTGGTCAGCTTGTCCACGTCCAGGATGGAGTGCTTCCACTCGATCTGCTCCACGCTGTGGAGGTCGTGTGACACGTACTGGCCGATCTTCACCTTGCGCAGGGTGTGCCAGTAGCCCCTGTAGGCGCCCTCGAACTCCCGCACCAGGTCGCCCAGCGTCCGGAACTCCAGGGGCTTGAACATCAGGTCGTCCCTGCGGCTCATGCCCAGCGCCCCGAATCGCCCCCCGCTGTGCACGCCCAGCACGATGTGGTGAAAGTGGTTCCCTGAGAACTGGGTCTTAAAGCTGAGGGGGAAGCGCTCCACACCGGGCATGTTGTTGGTGAGGTAACTGCCGCGAGCTCGGGTCAAGGAAATGTACGCTCCCTGTGTCCGGTTCTGAGGCTGAGCGGGGTCCTCGCGCGGTTGTAAATGCACCGTGCTTCCATCGCGCTTAAGCAGAAAGAAAGGACTAAATATATATTCCATACCTCACTAAACAAACTAAAACACTCTAGATATCAATAGCCGTTGCATTGTTTCTATGAGCCCAGAGTTCATCAAGGCAAAAGATACATTCCCAGGATGACTGCCTCCAGACACTTGATGGGTAGAGCCTCCCGGGTCATTTCCTTAGCAATATCCATTAACCTGTATGGCAGATTTGGGGAAAAAAAGCACAGGTTCAATTAAAAAATATTTGTTAAAAAAAAATACATGAACACATTGCAACGTGCAGTAAAAAAACCCCCAAAAAAACGGAAGTGTCAATAAAACGTGAAAATAGCAAAATATTTGCCCTCAAGGAAGATTCTCTGCTACGAAAAAAAGGTAATAAAGTGAGGTCAGTCGAAGTAGAACCCACATCCCCCGCAGGGCCACGTGTTTGGGACCCTGCTCCTGCAAAATACACCTGATCTGTAATTCCAGTTCAATCCCCATCAGCCGTGAGCCGACGACGTGCAAGTCCAGCGGCTCTCGTCGGGTTCTATTGTCTCGGGGCTTCGCATCAGCCTTACAGCGGCAAACAAGAGCGTCCACCCGGAAACACGGAGAAACAAGAGACAAAGACGGAGGCCCGGTCGGGCCGGGGCGCGAGAAACCGAGGTGGCTTACGCAGTGAGCGGTCGACTCTTCTTGATCTCAAAAAACTGCGTTCCGGTGTGATTGTACCTGGAAGACAGCGTTAAGATAAAATAACAAGAGACACGCGACACCAAACACCAAAAATGACTTCGCGCCAGGGCCGCTCTGTGAGCAGGAGAGGACAATCACACGGAGCGCTTTGTGATATTCATAGATTGTTGGTTAATTATGCATGAGTGCCAGTGCGGAGCGGGGGGGACGTTGTTTATGTTTTATACAAGGGACGTACACGCTACAGTGACCCACTTCTGATGTTTGGTCCTGATGAACCCGGTCGGGTGAGCGGGCATGTCAGTCATTCCACTGTTTTACGTGGTACGAATGTAGTTTCTAGTGTTGCCAGCGCTGCGGCGTGGACTCATTTTGCATTAGTGCGAAATCAGCGCAATATCTACGTCGCCTCAGGTGCGGGGACACAATGCAGATTTTACGTGTGATTCATCCCAAACCACGATGAACGTTCATCCGGTTACTACGTTGGGTTTTACTACAATTTGTAGCCAGACCGCTGATAATAGTGCATTCTTGCGATCCCGTTAAGTTACAGCATTGGCATCATTTCCAACTTGACCATGATCCAAAGGATACTGCAAATCCCTGATGTACTTCTGTATGGCTTCCAGGCGCTGTGGGACACTGGTGGTGGGTTGGTATGTAGGCACACTCGGTATTGGAATCTGCAGGGCAGGAGACACAAACAACATCGTGAGCAATGGACACACAATCCCCATATTGACCGCAGCGAGGAGGAATGTTCGTTCCCTCTCAGCTCCCCCCTCAAACGTCAACGGCGCAACGCTTCCGCTTCCATGAGAGCGATTCCCGCCCCCGTCGGAACCTCACCTTGGGCAGATCGGCGGCCCCTCGTATCTCCCTGCCCACGGCCTCACCGCCGGGGTGAGTGCGGGCGACGTGCCGCCACATCCTCTCCCAGGTCTCCTCCTCCACCGGCAGGCCCGCCCTGTTCACGAAGAAGGGCACCCCTCCGTCCCGCAGCTCCTCGTCGCCCTCGTCCTCCTGCTCCTCGTCCCGCTCCTCCACCGAGCCCACCGTGGCCCTGATCATCCCTCCTTCCTTTCCGACTCGAGTTCTGGCTCAGAGACGCTTCACAGATGGGGCCGCGTTAATCCGCCTGCAGGTTTAGAGAAGAGTCCTGCAGCAGGTGACCCGCTCATCCCACCCGACATATGGCGCCAAACGTCTTTCAAAGAGCTCCGCGGGTCAGGCGTGGCGATCTCCGCAGCAATAAGGCGGCGGCGTAGTAACAACGTAGTAACAATGCAATGACAAAGTGATAATGTGTGATGTCTATTGTAACGCTGACGTTGTGATAATGATCATAGCGTAATTACAATATAATAGCACAAAATCATGAAAATCTGCGGTCCCAAGCAGTATTTGTACCAATACGTTTGGGGTTATGTTTGTACGACAAGCCTCCTAGTGACCCCATCAGAGAACGTTGCATGTATTTCTGCTGACTGTATCAACGACAAGCCCGGTCAAGTAAATAAATGAACTAGCGCAATAGTGTCCTTTCTCAGCTTGAAGTGTGCCGCCTATTTAGACGCACTTTAAACGTGCAACCTGTTTTAATTCCAACATCCAATGTCTTTGAGAGCTCCACAAACTAAAATTCGGTAATTAGGCGGCTGTAATAACAATGTAATAGCGGAAACCAATGACAATCGACTGCGTTCACCGGCCGTATTTGTTGAAATGCATTTGAGATCATAGTTGACACCATATATTGAGCCACATTACATTCAGCCCGCTTGTGACCCGAATAGACAATGCGTGTATGTAATTGTTGCGACTATATCAACAATAAAGCGTCTCAAGTCAATGAACTACACCAGAACAATACGCTATATTTCCTTAAGCTTCAAACGTGCAACCCATTTGAATGCAGTATTGTCAGCCTGTATTTAAAAAAAAACAAAAAAAAAAACCATTCTGCAATTCACATTTCGTGTTCCAACTCATCCAGATGAAGGTTGACACCGCGGGGGAATAGAAATAAAAACAAAAGTATTACAAATCTCAATCCCCGGAGCAGTTATCCCAGAGGTCATTCATACAGGGATCCGGCAGAAATGACGGGGAAACGCCGCTTCCCCACCCGACGCCGCTCACTGCGTCGCTTCGTCCCGCCGTCCGTCCCCGACAATAACCCTCCGTCGAGCAGCCATTGTGCGTCTTTGTCGCCCGCGACTCCGCGGAACGCACGCTCCTCCGCTCCGTGCTCCACGCGCCGCTCAGACACTCCCAGCCCTGGGACTGCTGCGCATGCGCGTCATAACGGGATGACTTCACGCCGTTGGTTGTTTTTTTTTTTTTTTTTTTTTTCCCCTCGTTTTCGTTTTGTTTTCCATTTAAACGCCGGTTTTGATAAAAAAATAAATTCGGATGAATTCGAAAAAAAAAAACACGGAAATAAATATATCAAAGCATACGTACACCAACCTGAACGGCTTTCTTGTTCTTCTGAACGGGCTCTTTGGAAAGGATATTAATAGGAAATAAAAAGTGACGTCATTGTACGTCACACACGTGACGTCTCGGTAAAACCCAATATGTTTATTTCCTATCGAGATCCTCTACGGGTGGATCGAAAAACACAAGTTGGCGTGTTAAGGGCAAGTCATCTTGTTTTACGTCGTTTTGTTGCGTTATAAGTGCTGTGTTGATAGTCCAACTTTATTTCAATATTTTAAATTAAATCAATTATTTGTCCACACTTATGTAGGATGGAACATCAAGGTGATGTTTATTTTATTATGGGAAACAGGGAATTCCCAATTCCTTTCTATGATTTCATTTGAAAAACAGTACTTGTGTGCTAAACATTTTTTCATCTTAAAATCAAGATTAATTAATTCCAGTATGATTTACCTCAATGGAGCAGTTTTGGTTAGGAAATAAGATTGAGTGGATATGGCATAATAGGGGGATGAGCATAAGTAATTCACAATTCTACTTTACACCAATTATAGGTGTAGAATACTGTCAAAAACTGCAAAGAATGTTTATCTTTTAATATTTCAACACAGCAAATTGATCAAAATGTCAAAAACCTCAAGTAGTAGACAAATGGAAATCCAATTTAATGACAAACATTAGTTTATTTACAGTTCAGGTTAAACTGAATATATTTAAAACCGTGGAGCACCGTAATCATCAGGCATTCGTTCAATATTGTACCTAGGGAGAAAGACAAAAAAAAATGCAAAAGGTAAATCACAGCTTTTAACTGTATAGTATTTCAAACAGTGGCAAGTGTAGAAAATAAAATAGTGGTTCATTTACCTATGGTTGGAGATGTACATGATTGGCACGCCAGGAATCTTCCTGACCCTTCTCTTTAGGTCTCTGTCCACAGTAGCCATGATGTAACACTTGTGCTATGGAGGATATTTTGAAGTTAGTGCAATCTAATGTGCAATTTTTTTTTTTTAATACGTTCAAATATTAATCTTTAATACTTTTAATGAAGTAGATTTTTAAGAATACAACATTACCTGTGTTACCCTTTGGACCAGGCAGTCATCTGCGTATGTTCCCTTGTGTGAGCACGGCAGCCGTTCGAACCGAGGATCTTTAGCGATCCTGGAAAAAGGAAAAGCATAAAACGATTGTTACAACAGCTTGAGAACAATCCATCAGAAAAGGTGAATGTCCATGGGGTTGAAATGAACGGGAGCAACTTGCCTGAGAGCGACTCTGAACTTCAATCCAAGTTTCTCAAGCTCAGCCATAACACAGTCAGTGATGCACGGTATACCTTGATGTAGAAGGTAAAACACAATGACACAGTTATTCTCAATTAAATCTAGTAGCAGTCAACCATTTTTTTAACTACTTACATTTTGCGTACAGGCAATCCATCATAGATTGTACAACATCTAATTTGGCCTTGATGGAGAAGTTGATGAAATTGGTATCAACCAGAATGTGGTATGGAGGTCCAAGTTGAGTGTTGTACTGGAAGAACATGCAGGAGGGGTGTTTTGTACTGTAGGGATTGAAAAGGGATAAGTGAATCACAATAACACCTTATTCAACTGATGGCTGGGCAGTTATTCCCCTATTTCTATCATCAGTTTAGTATCTTCAGTAGTATTACTAGTCATGGAAAGAAGACATTATGATACACAAATTTTCCAGTTTCATCAAATGATAATGAGAAGATAAACCTTTTGAATTTAAAGCAGGGTATAATACACTATAACATTTTCCCCTATTAACTTACACTTCTTTCTCCTTGAGTTGAGATGGATCTAGCTTCTTTTTTGATTTTCCTTTAGACCGGTCTTTGTCTTTTCTGGAATGACAACTTGAGGTTACAAGCAGAGCTAGTGCACTTTAAGACTAGACATAGGCTGTTTTTTAATGACATTTCTAGATCAAGAACATCATTCCATAGAAGCAATATTACATTGTCAATTATTATTATTATTCATCTTAAATAAATAAAGTATATAGGGGCAGGTTTCAAATGGGAAGACTTCCCCAGAACACTGAAAGTCTTACAGCCGCGGATCTTTAAGATTAATCATCCTTTTCATCACAGCAAATTGCTTGGTCTTGGCCTTCCCCTAAGATTAAAAACAAAACACAAATGTTAAGATTATAAAAAGTTCATGGTATTTTACTAATGCAATATTCTGACGCCACAGATGAGGGAAAAAATTAAGTGTCAGAGGTAACAAAAGATAATACTAAACTTCATTTAGTGCAGCATTAGATTTAAAACGATATAAACACATTCATGAAACTACCTGAAAACAAATGGGATGGATTGGAGCTGTAAAATTGTACAGCATGAATAAGGTTTATACCATGCATTTAAACACTGACTCACTACAGAGGACACACTCCATGCACAGACTACTGATAAGACAGGTATCAGAGTTAAAAAACATTCTTACGCCACGTTTCCACAAAATTCTAGTCTGATTTTTGGAAGCATCATCTCTGGGAAAGTCATTTGGAATTGAAATAAATGAATGTGACCAGTATTTTTACTTTTATTTTTTTACACTTAAGTGAAAAGGTAAATAGCACTCTGCAATGTAATTTAGTTTGAGTTTCGATTGGCAGCTTGACGTGGTCGGTTTCTAGAATAAGTCGCATTTTAATGTCACAATGAGAGTTCATTTGTTAAAGATTGTCCCATCTCGTTTTTCACACCGTCTACACTGATACAGGGCAGCATTCGCTAGCTAGTTAGCTCGGTTCACGTTAGCCCGAGGTAAATAAAAGCAGCCGTCTTTGTTGCGGCATTTAATACAACACGCAACCCCAACGTAAGACTGAAGTAAAACATCGTCACGCTTTAAAAAAAAGTAAAAATGTAAATGTGAACATTTTATGGTCGACATTACCATGTTTCGACCCGCGCAGCCACTTGTGACGGACCTTCAATCCGGTCCCGAATCCTCGTGGATGGGAAACGTCGGCCACGGCCGCTCTGTGCGTGATGGCGTCGGCGGGCGGTACGTGGCGTCATCAACAATCGACAACACTGCGTACGATCCGGTGCTATGCTAACGGTTGGCAGGAAAGGGTTGGTGCAGTGTCTTCATAGCGTTGATAACAAAATATTCCTGCGGCTGTTTAGAGGTTGGAATTGTATATTTTTGTACTAATTACATCTCTTGAATTTACCCCTTGAATTGTGGCACGTACCATCATGTTTTTCTTTTTTTTTTTTTTTTTAAATGTCACTGGCGTTGATATCTTAGTATATGAGGAAGCAACCACTGTAACATTAGCGTAGCGCTAGCGCTAGCCGCTAGCACGAGCCTCTAGCGTCACCGAGCACCACTGACACATCATATTATGCATCTTGAAACGCGTATTTATAGAATAACAGGCAAACGTGGTTGACCCAATTTGTTAATTGTAAGTGTGTGTGTGTGTGTGTGTGTGTGTGTGTGTGTGTGTGTGTGTGTGTGTGTGTGTGTGTGTGAGTGTGAGCGAGCGACAGTGTGAATTGCTTCTATTCTGTTCTAACCTTCTAACATCGAGCGTTATTGTATATTGCCAATTTATTTCTTCTGTTTATTCCTGTTGCTTAATTATTAGTGCCTATTGTTTTAATGCAAGTCTATCTATCTATCTATCTATCTATCTGTCTGTCTGTCTGTCTGTCTGTCTATCTGTCTATCTATATCTATCTATCTATCTATCTATCGTTGGCCAGTCTAAATGTCAGTTAATAATTCCCAAAACCACCATCAGCATTTGCATTGACATTTTTGGCTGGGTATTGTTGAGCACTGTTCAGTGTGTGGTTCGGTTGCGGCGCAGTGGCCCATTCCTGGTTTAGATATGCTCATATCTTGAATCGCCAGCTAGCCTTTAGGAACCATTTGCCAGATTGTTAATGCTTATTTAATGCAGTACCACCCACAACCGTTTTAAAGTGACAAAATAGGTGCCGTATATACCCGTGTATTGGCAGAGAACTTAACTTAGTTCTCTGCCTTTCTCCGTTGTTTAACTATTTAAGTAGACTCAATTGTAACTCCAAAAGTTTTTTGCTGTGTTTGCTCCAGGTATTTTTTGTTCGTTCCTGTGTGGGGTTCGATGAGACGTGTCCGGCCCCCTTTGTGAACGCCAGAGTGCTTCTATGAACAAGGTGGGGTCTGAGCGAAGGCTGAAGATGGTCTGATGGACCGCCGCTTTTTGCTGACCTTCCTATTCTGCTCAGTCTCGTGGATCTTTTTCTGGGAAGTACGCTGGAAGAAAGGCAAAGAAAGTCAGATTCAGGAATGGCTCCAAGGACATAGCCTCTCCCAACACAGGCAATTGTTTGAAGGTCAGTGGAGAAATTTGTCATCATTTGAAATTACCACCAAGCATCACAGCGGAGAGATCAAGAGTGTCAGCAGATTTTTGTTTTTACTTCTGATCGTGCTCAAGTGGGTCTTTTTAAACGACCATGTCGACAGATACTTAATTGGAACTCGAAAGTGTATACAGAAAATACAATTTGGGTGTTAAAACATTCAGATGTTAAAACCAACATACATAAAATAGATCAGGGAACTGTAAAGAACAAACAAAACATCATGTACATGCAGTTAAATACAATAGACAGCGTGTAGTGTTGTTATGCACTTCTGTCTGATGTGCATTGACCTGTCTGTACGTGATTCTTGTTTTATGTATAGCATGCGTGGGTGATGGGTTGGTTGTCGTGAGCATATAAGATTGTTGTTAGCACTGACGTTAACAGTGTGTGTGTGTGTGTGTGTGTGTGTGTGTGTGTGTGTGTGTGTGTGTGTGTGTGTGTGTGTGTGTGTGTGTGTGTGTGTGCGCGCGCATGCGCGCGCGCGCCCATGTGCTTTTCTGCCATTGATCGATTGATTGATTTAGATGTACAGACTTTGGAGGAATTGAGCCTGAGTGTTCTGAGTCGCCTGGAAGAGGTTGTGAAGGAACGGCAGTGGTGGAGGGAAATTGCAGAGGCCCACATCCAGTTGCTCCGAGACTTTGCATTCCAGGAGTGGCTTTGCTCCCAGAGCCTGGAACACTATTACCCTACGTAAGTTTTGCGTGTTATAACATTTTCCCATCCATCCATTTTCCCTCCAGCCTACTATGTTTAATTAGCTTTCCTTATCTGAAAATCATTGCAGGCTGCCATGTGTTTTGTGTCAGTCTTTCCCCTGCTCAGTCCATTCCTCAGCTCCCATTTATATTGAATTGAGTTTGACTATATATTTAATGATGGAAGGGGGGCAAACAGGTTTTATTGTCTTATGTCCACTAGAGGGCAGCCAACCCGCAGCTGAGCTTAGTGACATTGAGAATGGGAGGCTGCAGTGTTTCAGTGTCGCTGCAGTAATAGTTATTCTTTAGGAACTGTTACATAGACAGCACAGTCGGTTTAAGCTGAGAGAAAACAGTTCTTTCCTTATTCCTGAGGGGAGTACCATAACATTTTAGCAGCAGAAAAAAATGTCATTTACAAAAGATAGAACATTATCGCATTTCTAACAATAATATAAATTAATTGTTAATAGAGATCATGAATCTGGATAAATAATGTGTCTAATATGGGATATGGGTATTACAATTATTTTTAAGGTGATTATTTATGAAAATAAATGAATTATTAACAAGTAATTAATTACCTTTGTCTTTTGTTCCCTGAAGTGGGCATTAATTATGGAGGAAACAACTACCTAATGGCATTGAACCAGACAACTTACAATATAGGTGACAACTTGGAAGCACAACACTGATTTTCAAGTGTCTTTGTTCAATTATTTTATTTGATTGATTTTTACACTGCTGTTTTTAAACAAAAGCTGATAATAGCATGAAACTGTCACTGAGTTCCAAAGATTAAGCCTAAAAGACTTGCTGCAACTGTGTCAAGTTACGTTAGCATATCTGGTTTCTGTATCATCAGTTTTCATGAACATGTGCACAGTGTCAGTATTGAGATCTGTACATCCCTAACAGAATTGCATCAGTTGTCAATGTGTCATGTAATCTCATTTTGTTAAAAGGTATTATTTTTAAAGTGACTATTGGTACCGATCAGTAATAAAAAATTCATGAACCGTACCAAGCGCTATCCTATGTGCACTTTAGATACTTTAGATTGAAAAAGCCTTCCCACTTAATTTAGCTCTGTAATCATTTGTCATTTGATCAGATGAGTGCAACTTTCCACACCAAGAAAAACTTTCCGCTTGCTGTTGGCATGTCATGCTGAGTTCGCTCACAATATTTGCTTTGTGTGTGTATGTGGTAAGCCCCATTGTGTGCAAATAAAGGATAGGTTTCCAGTTTCCACCCAGGCCTTATTAAAATGTTGGTTGCCATCATTTATAACTGTTCATACCACAACCTTGCTTACACTTACCACTCTGCTGAAGCTGCTCGCTGTGATTTAATTCAGTCAAATCGGACAAAGTCTGAAGCTATTAAACATCCCTGTTAAATCGACATTTTTCTAAAACGGGAACTAATGATTCTAAAATATGGGAACCAACATTTTATTAAGGCCTGGGTTGAAAAAAATGACAAACTTGTCCTTTTAAAACAATCAATTTAACCTGGAAACAATGTGGAATATTATATTGCAAGATAGAGTTGCATTGCTGGAGACTAGGCTTAGGTTTAAATATTGTAGTCTATGCATGTATCCTTTTTCTAAGAGCTCTACTTTATTGTCTTTATCTTGGCAGGCTGAAGGCCTTAGGTTGTTTGAATCTGGATGACCTAGCACAATTTGACCGTCAGCTACAACTGTCTCTGGCCGCCTGGGGCTACTACTACGAAGACTACATCAAGTTGTCCACAGGAATCAAGGTCCTCCAGGCCTCCAGGGGAAGCCGTGACCAGGACTACGAAATCCGGCTTGTTCACAGCCTTGCCAAGAGGCGTCTGAATGAGAAGTGGTCATTTGGTGAGTGAAAATGTATTTTTTTCCTTTTGTTTATTATTATTATTTTTGTTTGGCCTTTCATCAGTCTTGGCATAGGTCGGCTGACTTGGATTACGTTGCCTGGGCTCATAGAGATTAATTACAATATTAAAGGACCATACCAGTATCAAGTGGAATTTAAGCCTGTTTAACAGTCAGCACTCATTGTACATTACCCCTGACTTGATTTTTAAAATCTTGAACCATATGGGGAGATATTTAATTTCAAATAATATTATGGTCCCCCTTACAATAACACCAACGCATATTTTTGTCAAAGTTACTTAATTGTTCTGCATTTGCCTTTGCTAATTCTATTTGAATAGTCAAAAGTGCCATTGCTAACATGAAATTAACAAATGCAAAATACAGTGAAATTGAAAATTGAAAAAATACGTGTTACCGTTATTTTTTAGCAGAACCAGGAGAAAATGTTATGGTAGGCTTGAATTTTCAGTTTTCCAAAACCCAAACTTAAGCCCCTTTCCCACATTGAATCCATAACATCCCTGGATGAAAAATATCTGGCAAAGGCGGTAGGTAGTCGTTCCCCCATAGCCTCCTTCATGGAAAAGTTCCGTATCGAGTCTGTTCCCACTTAGATGACTGTTCCGGATACATTACGTCATGCTCGCTTGAGAGGTGTCTCATATCACACGTGACTAGGCAACAGAACAATTTTTTAGACCAACAATTCGCTCCCCATCTCCTCGCCCCACAGACTCTTCCCTCTGCTGACTGAAACAGGACAGAGCCCCCGTTCAGGACACAATAACCCTAAACCCAAAGTTATTTAATCAGCGTGATCATCTCCCTGTCTCCCGGCGGGCAAGCTACGCGCTTGCGCCTGATGTCCCCACACGGTGGCACAGCACCTCTAACTCTAAAAGACACGTCTAGGGTCCGAGTGACATTTTTAAGAAGAAAAATAATACAATTTAAGAATACAAAGACCTGTCTCTGTAGAGACTGGACGTGTTTCAGTTTCTCGTCTTTGCAGCCAAACTCCATGGATCTGATTTTATTTTTTTATTATTGTACGTAATGTAATATGTAATAAATATTCGTAAAAACCCGCTATTTGTGCTTTATGTGGATTTGGCTCCATCCCTGCTTTACGGAAATGTTACTGCTTCCATTCCCACATTCTTCCATTCACAGCACTTCCGGCAATATACCAGAAATTATACAACCTCGAGAGTGGTTGTATAGGAAGATTTATAGAACGACTTTTACACAACATCGAGACGCGCTCCCATTCCCACATGACGCCAATATGGAACTTTGTTGGTAGATTTACGGCTATTAGTGCAAGTGGGAAAGGGGCTATGGAGACGATATTAAAACCACCTAAAGGTGTGAGCTATGATCTGTAAAATGGACAAGTCATAGTGTGTGTGCTGACTAGTAAATGAACCAAAGCCCAGTTTGACGCCGGTTTGGTCCTTTTAAATGTTACAACATGGCTGCATGTATTGGTGTTGACAGTCACAGATCCTCTGATATCTTGCAGTTCTGTAATGAGAAGTAACGTGTTGCTTCATCCTGACCTGATGTTGCCAGCCTTGTGTATACATCAGTATCTTGAACGATGTTCACTAGATGTTGAGTTAGGGAAGTTGTGAAGAAGTTGTAAGTTGTGCAACACATGCACACAAAACATATGCTCTCCTTCCAAAGGTAAATGCTGTTTTATTTGCATAGTTATATTGGCTTTTGTTGTTATCTTTGCTTTTAAATATTTCACGGACGGCCAAATTCATGTGCGTTCTACATGTCGGAGTTTGGGCAGAAATTTCAAATGGTTTTCGTGGTATTTGTCACATGACATCAGGATCTTTTTTCCAGTTCAGCCTGCAGAGCAAACCTTTGAAAGTCAGATCGTCAGAGATTGCTAATAGTGGTAGTGGTAGTAGTTATATCTATTGTAATGTTCTATTTAGACTAACAGGGTGAAAGATCATTCACAGTGTAGATTAAACTTTCTGAAACTTTAAAGGAAGTGGATTGAGTCTAACGTTGATCTACATGCTGAGAACAGGAAGTGCTGTATTATTGTTGTATACAAAATTGACTAAGTTTTGGATGCGGTCTTATTGTCTTTCAGCTGGAGCATTCATATTTGGCTGTACTGTGGCGCTGTGCTTCTTGATAAGGGACCTAATGTTTTACGTGATTGGTGAGTGTTCCAACAGCTATTTAGATTTGGGGATGGGCAGACTCAAAGCAAATAAATGAGCCGTTACCAAACCCGCTTGTAATCCCCATCTTCTTGTCTCCCAGGTGGAATTACTGTTTCCATCATCGCGTTTGTCTTTACCATCAAGTTCCTCTGTGAGCTTGCGGCGAGGGTTGTCAGCTTCCTGCAGAATGAGGACCCGGGGCGACGCGGTGACCGCAGCATCTACGACTATGTTCGGGGAAACTACCTGGACCCGCGTTCCTGCAAGGTGGCGTGGGATTGGAAGGACCCCCAGGAAGTGGGACAGACTATGAGCTTTAGGGTCCAGGTGAGAATCGATCAGCCCTGATCATGGCTTGGCGACAGATCAGATAAAATATCGATATAGCGATGTGGGATTTTGTCGCAATATCATAACATCTCGACATAGCACCATGTTGTCTTTAAGGCTGCATGATTACACCACAATCACAAGAAATTCCACGACTGCTCATCCAACCATTTCTCCTGTATCATAGCTCTTCTACAAGAACGGCCAGCCTTTCCCTGCACACCGGCCTGTCGGCTTGAGGGTCAACATCACCCATATGGAGCTGGCCCTGGACATCCCTGTCACGCAGGAGGTCCTGCAAGAACCTGAGTCCAATGTCGTGAAAGGGACCTTCACTGTCCGCAAGGCCGGCCGCTATGAGGTTGCTGTAAAATTGGGCGGCCTCAACGTAGCGTACAGCCCCTACTACAAAATATTCCAGCCGGGTATGATCACTTATTATGTTTGATGGAGTCCAACATGCCCATCACGATGATTGCATTGATTGTCCTGTCGAAGGGATTAGATGAACATAAGTTTTAAGGCCTTTTTTTTTTTTCTTTTTTCAAATAACAAAATCAGATTGATCTTCGTTGATATGGCTTTTGTGACCTTCATTGACAGTTCAGCTTTTTTCAGGGTCCGAACAATGGAACTGAGTGTCTACGTTGTCTTAGCTAAGTAATTCTGTTGGTTCCCCTATCACTATCACAAGGTTAGCAATACTTGATTGATTACATGCATCATGTTGTGAAGCACAAATGTCGCACAAAAATGATAACATATCACCTACAACTCCTCGTGATTTTGCCATAAACAAGGGAGTTTCATTAGAAAAATTTTGCTTTTGGTCTCAAATCCTACTCATCATTATCATCTAGTTTAATGTGATGGGCTTCTGTTGGGTTCTTCAACATTGTAAATAAATATTGTGTTTTAATGATTTTTTTCAGGTTATCCCCTTTTCAGTTTGATGTTACTTGGGGATTCACATTATATTATGTCATATTATATTATAATATATAAAAGTTTTTATTTATCACTATATTTAATTTGCTGATTTATAAATATTTCCTTACATTTTCTCCATATCAGGTACAGTGGTCCCATCCAAGACCAAGATAGCGTATCACTTTTCTACTCTGGTGCTCACCAATGGCCAGCAGCACACCCTGCAGATTGAGCCCAGGGACGAGTACGGGAACCCCACCAGTAACTCCACCTCCCTGATAGACGAGGCCAACTACAGCGTCCATGTCCATTCTGTAAGGAGATCAAAACTCTTCTATCGTTTGCTGGACTGTAAATGAGGGATGACCCGACACATTTACTGCTCTTGTTTGCTACCCAATAGAAAAGTCCAATACCAAAAAGCCATATCAAACATCTTAGACACAAGGCAAAAACATTGTGATTTTCTTTTTTGTTTTTCACATATTAATGCTAATCAGAAAAATAAAAAAAACTTTACGTGAATTACTGACAATCAACACAAACCTAGATTTCTGTTTCAGACTATTGATGATCAAGTAAATCCAGCTACTCCCTGTGCCCCCACCCCTGAAAGTAGGGTTTAGATAACTCAGGGACCTGGAGGCTACAAGGCACCAGGACCAGTGTGCAGATATTTTATTTGTCCCTGGAGGGAAACTGCATGAAAGCTGTTGTCCCTGGGTGGGATCGAACCACCAGCCTTAACCCCTTTCTCAAGGCACCAAAAACCCAGTAGCTCCAGCTAACATCCGGCATTGGTCATCAATGGGAAAGGAAAAACCCGGGTTCAGTCGTGGGGTCAAACGACCCGCCAATAACCCGGGTTTAATCAGCTCCACCTCCGATCGGCCCTGATGTGAACAAGACACTCGGGTCGACCCTCTAATTTTGGCCCCTTTACCGGCGCAATGTGACTGACGCATGTTGAAAATCCGGACACTGGCGCATAAATGCACAGGAATATCCGTGTATCATTTGATATCGGATTTAGAATCCAAAATCAAAATTAGAAGTTATTAACTTTTTTTTTTGCATGGGGGACCGTGATATGTTGTGAGTGGGGGGGATCGCAACCTGGGGACCACAACAGAGAACCCCCACGCTCCCCACCGGTCCCCGCTCCCCACCACCGAAAGACCAGTGTGTGCATCGGTGCTCCATGCTGCTTCTACTGTAGCGTTGGGTTGTTCATGAATGATCCGATTCTTTTGAACAGCTCAAAATACTTTTTTTTCAAGTATTACAGTTTTATGTCGTTGTTTGTTTAAGTGGCTGTCTCCTCTTCTGTCTTGTTCTCAATCACACTGGAACCATGACACGCCCCTTTTCCGGGATGTTCGTGACGTCGAACGTGATGCACCAGAAATAAACGGCATTTCTCCTGGCAATGGAAAAGGTGTCAATCGCCTATTTTTAGCGGGTTGACCCAGGTTTAAAAAAACCCGGGTCAATCCGCTAATTTCGGTGTGAATATTCAGTGGGTATATTTTATCCTTCTTCACAGAGAAGCTGGAGTCTCAGTATTCACTCTGTATTTACCATCCACGATGGGGCACCTTGAGCCATATAACCCTGCATGAACTCCCAGATACTGTGCCTGTTAGTTCATGGAAAAAGGAAGTTATTCTAAGGGCTTGGTGGAGGCCGTGGTAGCATTTGGAGATTGGGATAATGGCAGGTTGCAGGTTCCGAATTGGCCACAGGACTGCCTGGTTGATGTGGAAAAACTGGATGTCAAATGATTTCCTACATCTTAACTGACAAAACAGCAGTCACAGCACATTGCTAGACAAGTAATGTCGTATATCGGTTATATTTTACGATATAGTAACTCTCTTAGATGGGAAATTTAACTTTCAGCATTATACTACAATGACGGCCCAATCATTTTTATATTATTATAAATATTGCAAGTAAGAGCTTCTTTAAAAAAAACAAAATTGACAAGGAATAAATCAACGAAATTGCTCTGTTACTTTTATTGGTAGACCCTGCCTGAGAAAAACAAGAAAATCTCTTCACAAAATGTACTTTTATTTGAAAGAATATGCTGATTTTGGTTGAGTTGAGTATTTTTTTTTAAATATATTTTAAAAATACATTTTTTAAATATTTATTCATAAATATTATGTTGTCTTTATCTTTAACCTATCTGTTCCTTTCCATTTTGACTCTTGTCCGTATCCACATATCGGCTCATACTTGCTTAATTTTCAGAATCAGAATTTGTGTTGGGTAACGAAAAGTTTGACTGTAAAGACACAACTGAAAATAAACCCTGGTGCCTATCCCTGCAGCTTGGTCCGGTGGATGGCGACGGCCTGGAGGAGTACTACAGCAGATCGGTGTCCTCCAACAAGCAGCAGTGCCAGGTTCTGCTGAAGCTGACTCTGAGGAAGAGGGGCTGTTTTAGAGCCCGCATCTCCTACAAGGACCAGCCGCTCAGCAACGGGGAGTTCGATATCATCGTCCTCAGCGGTGAGCCGACAACGTCTGAATCTGTTAGATATAAGAGTCCGTTGCTTCGCTTTGGACGCATTTTTAAAGTTGGAGCTGAAGTCCTTGTGTATATCATGCTTTCTGTCAAGACAAAAGCCCCGCTCGCCTTCTTTGTATTTCCCCCGCATGATGTTGGCGTGACCTCTCCTACAGAGAATGAGAAGAACTGCGTGGAGAAGAATGTGTCCACTCCAGGGATCAGCATCTACTTCGAGGCGTATCTCTACAGCAGCGGGAACTACAGCAGCTCCTCCTGGCAGCTACCGGCCTCTGCCCTGCTGGCCCCGCAGAGGAGGCCCTCCATGGGGGACGAGGAGGAAGAGCACGACTCCCCTGTGGAGGGACAGCCGGAGAAGGTCAAGAAACCAAAAAAGGTCTACTGCTACATATCACCAAAGGTCAGTAGACGCCGCAATATGGGTTGATTTGATCCAGAGCTTGACATGTTTGCTCTGGCTGAATTTGAACTACGGCTGGGCAGTACAGCATATTGTTATAATATCGACATTGTGGTCTGAGACCAGATATCCAGGATTTTGGTTGTGGTAATATAGTTAAATGTTGTCTTTAAGGCTGTATCACAGTAAATCGTTTATAATAAGTGATTATACTTTCTGAAGGTCATAGAATGTTCTCCCTATTGTACCTGCTTGGTCATAATATTCACATAAAAAGAATGATTCTCGTGTGTAAATAAAAAAAAATGTATGAAAGCACCAATTGTCATTCCCAAAATATCATTAAAAGGTATTAATCAAAAATACTTCACCAGATTTTATAAATATATATCCCAGCCCTACGTCTTGCATAATTGTGTGTGTGTGTGTGTGTGTGTGTGTGTGTGTGTGTGTGTGTGTGTGTGTGTGTGTGTGTGTGTGTGTGTGTGTGTGTGTGTGTGTGTGTGTGTGTGTGTGTGTGTGTGTGTGTGTGTGTGTGTGTGTGTGTGTGTTTGAGAAAAGGTTTTATTCAAGAAATTCCGATTTTGACGTTGTTTTCTGTTACACAGCAACTATCTGTGAAGGAGTTCTACCTGAAAATTATTCCATGGCGCCTTTTCACCTTTAGAGTCTGTCCAGGGACTAAGGTAAGCAGAAGTGTCTGCTGTGAAACACCACGAGTAACGGACAAGCTGTCATTTTAATCGACCCGATCGGGCTCCCCTAATATCTCACGTTCCTGGTCTTCAGTTCACCTACCACGGCCCCGACCCCGTTCATAAGTACCTGACTCTGGTGGTGGACGACGGCATCCAGCCTCCTGTGGAGCTCAGCTGCAAAGACAGGAACATCATGGCCGCCACCTTCATCCGCTTCCTGCATAAGAACATCGGTTTGTCAGATCACCACCTCATCCAAAAAAAATCTGCCCTTCCGAGGATTGTGTTGTCAACGCTGATTCAAAATTTTTTTTCATTTTATTTTTTTTATGGTTATTAAATAGGGGGCTCTGAAACGTTCCAGGATAAGGTGAATTTCTTCCAACGTGAACTCAGGCACATTCACTCCAAGAAACCTCGCACCAAGACCTGCCTAAAGATCACACGCCACACCATTCTGGAGTCGGTGAGGCTTTTTCTGTTCTACTTCCAGCTTATTAAATCATTCAGTCGTCTCTCATCAGTTTGCTTCTTCCCTCTATCGGCGTTTTTATTGCTGTTTTTACTTTTCTCTTGCTCAGTCGCTGAAAGCTACAAGGAACTTCTCCGTGTCAGACTGGAGTAAGAACTTTGAGGTGGTGTTTCAGGACGAGGAAGGTTTGTTTTAGTCATTTATCATTTATTAACTCTGGTAACCGAAGGGCTCAAACAAAAAACAAAAAAAAAAAAACTTCTGACCCCCCACCTGTCTCTCTCTCTACAGCTTTGGACTGGGGAGGGCCTCGTAGGGAGTGGTTTGAGTTGATCTGCAAGACACTGTTTGACACGTCCAACCAGTTATTCACACGCTTCAGTGACAACAACCAGGGTCTGGTAAGTTGACGCAGTTAACCATTGGCGATCCACGAGATCGTCTGTGTTGGGTGAATTACAATCCAAGTCCCAGAATTTAATTTGAGTGTTTTTTGTTTATTTTTCAACATCTGGGTGGGATGCCCTTTTCTCCAAAGTACGCCTTCTGATCAGTTGATTTTTTTTTTTTGGTTTTCTTGGTCACTTTAGGTGGTGGGGTTATTTTTTCATCCTAGCAGTGTGCCAGGTCTTTGCATTCTTGCCAGTAAAGGCAATTGTCCGTGGAAACGGCACATGCATAACACAAATCTATTGAGTGGCTGTTTCATATTAAATTTCAATTATGTTTTTTTTTTGTTTTTGTTTTTTTTAAAGAGCACCGATTATGCTCCTTTTCACCAAGTTATTATATGGTCTCTGAGGTCCCCAAAACATGTTTTCCACCACTCAGATTATGCATTCGAGCCATTCTAACATGCGTCCAATCCACCCTGTCTGAAAATGGGCTGTTTAAGTGGGAGGAGCCCCCCTCCCGAGGCCCCGGCTTCTGTAAGCCAATGGGGTTTGAGCACAAGTTCCGGGTTCTGTGAGCCAATGGTGTTTGAGCATGGCTTCCAGGTTAAGTTAGTTGAGTCCCCTAAACTTTCACTGACTTCACCTCATCAGTCCACCAAAATCAGTTTGTGAACAAATTTGAGGCGAGAAATAAGCAATCCAGTTGCTGAAGCTTCCCTCATACTAGGTCTCCAAGGCCTCATTTAAAAAGTGTTCCAACTTTCACTGCTGTGTCTGGAGCAGCGCGGAGCTTAGAGCACCGCAAGTTACTACGGGGCTTGGGGCTTTTTTGTTTCATTCAATTACAGCGACGTCGGGGAGAAAAAAAAATACATCTACAGTTTTGTGTGGAGAAACGGAGCGGAACGCCAAAATGTAACCTACCTACAACCTACAATCTGTTCATGTGGAAACACACACACACAAAAAAAACATACAACAGAATACATTTTTAAGTACTTACATTTCCCTCGTCTGCAGTTTGTCACAGACAGTTGGTATTAATTCCTCTTTCTTTAAAAGATTTGTGCTGGTCTCTACCACATTTCCCATGATTAGCTCTTAGCGTCGATGCTAGCGGGTCCAGTCATGCTCCAGGCGTTGGGTCGAGTTACTCAGATAGTAGTATTGAGACACAAAGCTGAGCGGCTCGTTTTAGGACATGTATTCTGAAACCGACAGCTCACAAAAAACTGACTGCATTGTCTTATTTCACAGATTGTGTGTTGGTAGGCCCATCAGAGACCAAAATGTATGTGTACAAGCACTGGAAACTTAGTTTTGCTTAATAGTTCCCCTTTAACAAAATAATCTCATGGATTACCGCTTTAAGATTGGTTGCCATGTGTCACAGTAGCACACAGTCTGCCTTGTTTTCCATCATGTAAAATAAAATTCACCGTCACATTTCAGGTGCACCCAAACGCTGACCGGCCGGCCCACCTGCGTCTGAAGATGTACGAGTTTGCGGGGCGCGTGGTGGGGAAGTGCTTGTACGAGTCGGCTCTGGGCGGCGCCTACAAGCAGCTGGTCCGGGCTCGCTTCACCCGCTCCTTCCTGGCCCAAATCATCGGCCTCAGAATGAACTACAAGGTATGGAGTACAGAGCATATGGCCTGTGGACAGGAAGTTGGATGAAAGTTCCCTCTTCCATTGTTTACCTTGTGGCGTCAGCTGCACTCTATCATCCTTGTGGCCAGAAACCCGACTTGTGCCTTAGCTGGTTTTTCTTTTTGTTTTTTTTTTAAAGGAGAACAAGCCAATATGTTTAGCTGTTTACCCTGCACACTATGATTTCAAAGCACGGCTCAAGAGCTACAGACTACATTGTCTTTTTTTTCCCCTTCTACAAACAAAGATGTAAGGATTTGTTTACTCAAAGTTGTTTTCCTTTGTTTTAATTACATTTCCCATGGGCAGTACTTCGAGACAGACGATCAAGAATTCTACAAAACCAAAGTCTGCTTCATCCTAAACAATGACGTTAGTGAAATGGACCTGGTGTTTGCCGAGGAGAAGTATAGCAAAGCGGGACAGCTGGAGAAGGTGACGCAACACTCCAGGAACACTCAGACACCCCAATTTATAGCCTGGTCGGAGGAGAGCTGCAGGCCCAACAAAAGAAGCTAAATGGCTCATTTGAATACGAGATACTCATGTCCGCAGTACTCAGTGTTGGGTTGAGGTTGGGTAAATGGGTCAAATTTAAATGTACAGGTACTCCTCACTTAACGACCGAGCTCCGTTCCTGGGAATAGGTCGTTAAGCAAGGACCCGTGTTATTTCACAGTAAGGGGGCGTGGCCATTCAGAACGCTAGTGTAGTGAATCCTGACTGAATGTGAGAACGGTGATGAGATGAGATTTATACAGTGTATATATTGTATATATAGTTTATATACTATATAGAGTGTATACAGTATATACAGTGTATAGTGTATATATATTGTATAGAGTATATACAGTGTATACACAGTATATATATAGTGTATGTAGTGTATATAGAATATATAGTGGCTATTGTATATACAGTGTATATAGTGTATAGAATATATAGTGTTTATTGTATATAGTGTATAGAGTATATATAGTATATATAGTGTATATAGTAAATGGTATATAAAGGGTGATCCGTGGTGAGATGCTTGAGGACCGATCAGAGAGCTGGTCGTGAGTCCAAACAGTCATTAAAAAGCTAGGTCGTTAAGTGAGGAGTACCTGTAATCATTTCTAAAACGATTTGTGACACTATATTTCTGAAACTGTTTTTATCTGGACTATTAGGGCTCAGTATTCAGCATGATCGGAAAAAAATTGCAGAGACCAAATAGAATAACGTGTTCTCCACCGCCCGCAGGTTGTGGAGCTAATATCGGGCGGAGCCCAGATTGCGGTGAATAATGAAAACAAGATGCATTATCTCAACCTGCTGGCCCAGTACCGGCTGGCCAGCCAGGTGAGGGACGAGGTGGAGCACTTCCTTAAAGGTGAGGAAACTTGTATTTTCCTGGACGGCAGTTTGGACACCTGGTGTAAGGCTGTGGTATCCATTTGAACTGGCACGCAAACTGACCGAGCTCTTGTTCCGCTGCAGGCCTGAACGACCTGGTTCCAGAGAACCTGTTAGCCATATTTGATGAGAATGAGTTGGAGGTCTGTTCGATGTTTGAAATATAACTTTTTTTCTCTTTGATTTCAACGCTATAGTACCCGGGATGACTAATTCTGCACTTTTCCCCGCTAGCTGTTGATGTGCGGCACCGGTGACATTAACGTGCAGGACTTCAAGGCCCACGCTGTGATCGTCGGAGGGTCCTGGCACTTCAGAGAAAAGGTAAAAAAATGAGATTCCCGCTTTCTGTTCTTCCTGCGCTCGTTTTAAAGGCTGTGTCCTCAGCTCTCTCTCTTGTATGTCGCGTGGGATGCAGGTGATGAAGTGGTTCTGGGCGGTGGTGTCCAGCTTCACCCAGGAGGAACTGGCCCGTCTGCTGCAGTTCACCACCGGGTCGTCCCAGCTCCCCCCGGGGGGCTTCAACACCCTCTGCCCGTCCTTCCAGATCATCGCTGCCCCGACGCACAGCACTCTGCCCACCGCGCATACCTGGTGAGCGAAGGAATGCCTTTCCGCCTCTTTGTTTATGTGTATACACACCGATCAGCCGCAACATTAAAACCACTGACAGGTGAAGTGAATAACATTGCTCCTCCTGTTCCAGTGGCACCTGTCAAGGGGTGGGATATATTAGGCAGCAAGTGAACAGTCAGTTCTTGAAGTTAATGTGTTGGAAGCAGGAAAAATGGGCAAACGTAAGGATCTGAGCCACTTTGACAGGGGCCAAATTGTGATGGCTAGACGACCGGGCCAGAGTGCCCAGGCTGACCCCTGTCCACCGCCGAAAGTGCCTTCAATGGGCACGTGAGCGTCATAACTGGACCATGGAGCAATTGGAAGAAGGAGGCCTGGTCTGATGAATCACGTTTTCTTCTACATCATGTGGATGGCTGGGTGCGTGTGCGTCGTTTACATGGGAAGAGATGGCACCAGGATGCATTATGGGAAGAAGGCAAGCCGGCGGAGGCAGTGTGATGCTCTGGACAATGTTCTGCTGGAAACCTTGATTGGGTCCTGGTATTCATGTGGATGTTACTTTGACACGTAGCACCTACCTAAACATCGTTGTAGACCAAGTACACCCCTTCATGGCAACGGTATTCCCTGATGACAGTGGCCTCTTTCAGCAGGATTATGTGTCCTGCCACGCCGCAAAATATATTCAGGAATGGTTTGAGGAACATGACAAAGAGTTCAAGGTGTTGACTTGACCTCCAAATTTCCCAGATCTCAACCCCATGGAACACCCCACAAGACCTGCTGTTTTGGAGATGCTCTGAGCCAGTTGTCTAGCCATCACAATAAGTGTGTGTGTGTGTGCTGCGTGCGCACATATTCCTCTAATGGTTCTTTATTGGAGTGTCATCCACTGACTGGTTGTCTCTTTTCAGTTTTAACCAGCTGTGCCTCCCTACCTATGACTCTTACGAGGAACTGCACAAGATGCTGAAGCTGGCGATCAGCGAGGGGAGCGAGGGCTTTGGGATGCTCTAACCCCTGCCACGCCCACACATTCCAGAGCTGTGGCTCCTCTCACTCAACGGGAGAGAAGCAGGGCCCACTCTGCCGCCCTGGTAAGCTGGTTCCTTCTCCACCTGCTCCATCTGAGAGCCACTCAAGACTCTTTCAGGATGGAAAGGTGTTACATGGCGTCGTCGGAAACGGGACGATCTCATATAATTTCGAATTTTCTGTAGATAAAATATTTCTTTTTGTGAAATGGTGAAGATGAACTGCTGCAGAAGACTTGGTTTGCCTGGTTTTATTTCCTGATGCTAAATTTGATTGGTTTTATATGTTTGAGTGACATGTGGCACTAGGGCCTCGAGTGTTGGAATATACTGTTCTTTGTTTTGTTTTTTTGCAAGCTAAGGAATTTTAAGTGCAGCAGCAGCCTTCATGCAATGTGAATCAACTGGACATCTACAGCACTTTGGCCTTAATCGATCAGGGACTGATGTGTTTATGTAAATAAAAAATGTTTTATTTCAGTACTTGTACATACACGTAAGTATATATAGGTTTTCATCAAGTTCCCTTTTTTGGTTTGGTATTTGACGAAGGGACTATGGATATTGATTTCTTTGTGGTTGTTTAAGGGTTGAGAATTTATTATAATTTCTACAGGTATATGAATTATCATTTTTTTTTTTTCTTCAAGGGATGATTTTAAAAGAAGCCCAGTCATTTGTACTGTTTGTGTTTTAACTTATTGTCTTCAAAGTAACTTGTGTTGACCCATACTGATGCATTCACCTTATTGTTTAGAATGATGTTCTGTTTTGTTTTTTTTGGTTTTTTTTTTGTTTTGTTTTTTTTATAACTTGCCTTATTCGAGCCTTTGCCTCTGATTGTACGCAGAGAGGTACATACTAGACAAAAGCCTGGTCACTCACTCGATGACACTATGGTAATAAAGACGTTGCTGTTACTGCTCTGGCCTGCAGGGGGCTCTGGGACGAACACGAGCTGGAACTAAATGCCAGCTTTGTTAAATCTGCTGTTTAGTATTTATTTTTATTTAATGCCTTCTTACAGGTTTACCTCAGAATCTCCTATGTCACCTATGCATCGTCCAACAGTGTACGTGTGCTCGTGCACATTCCCACTCTCACACAAACACACACACACACATGCTGTTCACACTGTCGCTACATTACCCAGACAGGGTCAGCACAGAATGTTATCTTGTTTTCTTTGTATAAAAAAAAAAAAAAAAAAAAAAAGCATTTATTTTTAATGCCCATGTTTGTTTGTATACATTTTGAGCAACGACATCTGTTTATAACTCAAAACATTCCTTTGCTTTTCGTATTAATCGCTTGGCCATGTGCTGATCTTTCAAATGTATACCAAACATTTAGCGGAGGATACCTTCACGGCGTCATTCAAAAAAAGCCTTGATGGCAGGTTCAATTACATAATGTTGTGAGTAGGTTTTATTTCTCTCCTGAGCAAAAGCAGAACACCCGATTTAAATCCCACCGCTTACTTGATTCTCACAGTTGGCAGTGCAGATTCGACTCAGCCATTAAGAGATTACAGGACCGTCAGCCCGGTCGTGTTGAGCAAAACGCACACGTTGCGTTGCGGGCGGTTGGGGTTTCTTACAGGTTGCTCTCCGCACTGGCACCGTTTCTTTGCTTTTTCTCCTCCGTTCCCTCAGACTGTAGTTCCTCAACACTCAGTGTTCCAGTACAGTTTCCTAGCGAGTTACCAGGACGGTTTATAAAACTTGGGCTGTGCAATGTCGCCCTGATCTACAGAAGAAAGCACTAACATGCAATTTTGTATTAGCCGTGCGAATCAGTGGTTTCAAAACTAAATCCTTCACTGAAGGTGTTAAACAGATTGCAAATGCCATATAACTAAAGGAAATCCGCGCCGGCTTAAAAGTATTAGATCTATTTAGTCAACGTAGTCCTTGTTATGAGACACCAGGAAAGCCGTGTTGTTGTAGTAATGTCCGTGTCTAGTTGGTGTTAAACCATCATGCTCATCCTCTGCGATCCGTATCTCATTTCGGGGTGGTTTCTGAATTAAAGTATAAGTGAAAATGTGTGTATGATTTGGATTTTTCTTTTTTTCTTTTTTATTGATGTAAATATTGTTAAATAATGGCATATGAATTAAGAGCGGGGGTGTTTTTTTTATTTGTAAAATAAACATTTGCAAGCTGTTGGCCTTTGCTGATGGATGTTTGGGATTCTCTGCACTGCAGATCCTTTGTTTATGGAAATAAAAAAGGTAGTTTGACTCAATTCAGTCTGTGTGTGTGTGTGTACATTTAAATTGCAAAGACGACTCACCTAAATCTATCTATCGGTGCCTGGCACTGACCAATGCTGTCTGTCTGTCTGTCCCGGTTAAGGCAGTGGGGGAAAAACATACTCTAAATTTAATACCGGCTTGTTTACCCCGTCTGGATGATCCGATGTGGCCTCTCATGGATCTCAAAACGGTTGCATTCCAACCTCGCCAGTCTGCTCCTCGTTATTCAATTTCCTTACATACCATGACTTATTTACCTTTTCACTATTACATATTCTGATTTATTGTTCTCATCTCAAAGGAGTTGTATCCCATTTCTGGCACCAGATGGCAGTGTGACTACAAGTTTTAGCTGTTGATTCCCACTGGGATCGTTTAATAGCAGTAGATGATGAGCCTCCTGTCCTCAGCTGATCCACAACATCAGATCTTCCACAGAGAACAGCAGAGGGAGGAACATGAATTCCGTTAATTTTAAGATCCAACGATGTTTATATTTAACTGAGTTTCAAGTCAGCTGGTGAGGCTCTAGGCTGATTCATCTCAATTGCTAAAATTGGAAGTGGAAACCCTATAGAGGTGGTGGTATATCGACGGACTTTTCAGCACAAAATTTGATTAAATACACTCTTGGGGGGTTAAGTGCTTGACATCTGAGTCGCAGCTGATGGTGTGCTACACATCTGGTAAAGGCCCCAGTTAGAATATTTTCTGACATTGCTGTTTCTTAAAAGCACTGGACATGCCGGACCGCCTGGTTCACCACACTACATCCACATGTTGTTGGCTTGTCTCCCCCCGCCGTGGTCTGAACACTATCAGGAGCAGCCGGAGAGGCATCTTGAAATACTTGGGAGGCAGGAGTCCAGTATTCAGTCTCTTGGCATGCACCTGTGGATTTGCATAATGGTCTCTCTCAAATTTCCCCAAGGAATGCTCGCTAAAGAGGGACCACAAATCAGAAAGTCGTCTTCTCAGAGTAACGTACCACGTTGGATTCTTCCTAAGGAATACCACGGGGGGATCGACGAACAATAACGGCGAGCATTTTTTTTGTATATTCATCCGATGATGCTAATTCTCTGGGAAACATGTTTTTGCTGACAAATTTTCCATGTCCATACTCCGTAAACATCTCCAGACCCGACTCCGGCTTGGTTTAAAAGGCTCGAAGGTTGCCAAATACTGGGGAAGTCAATTTATGGGTGGTTCTTCTCGACCAAGGAATCCAGTCGAAAAAGCAGCGCCTCATTTCCCCTCTCTGAGTCAGCCACCCCGACGACTCCTGAGATGTCTATCGATTTGGCCACTTCCCTGGATCCGACATAATTGTCCGCAGACTGGTCTTTACGGGGCAGAGAACACAAGTGTAGCGGGGCCTTTAGTCACTTTACAACATGACTGATCTCCCCTTCTTTGAAACCTGCCTCGGGGCTTTCTGCTTCCCATTGTACGAGGCAGGTCCTCATTATCAGATCGGGATGCCACTGATTAACTGCCAACTGGATTGGCCGCAGGTATTCATCATCCGAGCTGATTGAACCGATTCCGGGGGCCAATCCCAATCAGCGTCGCCGAAGGACGCGGGCGGCGCTTGCGTCCGGAGCAGCTCTGGCGAGACGTTCTCCCCACGTGAAAGCGTTCCCTTCAAAGCCGCCGTCGCTGACTTCACGTCACGTGCGCGGCCGGACCCCCCCTTTTGGTCCGGCGTCTCCAGCCCTGGGAAACGTCAGCGCTGAGGGTTTTAGCCCCGGGTCTCTTCTCTTCTCCAGCGCGGGTCAGACGGACGAAATTCTCTTGACTTCGGAGTGGAATGCCTTGATGTGTGCGTCGTGTGTGTGCGGTTTCCTCTGCCATGTTATCGCGCAGATGTCCTTTGATGGTCTTCCGTGACGCGGTGACGGTGCGGTTCTGCGATCTTGACGTGAGGGATTACGGGGGGAATGTCTGCGAATGTCTGTGTGGGGGTTTGGGGCGAGTTCCGAGCATCCCGGTGATGACAATGGTCTGGCAACACGGGGAAGAAAAGGAATGTGTGCATCAGATGCTGGCGCTGATTAAAGACGTTGCTGTTATTCAGGATCCTTCGTTGCTCGCCCCGTAAATCCTCCGTGATTGAAGTGCTGAAATGCGGCGCTCGTCGCCTCCAAAATGGCTGAGAAGCCGAGCGTCCGCGCGGGAAGGGTCACCGGCGGGCCGCGCCACGGGGGGAAAAAAAAGGGGGGGGGGGGGGGGGCTCGGTTAAAACGCGGAGGCGTCCGCGGACACGTCGTCGGGCGAAACTCGTCGCAAAAGCACGGTAGAACTCCTCCACGCGGCGAACGTCGCACGGGCCGCGGTCGGAGGTGAGCGGAAGCCCCGGCGCTCACGCACGGCCTTGCGAAACTGTTTTGTGTTGAGACGGAGCGTCCCCCAGCCGAGGGCTGTCGGCGTTATATATGCTGTTGGAGAGAGGCAAATTGATTCATGGGGAGCGCCGTCCTGCTGGGAGGTGCAGCAGTATTAAATTCTGCGTCGGGAAACATTTACAGTCCTTACATTTCCTCCGCGCAGACAGGTTCTTCTACAATAGTTGGACAAGCGCCCCATCCACCGCTTCACCTCTGTCGTCCGTGCGGTGTTCTCATGTCAGATATAAATTAGCTGTAAAATAGAGGTGAGAGTTCAGGGTGCAGCGAAGATACAGACAGCAAACAGCTGAATTTCAAACTAAAAAAGCGGGAGGAGCGGAGCGGGGGTTTACAGGTCGGGTTCGGTCAACCTCACGGAACTTGGGGCCGCACAATGAGGGCCTGTCCGGCCCGGTACGGCGTTAAAGCACCGCCGCTCTCTTCGGAGTGGATTAGGAGAGCGGAGCGGGGGATGCCCCGCCACCCTCAGAATGTGCCGTCACCGCCCTCAGAGGTCTGGTTGGCGTCACTCTCCTTTTTCCGACCGCGAGCACCACAGACCCGCTGAGAGATCCAGGCCACTTTGTTGATCCTGACGACCGTGAGTCACAACCAGGCCTTGACCTCACTCCACACACAAAACACGGTTTGACGACCGCATGATTCACCGTTTGCGATGCTTACGTTAATTTCCCGTCTCTATCCAGTCGGCCGGCAGATGCACTTGCTGAGCCTCAGTGCGTGCTTGAGGACGGTGATTCCCAACCTTTTTCACATCAAGGCCACTCAAAATGGTAGTCATTGTACATTCTGTAACGGTGCTTGCGTTGCGTGAATGAACTACTGTATCAGTGGATTTGAACTATTAACCATTTTGCCGGAAGCCCCCTGGAACCTCTTGCATGTACCCCTGGAGGTGCCCGGACCCCTCGTTGGCGGCCATTGCTTGAGGAGACACTGTGAAGACTGACAACAAAGCACAATGAATCCTCCCAGAATCCATTTTTATTAGACACGAGATGTAGAAACACATCTGACGTCATGTAGTTATTTCTCATGGAGCGGTTTGGCCCCCAGCATCAGACCGCAGCGTGTGAAGTTGCGTCCGAGAACTAAGCTCCCCGCCGGGAAGCCGCGTGGGTCCAGGCCAGGGTACTGAGCTGGCGTGTGGGCGAAACTGCTTTAAAGCCAGGAAGTAAAGAAAACAGGAAGTTAAAAAAAACCCCCAAAAAACAGGCAAGGCTAGGCCTCCTCACCGCACCTTGTGCTCGGTTCGGGGATGTGACGCCATGTCTTGGCCGGCGCGGTGCTTCGCCGCACCGTATTAGACCTACATGCGAGGGAAAACACAAGGGTTGCAGCGCCATTGCTGGGAGACGGCAGAAGTGATGGATCTTCGCGGAGGAGGGCGAGGCTGGGGAGGGGAGCGGGAGGCAGAGAGAGAGAGAGAGAGAGAGAGAGAGAGAGAGAGAGAGAGAGAGAGAGAGAGAGAGAGAGAGAGAGAGAGAGAGAGAGAGAGAGAGAGAGAGAGAGAGAGAGAGAGAGAGAGAGAGAGGAAAACAGTGCACCTGCTGGAAACTGCTGATGGAGTGGAAGTGTGTTCCTGTCTGGTGTGGCATCCTCTGCCAAGCTGTCGTTAACTGCTGCAGAAAGATGGTGGGCCATGAGGGACCACCCTAGAGAGAGAGAGAGAGAGAGAGAGAGAGAGGGAGGGAGAGAGAGAGAGAGAGAGAGAGAGAGATGGGGAAATAGGGCGAGGCTCCGTTTAGAACGACAGGAAGATTGACTGCATCCTATTAGCTCGACCGGTGCCAACATCTCCATGAAGAGATGGCGGGTTGCCAGGCTCACCCTTTCAAAACAGCGAGCGTGTTTTTTGGTCCCACTTCATTCACCCCGTGTCTTTCATGAATCCGGGGGGGGAGGGAGGGAGGAGAGAATTAGCTCAACTTAGAAAACGACTCCAAAGTCAGATGCATGGGAAGCAAGTGGGTTGTTGTTTTTGCAATGTTGCACCCTCGTGCAGAAACATTACCCCGAAGATTTATCCATCTCCGCGGCCCTCTCCGTCTCTCCATGCGGTGATAACCCGGCTCTCCCCTTCCTCCCTCCCCTTGTCTTAAAACCCCGCCGGAGGCCCAGGTGGACGGGATGTGATGTAACCGGTCAGGGCTCCCTCTCTGCTTTCTGTGTTAGCGCCGCGGGTCAGGGCAGGAGTCCCTTCCTGCCACCCAACGGGATGATGAGGAAAGCATCCCGGGGCCCCCTCCGGGGACGACATTTTTTTTTTTTAAACTCCGAACCCGTGCGAGGACACGAGACGGGTCACGGAACACGGATAGGCAAGAGAGTGTCCTTCGTATATTCCGGGTGTGAACCGCACCGAGAAAAACCCCGGTTCTTTTTTTTTCACCAGTTATGGGAAATTTAACTCCTCGGAGGCTCGTCACGCTGTCAGAGCCAGAATATCAGGGACGCGGACGTAAACAGAGCCGTGTTTTGCGCCGCTACCTTTGAAAGCCAGTTCGCTGAGTGACCTCTTACCCCGGCCCCCCGAACGCTCAGAACGCACGACCCCGGACGCCGGAGAAGAGGGAAGAAAATCATAAAAGTACCTGGAACGGTTTTTCGACTTTTTTTTCTTCCTTTTTTTTTCGTCGGGGGCTCCGACTCGGCCAACCGTCCGCGACTCGCATTTCAAGACCGCGGCGTCACTCGCTTAAAAAGAAAATCTGCGATTGAGACGTCAGCGTGAGGGGGAATAGAAGGGACTTCATTTGAATGTCCAAAAAGACACGCGGCTGCTCGGAAATTCCTGTCGGCGAGTCAAGTATCTGCATGAGGTCACGAAAAATGGAAATGCATTCCTGCGCCGCGATGATGGACGCCGAAGAGAGGCTGACGTGCTCCCTGATTTGTTTGCTTCGTTTGGACAAGAGCGAGGAGCGGGGACGAAGGCCCCCGCCGGTGATACTCTCCAGGCTGTGAACCGCTCTCCCCGTCCAAAAACACAGACTCGCGTGGAAGAGCACGCGCGCGCTTGCGCGCACACACACACACACACACACACACACACACACACACACACACATACACACACACACACACGGACGCACACTAAACAAACACGCCCTCGGACTCGATATGGTTTTCCACTTGGACGCCGATGACATCGCTCAGACTTCCCGCTCTTGCCTTCGTTTCCTCCAAGCGCGGGTCCTCCTCGGGGGGCCCCGGTTACGGGGTTAAATCGGTAGAGACGTCCGAGGCTCCCGAAACCTCCGTTTCCACGGGTCAAGGACCGGCCGCACCCGGGAGGAAAATTCAAAATTCATGAGACGAGTTACCACCGTCGATACCCTGCGGTTTCAGATACTTTCCGTCCGCCGAATCTTTTTGGTGAGTCCGCCGGCGAAGCGGGGAAACCGGTGGAGTATTTGCGGCGGGGGTTTAAATGCCTGCCTCCGACCAGAAGGACTTCCCCTGTGAGCCTTCACACGGAAACGAACTATGTACGAAAACAAAAATGACGTGATATTAGCTGTTGCTCGAGCGATGGCTCCCCGGCGCTCCCAACAGGGCTGTCAATCACTCTCTCGTCGGGGTTTCTCGAGACGAACGTCCGACGCGGCGCTCCGACATGTGGTTTGGCTTTAAGCGCTCGCCTGAATAATGTCTCGATTCGCTCTCAGATAAAGGAGCGACCCCGAGGAGGGCTCATCCGTCATCATCGTCAACATAACGACAGAGCCATTTCTTAAGAGCTAATAGGAAGGAGCCTCGCGCTCTGAATGTGGAGCCAGTCCATCCGGCTACGGCTCCTACCGCGAGCGATCCCAACTTTATTTATGACCAAACTGGCACTTGAGGTGAAAACCATCAAACCAACGGGAAAGCACGAGTGGAATTATTAAAAACATGAAACACCCCGCCTCTCGGGTGTGTAATTGAATTTCCGTGCCATTTTCTCGCGACATTACGGCTTTTTTCGCTTCTTCTTCATTCCCATACGGATGTTGGGAATAGTCGGGGACCAGCATGGGGAGGTAAACAAAACGTGGGCTCCAGAGGCTGTGATCGCTGGAGTCCCACCATCTCTTCCATTCACCCGCTAAGAGTCAATCTGGCATCATTTGGAGATTTTTTTTTTTTTTTTGGGGGGGTACATTCCCATAATCAGCAGCCCGTGACGTTCAAAGCCCTCCTACTTAACAGAATGTGATGGAGCTCCAGCTACACTTAAGGGAATATTCCAAATCCACATATATAGGCCGGGTTAAGAGCGGAGGTGTAGATGTGCAGTACACGCCTGCTGACCACATTCCTCGTGGTCAGTAGAACAGGGTGACAGACAATTTGAAATGTCCGCTGCCAAGTGTATTCTTTCTTATGTACTTTTAAGGAAAGGTTTAAAAAGCAACCCCAAATGGAACCTCCCGCCCCCTTCCTCCTGATGTTCACACTGCCCCTCTCACACGGAAAAAACAGAATGCACCTACGTACACAGGACCTGGCATCGACAAATCGGATCTCGTTCGTGCTTGGAGCCTGTAACGTTCTTATTTTTTGTTTTGAAATACATATTACGTCACGAGACAACCAGCTTCTGCTTCGGTTGATAGGACGTTAATATGTGCCGTCTCCTACTTCCCGGCATCCCAACTATTACTGTAATGCACAAGTTCCCTCTTCAGATTTGCAATTGCTTTCCTCTGAGGGGAGCGCGCGTGTACGGTACTGCAAACACCATTTGTATAAAAGCAAATCTTGTCGGCGGTGTGAGCGGTGTACGAGTGTTCGTAACCTGACTGGGGTGTTCACGTCCGCAGAAAGGTGGGACGTTCTCCAGCCCCGCCCACAGCGCCGAACAGGAATGTGGAGCTGAGGAAGGTGGACGGCTCTTCAGTAAAACCGGTGTCGCCCATCCAGGCCGGCGGCAGCACGCCCTCCTCCTCCTCCTCCTCTTCCTCGGTCCCATGGTACGTCTGCCGCGGGCGGCGGCTGGGTCGGGGGCCGGTACTTTGCTCACGATGCCCATGTGAAGTCATGAGGATCAGCGGGAAAAGTAAACTCAACCTCTCCTGGCACTGGAGGCCGTTGAGCAGCATGTCTGTCTGCGGGCTTATTAAAACTTGGCTCCCTAATGACCGCTCGCCCTTGAAGCCCGCTGAGCGCTCAGTGCTGCTCAGGAGACGGAGCGCTGGACGCACGGGGGCCTCGCTTCCTGCTTCCTACGGGGCGCTCGGGTGGACGGAGACCCCCGAGCCGCGGCGTCCGTCGGAGCCGATCTCACAGAACGAACCACGTCCCTTTTCTTGTCTGTGAACAGCGACAGAGACGCGCCCGGGTGTGACTTTTTTCCGCCTTTACTGAAGAGACCTCCGTGGGAAAGCGGTGGACCGTCAATCCTAACCCCCGCCCCCCCACACCGCTTCGGTCCTTATGGCACATTCGTGGAATCCCTTTAAAGAAATCTCATTCCATAAAAGTGCCATAAGGAGTGAAGCAGGCCCCTCCCACCAGAAGATTCAGAGGACTTTGTTGTCTCTGTGCCTTGGGCTTTTTCGCGTACAGGTCAAGCGGCTCTCAGATCCCCACACATCACTCTTCTCCTCTGAGCTCGCACCGTGAGGCCCACGGGCCATAAAGAGCTCCCATTGATCGTCGCCGTTGTCGCCCGGACGGAGGGTTTTTCCTTCCCCGCGTCTCTGCGATGCCGCTGTCGCCCCCGTTGACCTCCGTGCCGCAGGGATCCACGCCCTCTCCTACGGGTTCCTCTTGTTACCGAAACCCCCCCCCAAAAAAAAAAAACCCCCACTTTGAAGTTATCTCGGCTAATTGTCGTCATTCCATTCCAACGTTGCTTGGCCTTTCTTTTTTTTTCCCCCCTCGCCCTCAGCGGACCTCAGGGACGGCGGATCCGAGGGGTTCTTTCTGACTAAATGGACTATGCGGGAAAGGTTTAATGGATTGAAAAATAACACGTTTATCATGCTTAATAGGAAGCTATTCTGGTCAAATTGACCTCATGCGGGGGGGTTAAATCGCATCATAACTTTCTGGCACCCCGGCTTCGTTGTTAATTGGGGGCAGTGAAGAAGATGTTTCATTCGCATAACTCTTAGTGAAAAGAAAAGCACATGATTCCCTGCTCGTAGCTAACCAGGCGTGAGGCCCATCCAGCAGGAAGGGCGATGCAGCAGATTGTGATATGAAATAGCAAAACATGTAACCCCCTTTTTCATAACCGGCGAATTATCCAACGCACATTATCGACACCATGTCAGGTTTCCTGCACATTGCTCCGAAAGGACGCTGGTTTACAGTAGCTTGACCGGGGGAAAAACCAGAGCGCCGGGGATAATTCGGCAATCAGAGGTCGCCAGGAATGCACTTGTCATCGGGTGAGTCAACCAGCGGACGAGTCAAACCGCGGCTTTGGGCCTCGTCCATTCCCGGCAGCACGTGTAAACATACCTTAACGCGCATTACTCAGCCGCCTGCAGTTACAAAACAACCGACCTGGGCAAAAAAAAAATCATTCCGTTCCCCGTCCTCTGGACAACTGTAAAAATGATTGGCTCCGGGGTGAAAAGTACGGACGGGAACCGACAGACGGTGATTCATGGCGGAGCGCGTTTTTCCGGGGGTCTCCGTAGATCACGGTCGCTGTCGGGGCAGGCCGCTTCTCCGGCTGACAGGCGGAAGAGTAAACTGCAATTTGCGCTTGTGCATCGCCACCACAAGTTGTTTGTTAGAGGAGAAAAAAAAAAAACCCCAAAGTGATTGTTGTCTGGGTCTGGAAAACGAATGACTCAGTACGCAGCCATTTTAAAAGGCGTTTGGTGTCTACGCCGGGATCCAGGGGGAGCCCGTCTCCCCCGGCTCTACCTGGCAGTAATTAGGATGAAAACGCACCGAAATGGCCTTCTGGAGCCGATCAATGAATTAGGTGAAAAGAATGTAACTTTCCCTGCATAATTAGTCACAGTCCTTTCACCAGTCCCTGTTCAAAAATAACCTCCGCCTTTATTGGGTCCGCATGACACTCGTTAAAGGGGATGAACAATAGGGGGAAACGGATTCGACGCAGTCCCAGAAACCCGTTGGAAATTGAAAATAAGATTACATATTACTGCTTTACACAGCTTAGACTTGGATTTTATTTAATCCTTTCCCCCTATTTACCGCAGCGGTTACTGTTTGCGAATTGCATACACTTGGGTAGGATGACTGGGTGCAGGAAATACGTTATTACGATGGTGCCAGACAGTTGGCATGACCTCCGTTGTGCCGTTATATCTTACCCTCGCTCCTGTTTACAAAACATTCCATCCAATGTTCCTCGTGTATTTCTCGCTACCGTCGCTTATTAAGTTAAGTATTTAGGGAGCTGTGTTGCGGGGACGCCAGGAATCACATCAGTCTTCAACGTCAATGGAGCGGCTGTGCGGGAGTCTTCTAACCTGGCAGAGGAGAAAAGGGCTTGACCGCTGAGAAGGGGGTCGGAGCGGGGGGTGGGGGGTGTGGGGGGCGGTTCCGAAAAAAGTGGAAGGAAGAATACAAAATAAGCCTGACTTATTCGACTGAGGTTTTTCAACTCCTCGAGGGAAGCGAGGTTTCCGCCCGTTCTCTACTGATTTACGTCGAAGCTGATTTCATGTGAATTTGACGATTTCGAGGGCGGGTGTTGCTAACGATCGGAAGGAAGATATATGTACTGTTTGTATCGTGTAAAGTTATGGGGGGAATTTATTTGACCTTACTGGTGTCCAGCGTGACCCACAAATTGAATGTGCACCAACAACATTTATTTTAATGGCGGGCCATGACATCACCGTGCCCCAGCGTCCCCACACACACACACACACCAGGGAGCCCCCAACCCAGGCTGAGCAGCTACAGGCGTAGATCGGCCCGCCATGCGCCCCCGCCAGACCCCGGTCCCCGCCCGCGTCCCAGGACCAGACAGTACATTCAACCCCCCGGACCCGAGCCCAAAAACCCGCAACCAGGCCCCAAACCAACACACGGATGCCAGCCGCAACCCCCCTCACCCCCCACCCACCCACCCACCCACCGCTGGAGACCGGCCAGCTCAACCCAAAGACAAGAACAGGTCTGGTTGTAAACCAGATTCTTTGACTTTCTTTCAAACAGAATAGTTTTCTAGGGCTCACCCAGCCTCAAGAAGAACCAGGCCAACAGTGGATATTCCCATTTGCAGTTCCTCAAGCTCTGCCCAAACTCATATCTGACAAATAGGATTAGGATGTAGGGAAGAGAGAAAGAATAAACCCAACATTTCTCCACTCGGGAACCACGGCCCAGGGCTTTCCACGCGCCGGCGGTCGACTCGAGCTCGTTCGTTCGTCCGTCGTCCGCTACGTAGTCACCCAGACGAGAGTGAGTTACACAAAATGTTTCCTCCGAGACCCCGCTGGGAAATCCCGGACATCAGGAGGAAGTCTATAAGCCCTCGTAAAACAAAACGCAGCCATCACGTCAGACCGAGGGCGGTCCAACTGACCTCATCAATGTCTTAGAATGACTTTCGACACAAAGGTACAGTATCCTACACTTTATGTTACGTCCGTTCCCTCACAACATACACTTGTCCCGCTGGGAATTTCCATACTAGGGTTATTTGGAGACGTATTTCATCTCAATTTAATAACCTTTCTTGGTATATAGAGGTTATTTTGTTTTTCTGCTTTTGGGTTGGGGCGGAGAAGCCTTTATTGGTTATTTTAATGTAATGGGTATGACATATATTATACCTTTTACATTAAAATAGGTATAATAAAAGAACCAAGCCTTCAGTTCTGGAGCAGTGATGGGTGGATGTCCACAGAAACCCATGGGAACCGAGCAATTCCCCTGTGGCAGGTCTGCAAGCATCAATCTTGAAAATAAAGAGGTGTGCTTGCACACACACACACACACACATACACACACACACACACAGACACATTTTTTCAAGTCAGAACTTGCTGTCTCCACACAAGTATGAGTATTATGAAAGGCGAGGTAGAAGTTCCTCTCTTGAATAATGCCCTTGTGACCCAGCTCTATTTTCCTGAGCTGACAGCACCTCATTCGTCCAGGTGGGAAAGGACCCCTCGGTCCTTGGCCCTGTAGCACATTTCGGCTATCCTGCTCCAACCCCCGACTGTTTCCTCTCCTTCCCTGAACGTCTGCTTTATGTACACTTTGCTAATCTGTGATGAGACTTGAGGGTGGTCTTCTGTAATATTCCCCCAAAGAACAGAGCTGTCATGTTCGATGAAAAAAAAAAAGGCCACATCGGGAAAAACAGATATGTGCTATTTGGCCAAATGAATGTCACTCCTTTTCAGCTAATGTGTTTTCTCATTCCCTCTTCGCCTGTTTTTCGCAGGTTGTGACTGCCGCCCCGTTGGAACAGCATCGGTATTGTGTAAGCCGGGTGACGAAAAGGAGCTGAGGATACTGATGCAAATGGCAAAAGGTAGCGAGCTACTGTAAGAGATAAACCATCCAGGTGCGTCCTGTCCATTGAGAGCAGGCACACGAGACGAATTCACGTGGGACGCTTAAAATGCTGGATCCAGGGGGGCCTCGAATGCACCGTTGGTACCTCGTTGTATCGGGGGGAGGGGGGGGGGGGGCGTACATTCTGGGGCGTAATGATACTGTTGAGCTTCCTAACGGACACACTTGAACCCCGACCCCGACGCGGTCAACAGTGACCATGCGGTCGCTCATTGGGCATCCATTTCTTTGTCAATCTCTGAAAAGAAAATTCTGTATTTTTCTTCAGCGTTTCATATATTTTCCCTTTTTGATTTGATTAATTGGAATTTTTTTAAATGATACATATCCATGCATCCGTATACTCAGATAATTACAATAATTATACTCAGACAAAATAAAACACACAGATTATCAGTGTTATTGAAACGGGGATGTTATTGTTACTAATGCACAGTGTTTACAGGAAACTTGACTGTGAAGCACAGTCATAATTGTGCTGTGCATTTGAAAAGGGGAGGCTAGGAGTGGCTTAGTTGTCGTGCCAGAGTTTTCAAAGAACTCTTTGTGCAAAAAGAGTCGCTCATAGCCAGAGACATCCTCCTGGTATTCTTCCGCGAGTCCCTCCAGATGCTGCAAATTGTGTCAAATTGGGCTACATTAAGGCGCTGATTTCATAACATGGATAACTACTACGCCGATCCCCTGCACACACGCAAAAACGTGGCGTGTAAACAACGTGACGCAAACGGGTTCCCGCAAAAAAAAAAAAACAACCTAATTGTGGCAGAGCAGCCTCTCACGCGTGTCACAGGTCACCGTGCAGACACAGTAGTGCTTCATCAGATTCATTCCCTTCGCGCCCTCGTCACCGAAGACGCTGACATCAACCGGTCCGGACGGGAATGAGAAGGCAATGAAGTAATTATGGGGAATATGAGACGGAACAGTCCGGCTAATAGGCCTCGCTAATACACGGGGAAGACAACCTGCCCGGAGGATGGAATGACCCCGTCGGACGGTCATAAGACGGCCGCGGCCTCCCCCCACACGTAATTAAATTTCTGGAGGGCTAAAAGTCAAGTTGTAATCAGCTGAGGCGCACGGCCTTGCGGATTCCTTTTTCTCGGAGATCCGAGAGCAGAGAAGGAAGGTACGACTCCAAACACAACACAGCGCAGGGATACCTATAGCCCGACCCAGGATCTTCAAAGTGTATTTAGCTGAAAAGCCGGATGATTTCCCAGCAGACGATAACCTCCTCTAATTAAACTCTAATTTGTCCGGCTGGAACTTGGCTGTGGAGAAAGGGCAGCAGATCTCAATTATGTTTAGGGAAAGGGGAATGAATGAATGGCCAGAGAGAGAGAGAGAGAGAGGGAGAGGGAGAGAGAGAGAGAGAGAGGCCGACCGCTAAAGTCTTTCTATCCACTGATGTGTTTTTTGGAAGGTTGTCCGGCGAGTGGTGATGGCGCTGGCATCGGGGGGACCACTCATGAGAGGCTGGAGTGCATCTCTGTGGCTTGAATGCTGGGAGGGAGCCACTTGTTGGAGATCTTATGGGAGAGAAGAAATGTGTTGTTTCCAGACAGCCGGGGGGAAAGTGATGATGCTGCATGGATGAGAGGGGAAGATGAATGGGATTTGTTATATAACCACACCAGTTTTCCAAGGTTTTTCAGATTGGCTTCAACTGTGAGCTTCCCCTAAAACCGCTCTCACCGATCTGCAAATACCGCGCTACGGACATTAAAGTGGCGATCCACGAGATCGTCTGTGTTGCACTACAAGTCCCAGAATTCAATTCCAATTCCAAATCCATTCTATCCAGTCGTCCGATTGATCTAATTGTTTTGTTGTTCTCGGTCACTCTACGTAACGGGGAGCTTCTGTCGACCGAGGGTGCTGTTCTTTGTGAATCTTCGTCCATATCGACAATTCACTGACCACATCTAACCGCGCTGTTTTTTCAAATTCTGGCTGTCTCTGACTACTTGTGCCAAATCTTTGCATTCTTGCCGTTAAAGGCGGACCCCGCCACCAACAATGGAAACGCCATATAGTGGAGCACATGCCTAACGCAGATACACTGAATGCTCGTTTACTCAAAAGTGCCATCTGACCAATATATCACTTCAAAATGATTTGAACACAATAATCTTATGGATTATTACTTAAATGTTAACTGCAAAGGTAGCGAGTACTGCACTTTGAGAGTGAACTCTGATCTAAAACACATCGGGGCTTGATGTTCACTGCTGCAAACTGTTTATTCGGGGGATAAACTGAAACAGGTAGCCCTGCAACTAAGTCACTACAGGCACCCGTCCTGCAGCAGATTGCATTGACCTAAATATATTACATAAGACCCCCGAAAAACTGTTGACTCCGTAGGAAAAACATCTGGTAAGTGGTGGGCTAATTTTATAAAAGCAGTAACCCTGTGTTTTGCCAGCGTTTAATTGCACTCAAACGCGTGGGCTTTTTTGTGCAGCAGCAGCAGCAGCAGCAGCAGCAGCAGCAGCAGCCGAGGCAGCCGAAGCAGTGAAGAGGGGGAAATAAACGCACTTTACTGCTGCAGATCTCCACCGTGAGAGAGAGAGAGGGAGAGAGGGAGAGAAAGGGAGAGAGAGAGAAAGAGAGAGAGAGAGAGAGAAAGAGAGAGAAAGAGAGAGAGAGAGAGAGGGAGAGAGGGAGAGAGGGAGAGAGAGAGAGAGGGAGAGAGAGAGAGAGAGAGAAAGGGAGAAAGTGAGAGAGAAAGGGAGAGAGGGAGAGAGAGAGAGAGAGAGAGAGAGAGAGAGGTAGAACGCTGTGATGTAATTTGGCAGGGAACAGCGCGCGGGACAGCGAAAGGGAAAGGAGGCAGCGGCGCGACCCACGAGTGGGAGTTCCTTCTTCTCGCAGAGCTCCCGGTGAGTCGGGATCCAAGGAGGGAGGAGGAGGAGGTCACATCCATGGTAGTACTAGTGTCTCTCCCAGAGTCAGCGCGCAGGGAGCTCAGTGTAGTTTCAGGAGCCGCTGCAGATGGATTAACTCTCCTTGAAAGTACCATTCCGCAATTCTCACAGCACGCGTTTTTTTGATTCTTTTTCTTTTTTCCTTTCGCTTTCTTAAATTTTTTTTTTTTTTTTTTTTTTAATCCCTAAAAAAAAAAAAAAAAAAATTCGCGCATCGGGGGTTGCACGCTCCCCGGTCCTCCTCCTCCCCCCCCCCGCCCCGTGCACAGCAGCTCACCTGGCACTATGCGGAGCTCCCCGGGCTTTGTGCAGCGCTCCCGCCGGGGACCGGAGTCCCGCTGAACTCCCACGCGCGCTCGGCGTTCCGCGCTCCCCTGCCAGTGGCGCGCGCGACGCAACGTGAACGTCACTGAACGTGCCCTTCCGCGCGCTGATTTCAAAATCAGATTTTATTTTTATTTTTATTTTTTTTTATTTTTTTGGTTTGTTTTTGGTTCCTCGTGAGTAATTAACGTCCACGATGGGACGCGCGGGTGTCGTCGCGTGTGCGATGATCGTGACAATCGCGCTGATGCGGGTGTGTGACAGTGACCGAGACGCGGCGGGTTCGAGCGCCCAGACCCGGGTGCGTGGTCAAGGTCACGGCGCGTCCTCCGGACCGCCCGGCGAGGCCGAGGGTCCACCCGAGGCGGACCACCACCACCACCACCACCCCCGGGGCCCCTCGTCCCGCCGAGAACACAGACTCAAGGCGGGTTCAACCGCCGGTTCGGGGTCCCCCCGGGAGGACGGCGCGGCCCGGACCGCGAGGCAACTGGTCACCCAGCAGCACCCCGCAGCGCAGCACAGAGCCCGCAGCGGCGCCAGGCACAGCAAGACCCACTCCTCCAGCACAAGGAGGCTTGTTGGGTAAGATCAGAGTGTCAAGTGTGCTTCAAACAACTGTCATGACCAATTTGTTTTAACATTTTTGTCAACAATTGGGGATTTTCGTTGAAGCCTGTATGACATGTTTCCTGTACCAAAGTGGCCACTCTGCACAGGTTTTCTGCAAAATACTCCCTGTGACATTGTCTTTCATCCTAGGATTGGCCAATCTATTGATATAATATTGATTTTTTTGACGTGCGACACAATATCGTGTGAGGTTTTGGTTATTGTATTATATATATAATATTATGATATAGGTAAATGGTATTAAAAGTGATGCAACAGCCTTAACTGGGCAATATTGACAGAACAAATATCAAAATATTTTTGATGAATATCTTGTTGTTAATGATGATTTGAGGATATTTTGGGGGTGACTATTGGACTATTGGCTTGCACAAGTTATTTAGACAAGAAAGACAAGGAATATTTGAGAGGCAATCATTAGTAATGTGCTGTATATTATGACCAAGCAGTTGAAGCATCGCTTAGAACAGTCTATGAAGTTCAGAATATTCTATTACCTTATTGCAATGCAGTCCTAAAGACAACCTTTAACCATATCACGCCATGAAGACAACCAAAGTCCCTGAAGATGTCTAGTCTCATATCATTCATATCATCTCAATATTATATTGATATATCTGCCAGCCCTAATTTATTTTTTACAACCTAGTTGCTCTAAAGTTTAGCTATACATCTAACATAACAGCATGCAGGAAAATAGCAGACACCCCCAAAATAAAGCAGTATTATCCAGTGGGAATGGCAGTTGCAGTCCAACCACACATCAACCAAACAGTGACAATTGCCAGAGTGGAGTGGTTTTTTTTCTTTAGTAATCCGGGTCACGGCAGGACATGAATTAATGGCTGAGGTGAAACACTGTGCTGATTGCAACTGATTACATTGTGAAAATGAGAGTTTCTAATGAACAGCAAATGTGGTCTCAATAAATGGAAAGATGAATCTTAATGAACCCCCCCCCCCCCAACAAAAATCATTACGTGTCCATTAGAACACATCGTAGAACCTATAAATCACAGTAGACGATTTGGTATCAAACAATCTGTTTTGTGTGTTCTGCCTTGTGTCGTACTTAGTGGCTGCACCATCTTGGCTGCTGGACATTTGTAAATTCCATTGGTGATCACAAACACCTGTTTCTCTGATACCCTTCACTCAATGGTACAAATACAAATGTTTTTGCCAGTTTAAAATTCTAACACAGGGAAATTGGTTGTTCCTTGTTTTTTTTCCCATTTGGTAAATGAAGCCTCATGCAGCCAATGCAGTTAGCTCTATAAAGACGAAAAACATAATACGAAGCGGAGGGGGCATTATCTTAACAGTAATCACAGGGGATTTAAGGGGATCACTTTGGATTGTAGACACTAAGATGTTAAATATTTCTTCTGTGTATCATGCGAGTGCCTCATGCCTCCAGGAAACAGATATTTTTTGAGGCAGCTTATGAGGAACACCTGTGATGAGTGATAGTTGGAGCTTGGTAAAGCCATCGGCAGGGATGAGGTGTACTTCCAGATCTAAACCCCAAATTGTCATCCGGCAAAGAGGAAACACGTCTAAGTGGCCTGAGCCTGCCAGCCCCTCCTCTCATCCCATCCCGCTCCTTGTTTTGGATCTCACTTGCCTTTCTGCTTGGCTCCCCAAACACAAACAACACAAAGCGTAATGCCCACGTATCGAGTGATTGGCGTGGAATCAAGAGTGTGAAGTTGTATTAAGCTCTCATTCATATGTGCTTTCTTGAACGCTTCGTTCGGGGGGGAACTCCTGACATCATCCGGTGCTTTTTTGGTCTTGCTCCATCAAGCATGACAGACGTAAGTATCCAAATTTGTCTGTCAAAATATCGCGTTTAAGTGGAGTCAAATGAAACGACTGTCCACTTAAGGAATAAATTCACTGTTTAATGAGGATTGCCGCCGCCACAATAAGCCACAACTTGCTTTATTGCAGTATAGCGTAAAGTCCTTTTTCCTGAGAGTGCCAAGAACCTACCCAATTGAATGAATAGGCTCCTTTGAGTTGAAAGAAGTCTAAAGATGGCATAACATAAATTTTCAGGAACATTACCTTGGGGTAATTTGCAATGTGTTTTTAACACTCTCCGATTCATTAGCTGGAAATGAATCATCTGCAGCTTGTTAGGGAGAGTGCGCTCATGACACATTTCCTCTTGGAATTCCCACTCTGCTTACTCACTTTACAGTGCGTACGTCCCCAGGGACTGGCACCGCACTCACTTGACCTTTCTTTCCATTCAGGTTGACTCAGAATTCCTACTTAACTCTCACTTTTCCACCTGCCAGACTTGACGTTTGATTCATTCGGGAACCTCTGAAAATGAGGCAGGAATAATGTATGAGCCAGGCTGCCCCTTAATCCCTTGAAATATTGACTGTTTATCGGTGCCTAAATCTTCTATGTGTTTTATAGCCTCTATGTATTTTAACAGATTTAAGATACATCTATGCAATGTATTTGCGTTACACGTGTTCCTCTATATGCTGTCTCCAGCATCGGTGCCCACCACCAATGCTGGAGACAGCATATAGAGGAACACCTTTCCACGCAAGAATGGTAAGATCGGACAGGAAGTGCAACCGGCGTAGGTAGCAGTGCTGTCAATGTAGAGGAACATTTCCAAAAAAAAATGCCTGCCCCCGCAAGTGACAAAGAAAAAAACAACAAATCCCCAAAAAACCTCAAAAGAAAGTGACTGTCTGAGAGGGAAGAGGAGGTCGTGAACCCAGGGGTTTGCAAAATAAAAACGTTGCCGTTTTAAATGGAATTCTGGGAGTTGTGGCGTAGTCCGCCCGACGCGGACGTTCTTATGGATCGCCACTTTAACATATTCTACAAATTGTGTCGTACAGTGTGAGGAATGTGGGGGCTGACGACGTTTTGGCCCACGCTCGGTCTGATTGGATTTATGCGAGCGCTGATCCTCCCTGCGGCCTGCGTGACTGCACGTCATATCGGCGACTCCTCACCGAAGATCTTCAAATGAATTTAATTTCGCTGAGGTCAGCGAGTCAAAGTCATCACCGTCGCCGATCGGCTTGAATGAGACATCCGCTTACTGAATACCATGTGAGGATGTGACGGGCCTTAGATGTTTCCCAGAGCTGAGCCGGTTTTAGATTTGCTGTTACACTGGGGTTGCCTTTTCATGTGTCTCACTAACTAACATTGGCTGGTTATTCAATTATGGACTTTAGAACGTTTGTGTACTGTAAACGTATGAAAGATGCACTGGGAATTTTCTTTTTAATTTTAATTTTTTTCCTTTGTCCGACATGCCTCGGAAAAGGCGGAGGTGACCCCTGCGGATGAATGAAAACCGCGTGGGTCTATTCATGCGCTCGGAACGAGTTTTACTTTTTTGCCCCGAAAATGCTATTGAGTCAAATGCAATTACAGCCGAACCTCTGAGCCGTTCATTTAGTGGGTCACGACATCTGAATAATGTGAGCGGTCTTTAAAACTGTCTAAAACATTTGGAGCCGGAATGCAAAGGGGTGGAAGCACGCCTGCGACTCAAGGTCACTGTTGCCGTATGAAATACGATGACGGTGATGTGGTGTTATTTTGTGTATTTGTGTCATTTCCTTACAGTGTGTTGTATAAGATGTCCTCCTCTGTTTAGGCCCAACGTGTGCGGAGGTCAGCACTGCTGCTCTGGCTGGGCTGTGGCCGGGAGTCGCTGCATAAAACGTAAGTACAACTCTCCTCCGCCACACCGTTCCTTCCGTCGTCCGCTGGAGGCGGCGTGTGCGCGGGCTCATCATCTGGTTCCCCTGCTCGAACCGCGGAGCTCATTTTGCGTTGTGTCGCTGCACTAAAAACGAATGTCAAATGACGGGAGGACGCGTTTATTAAGTTTGATTTGTTATGGTCACGTCACAAAGCCATGCCAACATGTGGGCCTGGTAGAATGACTTATTTGGACTTGTTGACTTAGTGATTGCTGCTCTCTGTCATTTGACATTACACTTTACTCTGGTTCTTGTTTTTGACAGGAATGAACAAAGGGATTCATCAACTAACTTTTCCACAGAGCAAAACATTAGAGACAGACTTATCTACTATGGGCTATCTTCTAATGGCTGATTCTTCTCAGGGTGTTGTTGCCACCAGTGTGGCTTTCTCTTTTCATGTGATATTCTCGCAGAATAATAACCGACACTTAGCACTTGGCTCTCTCTTTTTTTTTTACGACACAAGCCCTTAATTATGGGTGGAACTGTTTCTTTTTTTTTTTAAATTTGACTGCAGCCGCATTGGAAGGCTTAACTGCCAGATAATTAAAAGTGGAATGGCGTGAACGAATAATTGGGCTCTTTTAAAATGGAATTTGGGCAAAAATTGAAACAACTTTAACAAGTATTTCCAGGCTTTTCATCACGGCATTCGTAACTGTGAAGCAGCTCCTTCCTTTTAATGTATTGTAAACGTGATTCACAGCCTTGTTAGACTTTTTTTTTGTTATTTATTAGTATTTATTCCTTAGAATGAATTCCATTCCAGCACCTGGTCAGTGCAGCTCAGTGTTTGGGGCACCGCCGTCATCTGCTGCGGAGGGAAATAACAGGTTAGAAATTGAACCGTAAAAGTTATCCTTTTAGAAGTTTCACAAGCAAACCCGAGCTGAAACCCAGACAACAACTGGCGTTTCTGTGCAGATAAGTCTACCACTCACACAGACACAAGCAGACAAACCTGCAGCAGTAATATCGGCTGTTTGCTCATTTTGCACTCGATGAGAGGCGTCAGTCAATTCATCTAGTTCCATTGCACAACAAGCTGATTTGGAACAGAAGCCCCCATGCAATGTTCCCCTGCTTCTTCTTCTCAAACCCTGCTAAATGCACATTTAAAAAGGTATAAAATGATGATAATACAGTGCAGTAACTAATCATATCAAATGGGGAAAAAGCTTAGGCTCCGCTAGAAACTAATACCACTTTCAAACCGAAATTAGCAGGACCCAGGTCAACCTGCTAAGAATAGGCGATGGGCGTCTTTCCCATTACCAGGAGAAATGCCGTTTTTTTCTGGTGCGCCACGTTCGATGTCACGATCAAGGAAAAGGGGCGTGTCATGGTTCCAGTGTGGTTGCGAACGAAACAGTGGAGGAAACAGCAACTTGAACAAACAGCGACATAAAATTGTGAAACTTGAAAAAAAATATTTTGAGCCGTTCAAAAGAATCGGATCGTTCACGAACGGCCAACACTGCAGTAAAAGCAGCGTGACGCATCTGCGCACGGATTCTCCATGCTACCGGCCAGTCAGCGGCGGTCCTTCGGTGGCGGGGAGTTCTCTGCTGTGGTCCCCACGGTGCCATCCCCACACTCGCAACATTTCACGGTCCAATTTGCGGGAAAAAGTCAATAACTTCTGACTCTCATATTGGATTCTAAATGGGATATGAAATGATCGAATGATACACGGATATTCCTGTCTATTTATGCGTCCGGAACTCCGATGCGCATCGGATCGCACCGGTAAAGGGGCCAAAATTAGCGGGTCGACCTGGGTGTCCTGGTCACATCAGAGCCGATCGGAGGTGGAGCCGCTCAAAACCGTGTCTATTACAGGGTCATTTGACCCGGGACTGAAACACGAGTTTCACTTTCCCTCTGGTGACTAATGCCGGATGTAAGCGGGTGTTAACGGACGCAGCCATCAGGAGCAATTAGGGGTTAAGTGTCTTGCTCAAGGACACAACAGCATGCTAGCAGGAGAAGCCTGGGATCGAACCAGCAACCTTTAGATCACCAGACCATCACTAGTAAACCCCACCTTACAAACCCTTGGGTTGAGCAGGTGCCGCACAATGCTCCAGGACCCTATAGCCCCAAGCCCTGCCTGAGGTTCTCCTTGGACACTGGAGAACTCCACAGGGTCCAAATACTGGAGCAATCCTTGTCCCTACTACGTCAGACTCGGGTGGATGGCGGCATGAGAAAACACGCTCACAGTAGGAGAAAGAAAAGGAACAAACCGGAGAACGGGGAGCCTAAGTAAAAACACATCGGGGCTGAGCTATGTCTAGGAAATTCCTCGTGAAGGGATTGAAGTAATGTCTAATATTAAACGTGTCGGCTGCAGGCTTCACCCGTGAGGCTGTATTGGGTGTCTTGAGTTAGGGTTTTTCGAACAATACCTCCTTGTTCAATTGGGTTGAGCTCAGAACAAATATATGACAGGAATTGCTTTGCAAGTTGTCCAGGGAGCGTGTCTACCATGTATTTAGAAACGTGTTTATAGAAAGGTCTACGTCTCGGTCTCTGTTGGTCTGGTTGGAGATTATTTTCTGGCTCTCTGAATACATAGTTTTGGCCAGGTCCTGGTGGATTGGGTGGTGACTGTCTCTGTTTTCTCTTCAACCTCTAGACGGATGGTTAGCAGACTTGCTTGTCTGTGTATTAAAGAAAATTCCATCTGTTGGGAATAGTTTATTCTGTTTAATAGAACACTTTGATCCACTGGAAAACATAGAACATTGAATTTCCTCCACTGTGTCCTGTTTATTTCCTTTTCATTGTTGTTAATGACTTTAAATAGAGGAAACAAAGTGCTAGATATTTGTGGTTGTGATCTTCCAAACCAAATTTAAGTAATTCAATGTTTGGTGCACAAAGGTATTTGAGTTGTGGTTCACTCTTAGAAATAAAGTACAGCATTGTAACTTTAAATGGACTTCATTTCCCTTTTCAGTCGGGAAGACACAAAAGCGCTTCACAGTTTACGGCTCACATTCACCCGCTCTCACACAGATGGAGGCAGCCATCCAAGGCACCGACATGCTCCGCAGTTGCAGTTTGATATGCTACCAGGAGGAACCGGGGATCAAACCATCGATTCACCGACGACCAGGGGCTCTACTTCCCGAGCCGCTGCTGGAGTAGACTGCCTTGTCACGCCGGCAGTACCTTGTGGAGGCCAATTGTTTTGCAATTCTTGTCACAAAATTGTTACGAGAGGTGCAAAATAACAAACGAGTACCCATGCCACGGGTACAATGAGTGTACCTCAGAGGGTACTGCTGTTGTGGCAAGCATCCTAAGGGTACAACACTGTACTTTATTTCTAAGAGCCTTGGTCAGTAAAATGTGTAAGTGTGGCTATATTTGATTCCAATCCTTTACCTACCCACAATGCATAATGCATCTTTGTGCATAGATACCGTGATGAAAGGGTTACAAAATGAATTGACAAAAATGTTCTCCTTGGCATGGGCTCCTTGGCATGGCCCGTACCGCCAGGGTCACTGTGAATCATCGTCACTTTTAGGCCTGTGCTGGCTTTTGCTTTTGACATGGGCTCTTTGTTAATCAGATTAATGACATGGTCTGCCGCACAGAGCATGAATCTGTGGCTGAATGTGGAGTCCCAACGGTGGCCAGCTCTCAAAGTCCAATGACTGGTCCCAGCAAGTCAAGTCTATATGAAAACCCCCACCTTCATAGAATATCGATTTTGTCAAGTTCATTTACCCACACTGTACATCACACTGTTTTGGAGAAGGTATTGCACTCAGTCCATATGGCATCATGCTGCAAGTACCGGAAATACTGAGCGCATGACCCCAGGAAAGGTGCACACGTGGCCCTTAATTTAAACCCATCGCTGTGTGCAGAGCGCAGATGAAAGGTGCATCATTCACGAGGAGGAATAAAGTTGTTTTCAGTCTCTTAAGCTGTCGGTGATTGACAGAGTGAAATGCAGTAGAAAGGAGTTTCTTTTTGATTGCCTTCCAGCTTTCTTTGGCCTGCTGTGCCGTTCAGGGCCCCATCCAACCCTAAAATAACTCCTCATGCAAAAAGTCTGCCTCTCTCAGTGCCATACCTCCACTCTTAAAAGCTAATTCTTGCCCTCTTTTTAGACAAAATCACTAGCCTTTTCTAAATGCTATCCCTTCTACTGGGTTTTAAGACTTTCAGTGCAGACACACCGGGAGACAATGATTTTGAGATCTCTTCAAAGGCCATGCTCACCTGTCCAATATTTTATTGTTACCTTATTTTTTGTAAATTTACATTGATAAGTCATTTTCTAACACCCCTTTTTAATAGCAAAAAATGGAAATTAAAATGACACATTTTCATCCCCTGTAATTGACTTTTCAGATAATGATATTTACATAGAACAGACTCAAATAGATGATTATTTCTCCTTCTGACCTCACCAAGCATCTCCAAACATGGCGGTGAGGGATAGATTCTCAAGCCTAGTGTTTGGTGTGAGATTGAGTATACTTTTGATGCCCTCCGCCTCCTCTAACTTCAACATGTGTCTGGCAGCTGCTTAAGTATCAAGGAACTACACATGTGAGCATTTTGGAGCCTCCAAACCAGCACCTAGGAAAATGTAGACTTGCTATCAAGTAATGGATTCAAGGCGCCACGCTGCTGCTTTTTGATAACTCTCCTTCATTTAGGTGAGAATCCGAGGAAAGCCATTTTACACCAGTTTAGCGTTTGTTGGCATTCAATCAAGGGCTTTGGAATGGATTCGGGGTCATGAGGTAGTGTAAATCCTGTAATGTTACCCAAAGATTTGACATTATTCTCTCTCCTGAACTCAGACGTTAAGATTTTTTTTTTTTTACAAGACGTCAGTAAGTAGTAGGTATCCTTCAAACAGCTCCCGACGTAGGACTGCCCTGTGGTAGGAAATGAAAGCCAAAACAACCAAGCCTCCATGGGAACTCTCCCTCCCGCCTCCCCGGCGTGGTCTTCGAGGAGCAGTGGATGTAATGTAGACCTCAGCCTTGTAGTCCCCGCTCCGGCTTTACGCGTGGTGTGTGGATTTGCTGGGGTTACACAGTTCATAGGGCAGCGCCGAAGCTCTTGCAGGCGGCCTGGAGAGAGTTATGGCCCATTAGACAGATCCTGTAATCAATACACACCATTGTCCTGGAACCCATCATTACCCCAGACACCGGACTGCTCACTCTCAGTTTGTCTCCCCAAACCAGGAGTGCTGCCTTCTCCACTCCAGCTGTTGTGTCTGCTCGGAGGCTGCAATTCCGTCCCGTTTCGGCCTCTTCCACCACATGGTTTTGTAATTGCTACTATGGATGACAGTGTAGTGAAAATGAGTTACTGCTGCTACTCTGGATTTAAACGTCTTCCTGCGACTTTTCTCTTTACCGACCTGTCTCGCAGCGTTGAGGTGTTCCTGATATGGTGACAGCGACCGCCCCGGCCACGAGAGGCTGGAGCTTCGCTGGAGCGCGTTCTTGTGTGGCACCGTGATGCATTTTGTTTACCCTTTTTGCATATTGTAGCTCGGGTCATGATGCAAGGAGGGTGAGGAGCTGTCAGACGTCCCTCACCAGTCACGTCTGCGGAGAAATGCGCAAGACCGGGCCTGACTGACACCCCAAGAGCAACACTTACAGTGAACCCACCCTCCTTTACCCCCAGTCACACACTCTCATTTCGGCCACAGCTTTGTCAGCGCAGCACGTACCTAACCGTATATCACTGCTCCTCCTGCCTGGGGGCCATATGGAAGCTGTTGGGATGTGAGCCCCTGGGGGGATGGGGTTTGTGGGTTTTTGGTGAATGCAACGTCTCTCAAAGTCAGCTTTACAAGTTGCGGACACACGCCCCCAGATCCACATATCCTCCACACGGCACCCCAGCATGTTGCTCATTAGCGGCTGAATGTAGGGGTTTGGGGGCACAATGGAGCCATGATATAGCGTGGCTAAAAGTAATGTACACAGTGTCATGGGTCAGCTGTAGGTTAACAAAATCTCCCCGCGGAGATTAGATGGGTGAGGTAGAGTTAAGGCTAAAACTACCGCCTTGGACTAAAAAAAACACGGCTCTGATGGAAAAATTGTTACGTATGACAGGGGGCACCTTCATTTGGTGAAATTGTACCCCCTAAAGATTTACCACAAAGAGAAAATAAAGAATCTGTCAAGCAGTGAAGGCTCTCTCTCGCTCTCTTTTCTGGTCCTAATTAGAACAACAGAAGGCCAAATTCTGTGCTTTACGTCCTAATGCAAGTGGAAGTTGGGCTTCACTGCAGCGATATTATAGTAACTGCTGTGACAGTGTGTGTTTTGAACAGTAAAATTAGCTTTTGGGAAGGCGGTCTGCAACCAACCACAAAAAGATCTTGCAACGAGAAACAATTGCATCAGCTGCTCAATAACCCAATTCTTACTCCTTCAGCCTGCAACTCCAGCTATGACCCTTGAGCATTACTCACTTATATGTAGAATGAAAAACCAGTCTCCAATCTTACGCAACTCCCACTCATGCACACACACACACACACACACACACACACACACACACACACACACACACACACCTGCACTGTCTTATATTGTGTGATGGTTTACAATGAAGTAATTCAGTGTTTTGTCAGATATTGGCAAATAGCCAATTCCAACGCGGGTTGCCTACCGTGAGCTCACCTCTCGCCGCTTCAACTTTCACTCTTTCTCCTCAACTTCCTGTCTCTCAGTTACAGGATTTGGAAGGTCCTTTATTCGAGCCTTTTGTTATTTCTTCTCCCACAAATCTTCAGTGCTCTTCACCCTCTTAAATCTCGTAATGACACAATCTGCTCTCTCTCTCTCTCTCTCTCTCTCTCTCTCTCTCTCTGTCTTTCTCCTCAAAATGAGTGTGATTAGACTTTCATTATCGATATAATTTTCATAATGTTTTAATATCAAGCTTGGCCAGCGCTGATGACCTATGTAAAAAAAAAAAAAAAAGGAAGGAATTTATAATGTGTTTGAGTTATGTCAAATATTTGGTTTCAAATTTCCCCCCGGCTGAATGAAAGGATTGTAAAGGTTTGATGGGCTGTATTACTTTGAGTGAGAGCGAGGAAGGGGGAATCTCCAGTGGATTGTAATTGAGTGGAGACAACCGCTCGGTTGGAAATGAGCACCTGGTGCATTGGGGTTAGGTTTCCTAATACTTTACACACTTGCAAACGGGGGCTTGTGAAAGGTAACTATGGTATGTGGGAAGATGATGAAGGCCCTGTGTTTTGGATTGGTATAGGGCCGATATTGACAAAATCGCAAAGTAATCGTTTTATGAAATTTACACACAATAAATTACACCTTCAACAATCTATGGAGTTCATAAAATTGCGTAATTTTTCCTTAATGCAGCCAACATTTAACTTTATCGTGATCGGAGCTTCACTTTCTCGTGTCCTCGTTCCGCATCGCCTTGAATCCTTAAGATACTGTATACTCCAAGGGATGAACCCTGTAATGTAACTCCTTTCGAAGCCTCCCGGCGGCACAGTGAATTCAAGGATAATTGAATCTTAATAATTCCGATTTGAAAGACGCTCCCAGTATACAGTTATATGACGGTAGAATGCCCCCACCTTAAGGGCAGTGGCACAACTTTCAGGCTTAAACTAATTATTAATGCATTTATAACATCAGAAATAAATCTTCATCATGTCACACCAGGTTTGTACGGCTGAGGCGGGACAACACCTGGCTCTTTGAACCGCTGTGTATGCAATTATGCACAACATGTAGTTTGAACCAACGTGCACACCTTCATACCACGCTGTGGCTTGTTAAGTTCTCGCTGTCAAGGTTTTATGGTCATATTAACCCTGATAGTTTGTACGATACCAAATGATGAAAGAAAATGGGTTTGTAATGGGTACAGTCAATACAGTACTCAGTCCTACCTGTGTGTTTATCGTCTATAACGCATAGTCCCATATTCATTCTGTTTTATAAATACACTTTATTAGGAATTTGTCTAATTCAGCACATTGGTTGTGGTGGCTGCTTTAAACCATGCAACAATAGTCTTAATAGCCTACACTTTTCAGATGACTGGACCTGGCACAACCTCACAATGCTCGGCCAGTCAGTCTCAGCAATAATTAGGGATGAAGTGGCAATGCCAGGAATGTTTTCCCATTTCTCCTCCCTTTATCTCTGCTGATTTTTCAATTTCTTATTATTCTCCCAAAGTGTATAATCACGGCGCATATTTCTGAAATGGATGGAATGCGAGGCAATTAGTTTTAATGATGTGCAAGACAAATCTGCACGACAGCAATTACCGTGACAATGTGTTCAACAGCCCAGAGGCAGGGCCCGGCGACAAGGCGGCCAGACGGTGACGCTGTGCCGCGGCCGGACGGGACGCTTCATGCGGGACGCACGTAAAGGCCCATAGTCACTGACCTGTCCACTGTCGGCTGCAATGTATGGAATGTGTTTGTTTTCGTCGGGTGCCGTCTCTGTTTCTGTGCCAAGCAGCCGATTAATGTTGTTACACGTCACAGGAAGGAACGCGACGCCCCATCGTTGATTCGTGCCGTCGGCTTACGATGGAATATTGTTTGTTTTTATCTGAGGAGCACGGGGTCTCACTTTGCAGGGCTCTCCCTCTGTGTCGATGGACTGTTTGATCCATCTTTTTGATCCATAGACCTGAGGAGAAGCAGACTCTTGACAAGACCGTGGCTTCTAGCCAGCCTTTACTTTAGCTGGGTGATCTATTTGAATCTTTGTCAAACAGAGGTCAGGCAGTTTCTATTTTATCCCATGGTGGAAAACCTGTATCACATACCACCTAATAAGAGTCCATGAGACCATTTCCCTCAATTAATATGCTATCACGGGCTACGCTTTCCCCAAAGTACCTAAAAATGCGATGTTCCAGTGAAATGTGTTGACGTGAATGGAATTGTCGATGTAAGAATTGGGTGACGGTCTGTTAAAAATACAAGAATCAAGAAATAAAAGAAAAATTACCAGGCTAAGCGTAGTGAGGTCATAGTTCCTTGTCTTAGATTAGGTATTTGTGCCAAAAGGAACACCTCTCAGGGGGACGTTTTTGCTTTCACTCAACACCGAGTGCAAGACACTGCGGCCCCGGGGTCTGAATCATCCCATGAACAGGGAGGGCGCAGCAGATCGGGCCCTCAGTGCAGTCAGTGGGGCCCTTTGACAAGCGGCTCTCCTCACTGCCAAGAGCTGTGGCAGCCGTCCTGCCTGCTATCTGTCAGTGTCCACAGCATCTGTGTCAATAGCATTCCACGGGCCTGTTGGCAGAGCACCACTGTTTTCTTTAGCCACCACCGTCTAGTGACCTAATTCACTGTTTAAGGACAATGTGGTAAAATCCTGAGGTGCCATCCATTACATGTACCTGTGTCAAAAGATGGGGAGCTTGTTTGCTCTAAATGGCATGTCGCAAGTCCTCCAGTACTCTGGAGGACTTGCGGAGCTGGAGTGTGGTCAAGGGGGCTGTGCTTTGACTGTGACATTGCCCCAGCACAAACTGCATTTGCATATGATTGATTCGCCATGATTCAGCATTGAGAAATATTTGGACAAACATTTTTTGAATACAAGAATATCTCTGCAAAGGCAACATGTAAGATATTCTCAGTTTACATTCTCCGGAATATTATCTTCTACTGTACCATTTCCCATTTGATATAATCTTCTATTTTTATAGCCCTTGTATACCCCTGTGCCACTAAGAAGGCATTCTAGAAAGGTCTTTCTAGGCAATGACCGCACGTAGAAAAGCCGGCAGCACTAAATTGAGCCGCGAAGCTTGAGACGGCTTTACCTTAGCGAGAAATCGGATAAGGGTTTAATGTAAGCGATCACATACATTTAGACTAAACAGGCCAGTTAAGGGCTCTGGAAAATGAAACATGACAGCCCCCCTGGGCCGACTACTGCATGGCAAGGGCCAAACACACTGAATCCAGGGGCTGAGGACTAATGGGCCCCCTTGATCGAATCATTTCAAAGTGAGCTGTGGTGCAGAGAGATTATGAAAAGCCAACGTCTGCGGCGTGTCCCTCCTGCCAGGGAGCACATGCTCCACCATGGCCGAGTGAACGCTCACCCTGTTCCTCTGCTCCGCCTTTCCAGCTGACTGCCAGCCCCCCTGCCAGAACCGCGGCTCTTGCAGCCGACCCCACACCTGTGTGTGTCGCTCGGGCTTCCAGGGGCCCCGCTGCGAGGAGGTCACTCCGGAGCAGGTGTACATCCGTGACGGAGGGGCCCTGAGGCGTGTCCAGCCAGGCAACAACCCCTTCCAGAAGGACCAGCCGCGGAAGAGACCCTCAGAGAAACAGGCCGTGGATACATCCCGAGCCCAGACCCCCCGGCCCACGACGACCAAGCAGCCTCTCCACACCGTGTGAGTATCTCCCTACAGCATGTTGTACTCTCATTCCTTCCTTTGCTTTAAGGCTTTCTTATTTGAAATGACGGTGCCCGTATAATAGTGATGAAAAGTTTGTCTCTTTTTGGAGATTCTTTATGAGTGATTCAATGACGAGATTTGTAAAAAAAAAAATCTGACTTTTCGTTTGTTTGATTCAGTCGGTGTGACAAGATGATTCTCACAGGAATCATTTACTTCTGGGTCGCTTGTGAAGAGCCCAATCTCCAAAAAGAGCCAAACTTTTCATTCATTGGGAACGCTGCGTGGCTGGGGGTGCATGCACGACCCGCGGCTCACGGCTCCCGGCTCCTCTTGTTCGCGAAACAAGAGTCGAGTCTCAGCCAACGCCGCGTGTCGAGCTGCAGTTACTGAGTCACGAACAAACAACCCTTTTTGGCGGAGTGACTCCCGCCTCCGGAGTCATTCCATCAAATCATTTCTTCTCTATGAACAAATCTTTTGTGAACCTTGCATTACTACTGTATAGGCGATATTCGATAATATTGAATATCGTGCCATTTGCCAGCATATGCAATATTAAAAAACAAATTTATGATTCCCCTTATTTATACTTCCTCATTGAAATGTAATTCCTGTGCATTTTGTAATCTCCTATCTGTTTTATCCTGTTATTGTAATGCACACCGACTGACTGGTGAACGGGAGATGCTTTCGGCACGCACATTTCGTCGACGCCCATGCGCAACATGCGATCCGTTCTCCGTGATCCAGCATCAGGGTTTACTGTCTCTCCAAATATGAAGTGGTTTTTTTAATTGTAGATGTATTTATTGTGATTGAATGAAACCAAAAAAAACCCGCTGTGTGCAACCGTGCGTAATGGGAACACTTTAGACCATTATATCGATAATATCGTGCATCGCGATATTTGGGCGGGACTGCATCACGACATAACATTTCGGATGTCGCCCAAGCCTACTACTGTATGATATTTGTGCTTCAAAAGCCACTTAGTCGACCATTAATCACTGGAAAGGAATGAGGAATGCCTATGTAGTGACGCTCGATCCCTGACAACTAAGAGGAATAAGTCTTAAGGTATCACTAAGCAAATAAGATAAAGGACTATTGTACCGAGCAAGAGGTTAACTTTGGTCGACAGGATTTATGATCTCTGTGCCATTTTGTTCAATCTTGAATGCCGCGTGAGTTAACCACAGCTGCTTATTAAATGTTTTTGAGCCTGATGTCATGGCCCGGCGATGTAAATCGTTATTTGACCATAGGAATTCATTTTATTGTGAAACCTTGACTATATTTATAATACTTAATTCCGTTTTTCATGTGCCTATGAAACCGGTTCCATCATCTTAACAGGAAGGCCGCGCTTTGAAGCCGTAATTAGAATCAGAAATCGGGTAAATATGTAGCAGCGCATGTTGCCAGACTTGTTGATTTAAGAGCTTAATTTGCTTCAAGTATTGTTGTTACAACCAGTATTGGGGAAATAAACTCAGAATTGCAAGTTATTAGAAATGATGCGCTCAAAATCAGCACACAGTTATTCATTATATTTTTATATATTGCTGGTTTTGTGCGGAGCCAGTTTAACTAACTGAGCATGACTTTACCCATTAAGAGTATGACTTTCCACTCGTCAGGGGACTTAAAATCATCGTTGGGATATCGACGTATTCATCCAAAATGTAGGAAACAGCTCGTAATCTGCCAAACAGAGGCATCTGGGTTTCCAAAAAGGCCCGGCTTGAATGAATAACATATATTTTTTGTGATGCTTTAATTTAATTTTAGTTTTTTTTTGTTTTGTTTTGTGACATATTCAGATAACAGTGACGACCATCGCGCTGAGAATAGCCCTCTTCTCAGTCCACTCCAAACCAAATATCCAAACAATCCTAATCAGACAGCGCGAGGGCTCCCTGCCTGGCAGCCGTGCACTTTTCTCACATTTCTGTCTGAAGCCATCTTGCCATAAGTTCTCCTCTTCCATTCGCCTCAGTGTAATTTGCCAAGACCCAAAGGTTCTGCCAAAACCTTTGATTGAGTGTCTCTAATGGCAAGAACTACGTTTCGGATCAAGGGCGATGAAATGGAGTAATTGTTTATTTCCGTGAATATTGTTGATTGTCATTCTGCCGGGATGAAAGCTTATCTTGTCAACTTGATTTGTTCGCTTGGACATCGGGGGCCGCGCTTTTTTTTTAATCTGCTCGTAGTTAGTCAAACTGCCATGACTTGTTTCAACACTGAGGTCACCATTTATCCAGTTGTCTGGGTAGTATCTCTCGGTCGGACCCATTTCGTTTTCTGAATCACAGTTGACGTTTATGGTACTTCTCACACAAATTTCGCAGGGTGTTGGTGTCATTATGTCGCCTTGCGTTTCTGCCGGCATTGCGGAGCCGCTGGCCGGGTTCTCCGAATGCCTGCGGTGGCGTGACGAGAGCATGTTTAAATGTTGCGCCGGAGAGGATTTTCGTGTTTCTCTGTGATACGAAACAGTTATTAGCTCAGTTCAGTTTCTTTATTGTCCAATGAGGAGAATTAAGCTTGCGGTTACGGCTCGGCAAATGGTGGAGATAAAATGTTCTTGAATTCTTACATTTCTATACAATACAAACTATCTAAATCCGTACGGGCCCTATCAAAGGCATGCAATGGCTCTGCACATGTTTCAGTTTTAATTGACTCACAGGACGTTTCTGCATCCTGAGTCATAGATCTGGTGCAATTACCGAAGGAAGTGAAACGGCAAGTTTGACATTGGGAAAGTCAAGCGGCGATTCCTGAATGGCACATGGCCTCCGAAAAAGTATTTTGATCTGGCCGGGTTCTAATGGTGCTGAATAACTGGCTTCAGCAGGTGGTGTTAAGTTGAAGATGAGCCACTTCCCCCTGCCAGAGTGCAAATCCTTCAAGGCCCCCGGCTGCACCTAATCCAATTATTTGTAAAGGTGGCCAAGTAAACCCGGAGCAGAAATTCCAGAGCGAGACGAAAATAAGTATGAACCGGGGAAAGGTAAACGGGCGTGTTGATACTGTAATCCGTGCATTACATTCTGGACATTCTGTACGTTACACAAATAAAAAAAATGCCGGATATGCTGTATCTACTGTAGGTTTTTTTACAGCGTGGATTTTTTTATTTTTTCGGCTCTTATGTAATGCACATTAACCCAGCCCAGATCCACAGCCGCACATGCTGAACATTGTGTCGCGCCAGAAGGATCTGTGAGAGGTGGAGCTGCGCCGTCCCTGGGGAAGTGCAGGATGCGAGTCCTGCTCTCAGATAACGGACAGTGGCTCCGGCGCTGCCAAGGCCAGAGACGCGGTGCTGAGGTCAGATAGAGGGAGGGAGAGAGAGAGAGAGATGCAGGGAGGGGGAGAGAGAGAAAGACAAAGGCAGAGAAATCAGCTCCAGACCTCCATTAAGATGTTAGGAGAAGTTTATACTTGGGGCGGGCGACAATGTGTGCAACGCAAAAAAAGCCACAAGGTTATGTCTCGACACGGACTCGGGGCGACTTGGAGGAGAATAAACAAAAGAGAGAGAGAGAGAGAGAAAGAGAGAGAGAGGGGGAAAAAAAAGGAGAATTTCAGAGAGAGAAAGCGAAAGAATGAGAAGAGTGTTTCCTTTCCAAATTAGATAAAGGCGTGAAGAAAAGTTGGCCGTCTTGTCTGGTGGAGTCTGGGTTCAGACAAACGTTCTGCTGTCCAGACCGGACGCCTGACCTCGCCTCTCCTTATCCAGTCTGATAACAGGACCCTGCTCCGTGCACATGGAAACAGATGGGCCACCCAATGCACCTGCTGGGGCTTCATAAAGGGCTTTGTTAACACTATTTAGAAGACGTCAGAAGAATTTTGTGGCGCTTAACTCAATTTATGCTGTCACGCCTAACGACTGCATTGAGTTGCTGAATGGAATAATAATAAAAAAAACAAAAAACGATACCCCGATACCATTCGATTCTGTCGTTTATATTTTTGTTATCGTTTGGAAAATTGAAATTAGTTATGGTAGAATTTTCCGCTTCAGTGAAACACAATGTATGGAAATATTTTACTTCTGCATTAGACTGCATTTCTGTACTAGACTGAATTTGATTTTTTGTGATGTACATCAGATGGTGTGCTGAAAAGTTGGTAATTCCCATGATGTATAAAATGTCAGTACATCCACATAGAATCGCATCATGAGCCATCTCATCAATATCGGATTGAATCGATGGTCAAATTGTGACCCTTTGTATCGAAATTGAATTGTAAGATCCCGCCCATTACCCAGGACTGAAATAAACATTTTTCTTTTTTTCCTTCCAAAAACATTTTCCGTGCTTGTCTTTCGTCAAAAGCCTTACTGTCAAAAGTCCAGACTGTAATATTTAATATAGCGCATGGCTGCTCTGTAGATGCTCTGCAGGTTCCTCTGCTCCATCCGGCGCCGACATTCCTCTTGATGTTGTTAAAACAACATCAAGAGGAATGCTCGCCAATCCCGTAGGATTCATTCAACAAATGTAGGGGACGGCATCTAGTCTTAAAGGTTTTGACCGGCTGGACTAAACTTATAACCTGCCTCCACTCCAGCAGCTTCTGAAGGTTCTGGGAACGCCGTCCTTATTCTTTCGATCCATCTGCGCAGTCAGGTACTGAGTCTCATAAATACTATGGAAACCTTTATGCAGTGTCCAAGTCATAAAACAGACTCTTCTGTCCGGACGCTGGAGTTCAGCAGTAGTAATCATGAGATCCTGATACAGTATATTGAGATTTGATTGATATAGTTTTAATTAAACAGGTTTGAAATTAATAAATAAATAAATGTATACACCTACATACAGTACATAATTTACATACAATCCGTAGGAGCTCCCTCCATGTTCTAGGTATAATAAAAGTGGCCTATGCATTACTCAAACTACATAATTCGACACCAAAATAATAATAAAAAGGAAAATAAGTCTACTCTTTCATTGCTATTGTCACAAGAAGTTTGGGACCTAAAGACTGGGTCATGGCCCGAAAAAGGTGCCACTGCCTCCTCCCTCTCTGTAACTTCAGTCCAGGAAACAGAGCAGGGTAGGGCAGGATGTGTGCGCACAGTCAAAGGTCCATCGTCCATCTCTGGTCTCCATGGTTGCATACTTGAACGTGGAGAGCGGGGCCATTACCTGGGGCCTCATTCGCAAAAACCGTACGTGCCTCAAACTTCATGTACCTACGCAAATAAAAGGTAAATATAGAGTAAGTGCATGAACTGGATTTTGGCTTATGTGAAAAAGCTTCTTGCCCAAAAAGGTTAACATCAAGAATTGTGTGATCTGTCGATAATTAATATTCCAAGGCATATTGTATGAGACTAATCTGAAGAATTTGATGCTATGAATGGACAACAGTTGGATGTTGGAATTTGAACAATGAACACCGTTTTGTTTTTTTTAAATATGATGTTATTTAATTATATTGAAAGTCCCAAAATTCAGTCTTGAACTTTTGATCCTGGCTGAGTCCACTTTCAACAGTAATAGCTCAAACTGTTGCTTTGTGGTACAACACTGCGACAGACATCCCATATGCAGAAAGTGCATATAAGATGCAAATAAGTAGAAAGTTGAGACCCGTTTCTTTTAATACCTTAGAAAAACATGTTTAACTCTTTTTTTATCAAATATTTGTGGCCAAAATGTTTAAACAAAACTATAACCACCACTGTAATGTCAACAAAACAATCCACCGTTTTTAGAAAACCAGCTTTTTTTCCAAAGGGTACGGCGTCCACTGTGTAATTAAGGCAAGCGTCGTATAGGATGATTCCCTCTGATGCCTTCTGCATGTGTTGGCCGCCGTGGTGCGCTGGAAATTTTTCCCTCCACGTCCTCGCTCTTCTACGTGAGTGGAAAAGGCGGCGCCGTAGGTTAATACTGGAATAATGACAGTAATAAAAACGTAATGTGGTGTCATGAGCCGTAGTCGAGCTATATTGTTATATCGATCATCGTCCCACCCCTTTCTTCCCAATATGGTTTTAGAAATGAGTTACAGGCCGCAAAATTCAATCAAACTCATACTATTAATTGGGGTGTTGGAAAGAAAAAAAAACAAAACAAAAAAACACATGGAGCAGAATGCAGCTAAGTGGGTGATAGATCTGCCTTTCACTGCCGTAACTGTTTTGCTTATATCGGCCCCAACGTTGGCGGTGTGACTAACAGGCCTGGTGGTTGTGTGGCCTGTTGACTCAAGGCTTTGGACTTCGCCGCACAGACGTTTCTCAGAGGAAACTGTGGTCATGGTGGGAGTTCTCCAAGTAAATCACGGATCACGGGGTTGCTTTCACTCCCACTCAAGACAAACCGCACCGGCGGCCCAGATGGAAGCCACTGTCAACATGTTGGAGGTGACCTCAGCACCTGCCAGATTATTATTGCAGCGCCTACAGTCGTGTTGTTTTATTATTACACCTACTGTTATTGGTCGTCATGATCTCACAAGATTTTGAAGATATCGAATGGAATAGAAAACACGGGAAGTTCTGTGAAACATAATCACGCACGTTGAAGCGCGCCAGAGGTAGAAGAAATGACACATTTCTCATTACTTAGTTGAAAGGGGTCATAAATTTCGAAGAGCGGTTTAAAGTCCCGTAATCGTTTGAGGAACTTGTAATGCCCTTGATTCTCTCCACTTCAAGACGATATGCGTGTTGTTAAAAAAAAAAGGGAGAAAAGACGTTTTTAACAGTCTTAACGTCCCCCAGATTGATGAAGCCGACTGCAGCCAGGTCCTACACCTGGCTGCAGTCCGCTTCATCAATCTGAGAGGAAGAGGACTCGCCCAAACCTGTGGCCTTGTCTCCCGTTTCTGTTCCGCTGTGGACCAGAGGGGGTTAAACATTTGGTTGATTCCCGGCACCGTCTTCTCCTTTCAGAAGAGTGACTTCTCTCCTGGAAACACAACATATGACCATATGGCTGAGACCCGTGATCTGTTTTCCCAGTGTGCGGGGGCGAGATATTAGGCGTGGACCTCAGGTCACCGTCTGCTGCCTCGACGCCGGCGCAGAGGCCGGGCACGGTTGGCTCGTGTGCTGACGCTACAAACTTGACCTTTGACCCGACCCCCTGGGCGCCGGTTGAGCATTTTCACTTGTGATGTGAATGGGACGGGGCTTTATCCGGAACATGGTTGGACATCCTCTCCCCTGGGTTTGGACGGAGGGAGGGCTGGGCGTCGCTCCGCTAACTTTGGGATTATTGAACATCAACACGGTGGAGTGCAGACTCAGCTCTGGAGGCCATGCTGTCCTCAGGTGAACCCTGCAGGGTGCCGAGGAGAACCGCAGTGGGAAGGAACCGGGAAATAAATGTTGCGTTTTTATTCAAAAGCGTGTATTATTGTCAGAAAATGTCCAAAAAAAAGGGGGCGGATATATATATTTCTATTTATATCCGTGTTTCCCTGGGGATGGAGTGCGATGATGTTTCTTTAAGGGAATCCTATCCAAATAATATGTATGAGTGGGATGTAAGCAATTTCTTAACTGGGGCACTTTTTTCAAAGTAAACAGAAAAACATAAGAAGAAGGAAGAAGATGGGGAGGAGAGAGCGTGCGGGTGAGGGAATCCATCAGTCGTCTTGGAGATTGACAGCTTTTGGAATACCTACAGTACCATCTTTGGGAACCGAAACGAAACGTGTCAAGATGTTGTTTATTTCACAGATATGTGTTTCCTTGTGTATTTCTATCAAATTACTGATTTGCTGTAACGTTACAAAGTTGCAGGACTGTTTTCCCTTCGGCGAATGATAATCCTGAATCCGTGATCAGCATTGACGCTTCATCGTTGACATCGGCCCGCTGCTTGTTGTTATAATGGTTGGAGAGAGAGCAATAAGATAAGACGGGGCCGTCTACCCTCTCCTCTCCTCTCCTCTTCTCTCATCTTGCGTCGTCTCGTCTCCTCTCCTCTCCTCTCCTCACCTCTCCTCCCCTCTCCTCACCTCTCCTCTCATCTCGCGTCGTCTCATCTCCTCTCCTCTCCTTTCCTCTCCTCTCGTCTCGTCTTCTCTACCGTCCTCTCCTCTCCTCACCTCTCCTCTCCTCTCCTCTCCTCTCTTCTCGTCTCCTCTCGTCTCGTCTCCTCACCTCTCCTCTCGTCTCCTCTCCTCTCTTCTCGTCTCGTCTTCTCTACCGTCCTCTCCTCTCGTCTCGTCTCCTCTCCTCACCTCTCCTCTCCTCTCATCTCCTCTCTTCTCCTCTCCTCTCTTCTAGTCTCCTCTCCTCTCTACTCCTCTCCACTCCTCTCCTCTCCTCTCCTCTCTTCTCGTCTCCTCTCGTCTCCTCTCCTCACCTCTCCTCTCGTCTCCTCTCCTCTCTTCTCGTCTCGTCTTCTCTACCGTCCTCTCCTCTCGTCTCGTCTCCTCTCCTCACCTCTCCTCTCCTCTCATCTCCTCTCTTCTCCTCTCCTCTCTTCTAGTCTCCTCTCCTCTCTACTCCTCTCCACTCCTCTCCTCTCCTCTCCTCTCTTCTCGTCTCCTCTCGTCTCCTCTCCTCACCTCTCCTCTCGTCTCCTCTCCTCTCTTCTCGTCTCGTCTTCTCTACCGTCCTCTCCTCTCCTCTCGTCTCCTCTCCTCACCTCTCCTCTCCTCTCATCTCCTCTCTTCTCCTCTCCTCTCTTCTCGTCTCCTCTCCTCTCTACTCCTCTCCACTCCTCTCCTCTTGTCTCCTCTCCTCACCTCTCCTCTCCTCTCCTCTCCTCTCCTCTCCTCTCCTCTCCTCTCCTCTCGTCTCCTCTCCTCTCCACTCCTCTCCACTCCTCTCCACTCCTCTCTTCTCGTCTCCTCTCCTCTCCACTCCTCTTCTCTCAAAAAAAGAATTTGCAGCAGTGCTCATATTTCAGCACCTAGGGGAAACACTGACCTCCTAATTTAGTTAAGATAACTAAACTTAAAGAAGCAATCAGGTATAGGCGTATTCCATGCGTTCATTTTGCAAATCGACCACGATATGTCAGCGGTTGATCTTGTTAATCAATATATATATTATCCTAAATATTGCATGCACAGGCACAGGGTAAAAGCAAGTCTGTTCAAAGTTTCTTTAGATGTGTCTTATATCTAGTTTAAAAAAATGTGGCTTTAAAAATCATTAAATAGTCTTAAATGTGAATTTATCAGGTCTTCATTTCAGCATAAACATTTTGTCTGGTTTTTATATCATATATTTCTTTTTTGTCAAAATTCGTCAGGTTCTTCTGCATCAGAGTTAGCATTTTTGGAAAACAGCTGATATAATTTAGTTCATAACTTACCCTATTTATAATTCATAATTACCTGTGTCCTGTACCAAATAGTCCTTGCTTCCATACATAGCTGCAATAATTGATCGAATAAGATAAAGATGATTTGTCCAAAACCACATCACACAAAACCGGGCCCAAGTTGGTCGGACTCCACTGACGTGGAGCCAGACGAGTCTCATGAGCATTTGGAAGGAAACAAAATATGGCAGTGAACTCAGCGTGGGACAGATGTGTCTCTCTCTCTGTCCAGCTTTGCCAAGCTCTCCTAAGCTCTCTCAGAAGGGCACTTGTCTCGCCACAGTGTGGTCGGTTTAAGGTCCCCCCCCCGGCCAAAAAAACCTACTTGTAATCCAGAGCAGCACACGCGCAGCTGTTGTGATGACAAAGACCAGTTAGAGAGTTAGAGAGGAGGCTCCTCCCAGAGCACACTGAGGCCTCCAGCTCAGGAGCGAAGGCAGATGGAGGAAGCATCAATCAGGCCGTGTTCCAGAAACGGGCACGGCGTCGAAAACCTCAATCAGTATTAGGATTCAGCATGGCACTGGTTCGTTCCGAGTTCAGAAGTTCCTTTTGGGACAAAGCGGCGAGGTGGACCTCAACTTCTCGTTGGAAGGTTACCGCCATTCAGTCCCTTTGGAGCCCCCCCTTTTGCCTTACATACATCTCATACATACGTGTGGTGGCGCCTTGCACAATGCCGTGTTAATTCTTCCCCATTTTCAAAAGTTGCCCTCCATCCTTACTTTACTTCTGTTTTTTAAACACTTATTTACAAACTTCATGGGCCTGCATTGAAATCTTTCTAATTTGGAAGATGCGTTTGGGGTATAGTACAGTACACCATGTATATCGTGAAAGGTATAAATTTACTAACCGTTTTATAAATGAACGGTTCAGTTCAGTTCAGATCCCCGAAGCACCGTAACCGTAGTCCTCAGCATCCGTTCAGTAATAAGGCCTCCTGGACCTCTGAGGCCTTAGATACTGCATTCCAGAAGTTCACTCTCGACTTTTACGAGAGGTGAAAATAAATGAATAGGCATTGGTGACACCCAATGCCTGCCAAGTGGAATTCAAAAGAAAGTTACCATTCAGGACGTGAAGCACAGCCCTTTGATTCAATCTCGAGCCACTGTAATTGATCGCACCCTGCCCTGGCTGCTACTAGCAGTATTTCGTGGAAAGCCCGCCAGACGGGGGGATCGTGATTTAATCCAGTCTTCGTGGCCGGGGCGATAAGGTCTCTGACACACCCTGTTTTTTACAAGGGGAAAATGTTCTTCCAGGAGTCACAATTAGCCCAGTCATAATGACTGGAGATGCTATCAAAGAAAGAAAGACTGGGACTTAATTGTTCACTGATGTTTGGCCTTACTTAGCTTAGTGTACGAGAAGGCCCCGCATTTCCCTTTTCCCGAGCAGAGAAAGGCTTGAAAAACCCCTTTCCCACATGGAATCCATAACATTGCTGGATAAAAAATGTCCGGCAAAGGCAGTAGGTAGTCATTCACACATTGGCCTTCAATTACGGGGAAGTTCCATGTGGAGTCTGTTCCCACATTCGATTCTGTAGCGGATACAGTACGTACATAGTGATGGGTTTGTACGTTGTGTCCAGTGAAGATGCATCATTTGGACAATGTGTCTGCAACGGACGTACAATGTGAATCGGTTTCGATTTTCTCCTGCCCCTCAGAGACCAGCGCTTCGGTCTCCAACTCCCCGTCTCCCCGCCCCTCCCGGACAGACTCGGTTCCCTCCGCTGACGGAGAGGGGACGGAGCCCCCGTCCCCGGACGGAATAACTCGTCCCTAACCCGATGTTATGAAATCAGTGCGATCCTTTTCAACCTTTTCCTACACTCTCTCTGCCACAGTTCAGAACGGACCCGACTTTTTTTTTGTTTTTTCTTCCCGAAAAACAAATAGCTTTGCAAATATTTGTATGAAATACATATCCGGAAAAACCCACTATTTGTGGTTTGCCGGTATTCCAATTCGGCTCCACCCCTTACTTTACGTGCTTGTCCCAGTCAAGCTATTGCTTCCATTCACACACACTTCCATTCACAGCCGTACCGGCATTTTCCCGTAAATGACGCTCGCTCGAGAGTGGGGAAATCTACGGAACGACTTTTACGGAACATCGACACCGGATCCCTTTCCCACATTGCGCCGATACGGAATACTTTCAGTGCAAGTGGGAAAGGGGCTTAAGTAAAGCGATCATGTATGTCTGTAACAAGGTATTTTTGGTTCCATAATATTTCTATTAAAGTTAATGACTCAAATACTCATAATAGAAGATGTTCAACCAGAGATAGCAGAAGATGTTGTTGCCCTGAAATATGGCCATGGATGTTTAGTTCTGTATGTTTTGAATAGCAAAGTTAGTTAAAAGCTGTCTGTCTGCACAGCAATATGTAATTCATTCCAGCTATCAATTGGTGCTTTGTTCCGTTTATTAACAACCAGGGAGGTACAAGCAAAATTCCAGTGAAAACCTTGTGAGCTTTCCTCACCTACTTTATCACCGCTCCCCCGGGAAGGATTTTTCCTATTCTATAGAGACCTAAATGAGCTCTAACTGTTAAATAAACATGTATCGCAGTCACTAAATCAGCGGAAACCTGGTAGCATGAACATACAGTAAGAGCAATTAATCAGAACTGAGTATCAGAAGTTCTCCCTACATCCCATTATTGGTAAGATGTAATGGAAAACACTGACCAGTGCTTTTTAATGATGATGATGATGTCATGTTAAAAAAAACCAAAAAACTTTTTCACATACAGTATGAACCCAACTCTGGCAGCTCAAGCTGCCAGAAATGCACAGACCTTCAAACCAGCGTTGTTCTGGCTTCCATGTCAACTACTGTGATGTCCATGCACCGTGAGGAATAACCCTGTTTGGTTCTCATTTCTTCCTCCCGCGTGAACCCTTCGTGATTTTTAATTGGCTCGTGCGTCCGCGGTCCAGCATGTACAGATGTTTGTCTGTACACCTGCCACGCCATTTGCTCCCCTCCGTCGGTGGTCTTCGGGGCTCCAGTCAGGAGATGTTGACTGCTTCTTCCTGTTCCTCGCACACTCTCCTCCTTGATTTGTTAGAAATGGAAGACTCGGTGATGTTAACCTTGCGGGACGTGGTTTGGAGTCCTTGATCCACCTGCTTTGGTGATGGCTGATGAGGACTTCTGTTCATGTCCAAGACTAACTTCCTTCAACCATCCACAGGCATTCCGCACAGATGTTTGCGGGCAGAATTGTCCGTGTCGGGTCTTCTCTTCCAAGTTGTCTTCTATTTGATCTTGTCCCAACGGCTGACACCGGGGTTGTCTGGTTTCTTCTAAGCCACCACGAGGGAAATTGCTTTTAGGATTGTGTCCTGCTCTGGCTTAATCGACCATATGTACTCGATCGACTTGCCCTTCCCCGATAATTGCCCTAATGTCCTCTTCCATTTTGGCTCCGAGATGTTCTCTTGTGCAGCTTAAAGGTGCAGTGTGTAGAATTTACAGAACGGACTTGGCAGAAATGGAATATAATATTCACAAGTATGTTTTAATCAGTGTATGATCACATGACAATTAGACTCGTTGTGTTGGCGTTACCTTGGAATGAGCCGTTTTTTTATCTACATAGGGAGCGGGTACGCTTGCACGGAGGCGGCCATGTTGCACCGCCGCAATGTTTCGTCTACAGTGGCCCAGAACGGACAAAACAAACGCTGGCCGCCTTGTTGCACTGCCGTGGGGAGGGGCATTCAGTTGGTTGCGATCTGCAACCTCATCGCTAGATGCCACTACGCTCTACACACTACACCTTAAGGTTTTGTTCCCAGCACTGTGGTCCAACGTCTACGGGAGAACATTTATTACAGCGATTGATGACAAAAAATTACGTTTCTGCTTGGAACGTGGTAGTGGAAATGGTCAACGCCAGGTTTTGACAGCTAATGCGTCACCTTCTCTAGCGATCCTAGCTACGCATCTAAATTCACATTGAGCTTCTTGGAAGAAGCAACGAAATGCAGAGGGAACGCCCAAAACTCTACTGAGTTACCTAAAGACACTATTCCTTATGTGTGACTGAGGGGTTTACACTGCTGGACTTTTAACAGCAAAAGCTATCGCAGGTCTGCACAGTTTGTTCTGTAAAAGCCGAAGTACCAGCTGCCTTATAACCTTTTTGTTTCGTTTTGGGGTACGCCCTTGTCGAATGTTTTTTTTCTAAGAAACACTTTGTTATTGCAAACGCTATTGGCCCGATGCTTGAATCTGACGTCACACACTGTGTGCATCTTTTTCATTGCCGTAGTTCAACAAAGGTGCATGTGATAGCACTTAAATGAAGCCCTAAACTGAAATGTTGATTCCAAAAATGTGTGTCCCCCCTCCCCCCTCCCCCCAAATAATGTGTTCCATTTCTGGGTTGCCCTTTTTCCTTCATTGAACTGTCTCTCCCTTTTATTGCCAAGTGTGTGGCTGTTCCTGCAAAATGTCTGTTGTTTTAAGTGCGCTCTGCACACTCATGTATTCAATTAGCCCATTTGTTCCCTTTCTGTTGTTCCTCCGAATTAGACGTGACCTGCGTATTTACCCTCCATCCACGACATGAAATATGCGCTGTTACACTTTATCTGAATGAGATGAATGTCTGCAAACTGGGATTTACCATCCACTTGATCTTTGATGATTTATTTTCCCATTCACTAAGTAGCTTTCAAATTGCCATAATTATCTGCAACTTATGTAACAAGGGGATTTCTGGATGGGGGTTGTGGTTGGAAAGGGGCTAACGGAGACGTTAGTATTTTTGCTTAAATAGCAAGAATACTGAGGGGTTGGTTTTTCTCTTGCAGTGGAGGGCACCTTTTCTTGGCTATTGGATATAGTAAGAAGAAGGTTCGCTTTATTGATCCCTGTGGGGAAATGTTGTCCTCTGCATTGAGCCCATCCTAGACATCCAGGAGCAGTCGCGAAGATGATCCCCGACTCGCCGGAGGTCACGTTCAGTGCCACGCTACATATAAGGGTCTAGCACAAAGGTCCTTTTTGACGGGACAGGGCGGCGTGGCTGGGATGTTGTCTGGTATTGAGTGACCCAGACACGGGCGCTCATGCCAGACCTGCCTGCTGTCAGACGGCCTTGTTTAGACAGCCTGTTCAAAGCCAAAAACGGCTCTCTCCGACATCCAGACAAGCTCTTCATATCGCTCAGTCGTTGTCTGCATTAGCTGCCACCGGCCAACGAGCCCAGCCATTAGATGTGGGTTCTGACTTTGGTATTTTCAAACAAGTCAAGATGAAAAATGAGCCTTGCCATGGAGGAGTCGTGCCGTGCAGCCAGTACGGAGATGATGTGAGGCTCTAACACCACAGATCCCGTACCTCTTTCCGATCTGCTTGGTATCCTAAGCCCCGGGAAAAATGAGAACGCCCCTGTTCAAAACACATTAGTCTTAACTGAGGTATGATTTACTCCGTATGGAGGGTTGGATATTTAAATAAATCATAACTCTCTTGAGGAGATTTGGGGCTGACTGAATTAGCTGTTTTCCATACAATATGCCGCAGATAAACAATTTCCTTGGCTCGTACGGAAGAGAGGGGAGACAGTTTGAGATCTAAACAGTCCTTCAAGAACTGGGTCACGGTGTGTGTGTGTGTGTGTGTGTGTGTGCGTGTGTGTGTGCCTGTGTGTGTGCCTGTGTGTGTGCGTGTGTGTGTGTGCGTGTGTGTGTGTGTGTGCAATCGGTTTGACACTCCCATACTTAACATGAAGCTCGTATTTGGTTTTGTAATATTATTCATCAAGGTATGTCACAAAAAAGGCCCAGATAGATAACTTATTGTGTCCCCAAAATGTCTCTAAATGGTTGTCTGGCTCATCTAAGTCCATGGGTCAGGGGTGTTGCTAGGATTCAAAGACATCAGGGCCTTAGCCCGAGTAGGCTCTGACCATTTTGCTGCTCTAGGCAAAACTGTCAGGGAGGGAGCGATCGGGCGGCCGCCTATGTCACCTATAGGAAGAGCCGGCCCTGCAGGGCTTTTTTTTTTTTTTTTCCCGATCGGGGGCTATTCATAAAACAACATTTGGGCCCCGAAGCCCCGGACGCCCACCCCTAAAACGACGTCCCTGCCAAGGGTGTAGCTGGCTCAGCGACGGGACCGCCGATCGCACAGCCCGACATGCCTTCACGAGAACTAGCATTCATATGCTGTAATGCCATGATGAGCTCAAAGATGCGAAGCAGCGCGGTGCCAAGTCTTACTGTCGTAATGCGTTGGAAGCCTCACAATGTTGTTTTTTTTATGCACAGTGTAGTTTCTTGGCGTCCATTGTTACGTATAATTTCCCCAAATGCAGCAGATTTAGTTCTCCCACACATGGGAGATGAATGATGTGTGAACGAGGACGCCGCCAATGGGCCCGGCGTTTATGTCAAAATTTCATCCTGTTATCAGATGCAAACCCTCGCTTTGATCAGGAATTTGGACGGAGATTTATCAGGACCTCGGTCCGGCATCTCCGATCCCATGCATATAATTGTCGAGCATATGTTTGTGTGAGTGTAAAATACACAATCCGTGATGGACTTTACGAACATGTGTTACAAATAGGTTGTCTCCCCTGGTGTATAATTTTATTGTCTATATAATAAATGGAATTCCGTCTCACAGGATTCTTAATGCCATGTGATCGTGTTTCTCTTGGTGTTGTTGCAATATACAACAAAACTACCTTGAGAGCACCTCAGCCAACCCCGTTGTTTACCAAAGAATATTTGTTTTTTCAGACATTAGTAGAGAGAGCCATCAGGTGCTGCTCGGCGTGAAGATTCTATAAATTCACAAAATCTTCCCAAATTTGTCCGTGCCTTGATTCTGTCTTTGTTCTATGTGACTACTAAAGGAAAAACCCAGATATTTTTTTAAGCAAGACCTTTATTTTTCAAACATTAGGACTTGGAAGCCGACCCAAGTGAAGTCAAGTCAGCCCAATCCCTCCCAACAACCAAGAAATAAGGCTCAAGGTTAAAAAAAGTATCCGTCTTTCATCTTGGCAGTCGGCGATAATTATTATGGTTTGATTATCGAATGTTCTCCAAAACATTTTTCGGTCTGTTCTCCAAACCCATGTTTCATTCTGTCTTGACGGGGGTCTTCCAGACTGCTTTCCAGTCGCCCAGAACGAGGTCAGACTGGATCCTTTACGTTGGATGGCTTCGGACTTTGAAGTTCCCTAATGATGACATCAAACTGAGCAGATGCAGCCACGCTCGCCCTCTCCCCCCTGCTCCCAAATTGTGAGGTCCAGCGTGAAGCTCGTTCCGAGAGGAAGTCACTCCGCTGCGGAGAGAAGGGGAAAAGGGGGCCGAGGGAAGAGAGACAGAAAAAGAGTACCATCTGGCCGAGCCTGGGAAGCGGCGCAGGATGCACGCGCCAGGTGTCATTGACATAAATGGTGGTGGGGGAAAAAAAAAATAAGAAAAATAAAAAAAAGACATGATGAAATGGAGCGGGCGGTGTTGACGGCTTGACCACCTCCAGCGTCCAGCCCACCGCCGCTGATTGATCCAAGCACGTCTCGTTTCCCTGCGTCACATCCTGCCCCCGCGGCACGGGACCCGCCCGGCGGGGTTCAGCACCCGGGTCGCCGGATGCCGGCTCTCGGGTTTTTTTTGTTTTTTTTTTTGTTCTTTTTTTCCCAGAGATGATGTGAGGGCGGGCCGTCGTCGGGCGCTGTTTGTTTGCCTTCTCATTTACCGTCCGCCTTTCTTCGTCAACAGGAATGCGGCTTGTACTTTGTGAATAAAGGGACGTGTGTAGGCTCGTGATGAATGTGCCGCAGCTGCCGTGAGGTCGTGTGTTTGGGGTTGTAAGTGCTGGTCTGGCAGATGGAGTCGACCCCCCCCCCCCACCCCCCCTCCGGGCCGCTCACGTGAGCCTGGCTTCCGGGCCGCACGCCGCTGGGTCGGTAATTGCCTCGGAATCAAATGTTCGCCGGCGCAAAAATAAAAAAACGCGCTCCTCCGCAGCCGCGGTTGGGCCTTGCTCTCCGACCCCCGGGTTTAATACTTCCTCCGGCCCCGCGCAACACTCAGGATGTTGCTCCCGGGTTGGGAACTGTCAAACAGAACAGGAGGTTCAGGGTCTAGTCAAGCACACACAATAGGTGACGGAAACACTTGCAGCCCTGATGGGAAGAGCTAATGTGTTTAATCTCTTTCTCGCTCTCTCTCTCTCTCTCTCTCTCTCTCTCTCGCTCGCGCACACACACACGCACACACACACACACACACACACACACGCACACACACGCGCACACACACAGGCACACACACAGGCACACGCACAAATCCAACGAGGAGTGAGGCTTGAGCCTGCTGGATCCATTATTTAATCACTCTTAAATGGTCTTAGGTTGTGATTTCTCGAGCGCCAAACAGAACGTTTGGTTAATGAAGCGAGGCCCGTCCCGACGATTGTTTTTTAGATCAAAAGGCTTAAACAGAAAGGTTTTTGGCGTTATTAATTCCATTAAAACAAATTACGTCCGAATCGTGGCATCTCATCTATATAATCAATTGATTAAATCTATGACCTAAGATGTTGCGTTGTTTCTCTCTGGGGATTATTATGGGATGTTACACATGTTGACCATGCTTAAACGGATTACACGCTGGTGGACATCGGTTGCTGGTGGGCGTCTCCCCATCAGCCCATGTGTGTATATAATGCGTAGGACATTAGGCTTTGTCTGAGGTCATGTGTTTATGGTATGGTATAATGTGATTGACAGGACCCAAGTGAGACGGGGACCCCCGGATTCCTCCCCTCGGCAGACCGGGACCTCACGCACGGTGAAACGTTACCCGTCGTCCGCCGGGCCCATCACCTCCAACGCTCTGCCCAGCGGAAACGGCTTCGGCAACGCACACGGCGACGGCCACGGAAACTGGCACGGGAGCAGGAATGGAAACCCCAACGCTCACAAGCCCACCGTCAATGGCCAGCTGCAGCGACCGCAGCTCAGCAACGCGCTGTCGCAAGCAGGTAACGCGGGAGCGCGAACAACCTTCTACGACAGGAAGGGAATGTTGTGAAAGTGGGATCGGTTTTCGGTTTCCGTGCACCACTTGACGTTCCCACTTGTCCGAGCTGCGTGCGTAACTAACATCATCTATATGAGCACGGCGATGCATTGATGTACTGTACATCCTCCACTGTCATCACTCAGTGGAACATTAGACATAGGAAGGGCGGGGTGGGAGTGGGAGGGCGGCTTGGCTCGCCCCCCTCCCACCACCCCCACCCCCCACTCCCTCCTCCCCCTGTGTGGTTTGCGTCACACTGGTCAGTGAAAGACACTCGGCTGACATCCCAGCCATGTGCCTCGGGCGGGAGGAGGGCAGATTCCTGTTCTACTGCACAACTTTTACTGTCTGCTCCACAAGCTTCAAGAGAGTGCTTCCATCTGTACGTGTGTGTGCGTGCGTGCGTGCGTGCGTGCGTGCGAGTGTGTGTGTGTGTGTGTGTGTGTGTGTGTGTGTGTGTGTGTGTGTGTGTGTGTGTGTGTGTGTGTGTGTGCGTGTGTGCGTGCGTGCGTGCGTGCGTGCGTGCGTGCGTGCGTGCGTGCGTGCGTGCGTGCGCGTGCGTGCGTGCGTGTGTTTCCGTGGACCCTAGACAAGCGCACGCACAGGGAGAGAGCCGCATGCCTCGCTAACTTTGGGAATCTGCGCTGTCACCTCTAGTGCACGACGAGCGCTTGCCTGCGCCCTGGCAGGAACCAGCCCCAACAACTTGAAACATGACCTGCTCCTTCCTAATTTCATTCTCTTTTCAACACTTCACCCCCCCCCCCGTGCGCCACGCACCAGACACAACCGTGCGCTGTCCAAGTTTCCTTTTTTATTTTTTTATTTTATTTTTTTTAACCCTTCTACGAGGCCGGCGGCTGTTGAACACATTCCCACCGTTAGACAAGCTCCGCTCTCTTTGTCTCTCTTACGCATACACACATCCAAAACACCTTCTCTCAAAGATAAAGCATTTGGAGGCCGGCCCGATGTCTCATACCACCCCTCCCGCCCACATACTTTGTTGGACTATGGCACATCTCCCTCAGCTGCAGCATGCCACTGCCTAGCCGCTGGCACACACACACACACACACACACACACACACACACACACACACACACACACACACACACACACACACACCACACACACACACACACACACACACACACTCCCACACCCTTATAAGCCTCCCCCTCTGCAGCCGGCCCGGGGAAGCGTGTGACGGCGGCGGCCGCGCTCAGGGGAAGGATGCAGCTCGTCTACGGCTCGCTCGCTCTGGTGCCGCTCCTGCTCACCCAGGTGTGTGTGTGTGTGCGCTTCCCAGGGAAGGCCAACCTCACGTCCAGCCTGGACCGCATCAAGATCGTCTTCACGCCCATGGTCTGCCGCCGGGTGTGCAGCGGCGGGCGCTGCCACAACAGCTGCGAGAGAGGGGACACCACCACAGTGTACAGCGAGAACCAGCAGCAGCAGCAGCAGCAGCAGCAGCAGAAGCAGGGATACCGCCTCTGTGAGTGTCCGCTCCGCTCCACGCCGGGCCCTTCTCCTTTTTTGTCCCTTTTTCGTCCGTCCTCTGTTCTTTCAGTCGTCCGCTGTCTGTTCGCTTTCTTTTGTGTCTCCGGACCGGCGTCGCCTTAATCTTTTCTCTCCCGGCGGCCGGGGAGCCTGACAAAGACGGGTTCCCCCGCCTGCGGCGTCTATTCTAAACACCGACGTCGGCGGGGCGGCACGGAGCGAGGGATTAAAAACGGAGAAAAACTAACGGTGAAGTTCTCAGTCAAAAAAAAAAAAAAAGGGTGTGTGTGAGAGAGAGAGGGAGGGAGGAAATGGGGAACGAGCACATTCGAAGCAGGCTGCGTAAAAATGGGGTTTAATCTCCCCCCTGCACACTCGTGGAGCCGGTGGTCCCACGCTCCCAGCACTTAGCCCTGTCTCTTTGTGGTTTACACCTCGCACTCAGCGCCGCCACCACCGCTGCCGCCCATTTAACGTGCTCCCGACCAAGGAGGGAGGGAGGAACGCAGAAGGGGAGAAAGAGTGGCAGCATGAACAGGATTTTATAGGGATTACATTAAACCTGCTATTTATCCAGGGGGCTTTGGTTGTGCCCGTTGGGTGGGTTTTTTTTGTATGAGAAGGAGGGGGCGGGGGTCTATACCAGCGGGAAGAATTCGATTTTTCCTCATCGGTTGTTTTGGATCCTGTCTTCCCATGTCACACACACACACACACACACACACACACAGACAGGACCCCCATCATTCACAGGCTCCCTGCAATAAAAGTGCCGATAGGAACAAACATGCGCGAATGGCGCCGTCTTACACTTCAATGCACCGGTTCTTTAAGGGAGGACCTGGCTGAGTTATGAATATATAAACAGCTTTTTGTTGCAGATTTATGCGCCCATTAATGGCCTTTTGGAACTCGTTTCCCATATTCCAAACACTTCAGTGTCCTGGCACAGCTACTCCCCGAGATTACATTCCTGGCACCTCCAACACCTCCTGTGCGGCAAATTTGTCTTTAAGCTCCGGTTTTACTTTCGAGAAAGGGCCATCGGCCATTATGTAAAAGCGTGTGTTTAAGAGTGTGTTAAAAAGCTGCCTGCCCGTTTAGGCTAGCATCTCTCTGCGTGTTCGGCGAAGAATGTCGAGTGGATCGCAAACAGTTATCTCATGCTCTTGTTATGCTCCCTACACAGGGGCAGTAAAATCCGGACAGATAATTAGAGCAGACACACACGCACACACACACACGCACACACACAGACACACACACGCGCACACACACACACACACACACACACACACACACACACACACACACATACACACACACCCACACACACACACACACACACACACATACTCTCTCTGAGTACAACACTCAGTTTACTGGCTAAAATTAGACAAGTCTGAAGTCTGTGTTTGCTATTGTATGTGCACTTAAGGGTTATGTAAGGTGTATGTGTGTCCTGTCTGTCTGTCTGTCTGTCTGTCTGTCCGTCAGTCCGTCCATCTATCTATCTATCTATCTATCTATCTATCTATCTATCTATCTATCTATCTATCTATCTATCTATCTGTCTGTCTGTCTGTCTGTCTGTCTGTCTGTCTGTCTGTCTGTCTGTCTGTCTGTCTGTCTGTCTGTCTGTCTGTCTGTCTGTCTGTCTGTCTGTCTATCTATCTATCTATCTATCTATCCTCATTCCAACTCAGTGCTGTTGATGCTATGTGACAGGAGGGTTCATACATCACATGCCATGCAGGCTGCCCACTTCCTTTCTGTCTGTCTGTCTGTCTGTCTGTCTTTCCCCGCCCCCCCTCCAGTTTTCCCCCTTTTCTTTCCAGAGTGTGTCGACCAATTGATCCCGCTGAAGGTGGGGTCAGGCGATCCCCATATTAGGAGTTGGTTTGGAACCGACAACCAAAAGACAAAATGGGAAAAACGTGGCTCTTCTTCACGTTTTCATATGTTGCGAGCTTCAGAGTGCCTGATACACACACACACACACACACACACACACACACACACACACAAACACACACACATACATTCTGGTTGCGTCTCTCACTGTCACATAGTTGTGTGGATTCTTCCTTCGCTGATCTTTTGAAGTTTTGAGTTAGATGAGGTCAGGTCAGAAGGATTTGCTAGATGGGAGCAGCATGTAGGCTGCAAGCCCCCCTCCCCACACACACATATACACGTGCACACATACACACACCCACACCCTCCCCCTCCAAACGATAAGAGCAAAGAAAAGGCCTATGGAATAGAAGCACTACTGTCAAATAACATCTGGCGATTGCTACCTTGTCCTCTGGATTTCTCTGGATTTCTCTGAGCGCCTCCCCTTCCCTGTGGCAGACTGCAGCACATAAATCATAGAGTAAGCAAAGCACGCGTTTGGGATTCAATTTGCTGACAGTTGTTTTGCCTTTGATATATTTTGTGTGCGAGCTTTGATATTTTGGAATTTGGTTGTTTTCCTCCGCCTTTGTGTGTCTGTGTCGCCGCCAGCCGAGCAGGTGTTCTGCAAAGAAAACGCGTGCACTTGTTATTTACACCGAATTACCGGATGAGTCATGGTTCTCTATCATCACAGTCATCATCCGGGAATAGGTAATTATTGATATGAGGCCAAACATGCCAAGAAGGAGAGGTGAGCGGCATGAGCCCTGTCTTCGGGGCCATGTTGAAGCTTCATTAACGCCGCATTGGAATGAGGTGTCTGATAACAGAAAAGTTATGGAATAGTTATGACGTGATATTGCAAACTATTTGTGGACACAGCCTACCCAGCACACGCTCTTCCTGTTAGGGATTCGGGCACCCCTGTTTCTAATTATTAGAAGGGACCTCTGCGTACGCGGAAACATAAATCAACGCAATTAAAACTGGCTGTGGAGACTAACGATTTCCCCATTCCTCTGTGATCCCCCCCCTTCCGTTTTTCCTCCGTTTCGCCCCTTTTATTTCTCTGCCTCTCTCTCTGTGTCCGTCCCCCCCCTGCAGTCTTCTGTCAGTTACCTTGTCTCAGCGGCGGTCGCTGCATCGGCAGGGACCAGTGCCGGTGTCCGTCAAACTCCACGGGGAAGTTTTGCCACCTTCCGGCGCCGCCTCCCGCCCGACCCAAGGCCCCGGGCCGCAAAGACGCCGCCCAGCCTGGAGCCCACACCTCCATGTACACCCTGCCGCTGTCCAACCAGCAAGGTGATCACCAGACACTTTGGGCTGTTTGAAAGGGACGTGTTACTCACTTTTTTGAGTATGAATATTGAAAATGGTATACAAAGGTATCAAAGCCTTGTTTATGACAGAGGGATACTGGTACCTGGCAGTAGGCCCCACCATGTCCTATGACTAATATACTCATGTTAGTCATACAACTGTTGAGCACCGTTAAAGACTCCTGGCACTGCATGTACAATAATGACAATGATTTTGGTTGGAAAGGCTCTATGACAGCATATCCACACTATCCATCATGTCTATCTCTACACATTCTTGCCGTACCTTCCGGGCTTCAATTATCTTCAATTATTATAAATGATTGCCTTTGGGTGCTGAAAGTGTGCCCGACAAAGAGACCAATTACTAAACAGCCAGAAATTGACAGGCTGTATTTATTTTTTGGAGCCGATCATACACATTTGCCTTGTTTCAGCTGCAGACTGGTGAAAGCGTATTAAAATCAGGTTTTTAGTCCGTGCTCAACCATTGTGGTGTTTTTGTTCTTTTGTTCTATTTTCGCCGAAGTTAGTATCTTGGCGTGCAACAATCTGGTTACTTCTTTGACTCCTGTGGCCATCTGTGGAGGTCAGAATCTATTTTAGTCCAGGTTTGTAGTATATGACTCACTGAAAAACATCACACTGTTGAATCAGACCTGCTTTTTTTGAACAGGAGTGGATATTGGAAACAGACAAGGCCATTACCCACACTATGAAGCAATATAAAAAAAAGGGGGGGGGGGTTGCTGCTTTTCATCTGTCATTTTCTTTATTTCCTCCCCTCTGTCTTGCGAGTCCAGCCTATCTGTAAGTAAAAGCAGAAGCTCCGTGTTCTCTTGAATGCCATTCCAAAAGTCTATCGATATTTATTAACCGCGGTCCAAAAAAAGACAGTGACCCGGATCGATTTGTCATGTCACAACACAGGCACCACCACCCCCCCCCCGCCCAAACACCACCTGTCCACCCGTCTGTCCGAGAGCCTGTGCATGCGGAGGAATTGCTTTGATGATCCTTGCCTTGCTTCATGTCTCCCTGTCCCAAAATCACACCACTGCTCCCTGTGCGAGAGGCCATGATTGATGGGAAGTGGGCACCCCCTTCCCATCAACCCACACAGAGAGCTCCATCAAAGAGCTCATTGTGACATTTTGTTCACTCCTCAACAAATTTGATTCCAGTCTAAAAACACGTTTTTTTAATTTTTGTTTTAATCACGGAATTCCAAAAAGATGTTATTGTTTTATAGCGTGTTAACGGCTCCCTCCCGTCTGGGAGTTCCCCCCGTTTATATTTCATAACACAATGACGAAATAAAGTCTGTGGAGCAAGTTGTGTGTGGAGTATTTGTTAATAGATATCAAAGTGCTGTGTGTGTATACAGCTTTCATTTCAAACTGTAAACATTAAAGCACACACTTTAAACTGTTTGTGTGTACTCTGGCTGTCCCCCCCCGGTAGCTTCTCTCCATCCATCCCTGGTCAACGTCCATGTTCAGCACCCCCCTGACGCTGAGGTCCAGATCCATCAGGTAGCCAGGGTCCGGCCTGGCCAGAGACCGCCAAACTCCGAGGGGGCTCACTCTGTACAGCAGCGCTCCCAGCCCGGCAACGGCAAAGAACATTATAATAAACCCGTCAGCGGGGATGTCAATGGACACCCACCCACTCACGGGAACGGTAATGGACAGCCACCGACCGGCGGGAATGGTAACGGTCACGACGTACCGCAAAGCCGTCAAAATGGACACGTCGGAAGGTGTTTCCAGGAGACCACTGATGGACAGGTACAGAGGCAAAGTACTTTACAGTTCAAAACCCGCCGCATACACTGTCATCATGAGCTGATCCGCGCCACCTGGTACGTCCGGGGCCCTAGTCCGGGGTTGAAACCGGCAGCGGCCCGAGCGGTATTACCGCAGGAAAATTCCATCGCTCTCCGCCCCTACTATAGCTGCTGACTGCTGCAGGAAGTGGGCCTGTGGCTCGGATTTATGCTGCGCCCAAGATTTACGAGCCAGAGCAGACTGGTCATCTCATGTTCCAGCGGCTCCCAGCGCAGGCATGTTATGAGTCAGGATGAGCTGGAAGGACAAAGGTTAAGCTTGAAATCCACCCCATGTTGTCTGTCTCATGGCGACGCAGCGGGAGGAGGCCTTTCACACGCTCTAACATGGTACCGTTCGCCCTATATGGTACTCCGCCAAGATAATATATGTACGTCAGATTCATTTAAGTCACACGTATAGAGTCACACTTGTTAAGAGGAAGACGAGATGAGGGAGGGAAAAGGGGGCATAAAGAGCGACTCAAGTTGGAGCGCTTAGATTTGGATGGTTGGAAATGTAGTGCAGCATCTGCTGGCTTGGCTGCAATGAGATGCTGTTTTCCCTGCCGGCTTCCATGTTTTGTAGTCTCAACAATACAGTGAGCCAAAGTAGCGATGGCCCCACTCAGCCAATGTTATTTGTTGAGCAAGTTTGCTCATGCTGGAGCGTAGCTCTCATTTTCCATGATGTGTTCTCATGGAGGGGCCGAGGATAAAATGTCAGTCTCACGTTGGGTTTTTTGAAAAACGCCATCGAGTTTCCTCCTCATGCAAATGCCACGACCCGGAGTGATCCTTGCCAGTGTACCAGTTTGTTGTTCCATAGAACAGTCGCTGCCTGAGTTTCATAAATATCCATTGGCAAAGAGTCCGTCAAGCGAGGGTTGATAGGAATCTCCACCGTGTTCTAAGCTCCTTAATGAGACATGCCAGGAGCGGAGCTGTTCCTCAGGCTTCGGTGTTTATGTCCTCCTCGGAATAACACGTTTCAGATGTGTCCGGTTCACTCAGTCCTCACAGATAGGTGCACACGCACGCTCCCACACAAACACACTCCCAAACTCTGTGCCTGCCAATGTACACACCTCGGCACACGGGGAAGGACAGCCCTGTGTACGATTACGCACGCACACACACACACACACATTTGCATATACACACAAACACACACATACACATGCCCAAACACATACAGACATACAGACTCACTTGTACTCATACTCACAAACACACGTAAAATGGTTGTTTTTTAGAACTCATTCTCAGATTTAATACAGATGTGTATTGTTGCAGTGTGGGAAGCCGTTGCCAGGCCTAACCAAGCAGGATGACTGCTGCGGAAGTGTCGGCGACTCCTGGGGTCTAAACAAGTGCCAAAAGTGCCCCACCAAACCAGGTAAGAAGAAGAACATTCTTTCACCGGCCCCCTCTTGTTCTATTCTCTTCTGTGGCATGATTTCCAGACCTCACCATGGTGGAGAGCAAGCCGCTTTTACTTCCATTACAAGTGAAGGGGGCAAAGTAAACGAAAACACATTTCGCATAAAGATGCGTGTCTGGCAGCGTACACCGTAGGGGAGGGGCTATCACGGCATGGAAATGAGGACCTGCGGTTTGAGCTGGTTGGCCACCGGTGCCGTGGCAGGCCCGAAAAACAGCAACAGAGCGTGGTCGTGCACCGATTGCACGGCGAGGTGGGTGGTGCCGCCGCTCACCGCGGAGATGGGGACAATCCCTGGACCTGGCAGCTGTGTTGTTTTTTATATGGAAGTGCTTGATTACATCCCCGGGGGGCCATTGGAGGATATGTTATTGAGGCCCCCATGTGGAGCGACTGCAGCTCGTGAGGACACTCAGCCCTCGTCTCTCTCTCCCGGCGCTCTTAATCCTATTAGGTACATGCTTGACAGTGGGAGATGTCAATTGGCTGTCACAGTCCCCTGTCGTTCCTCGTTCAGGGCCCCGTTCAGCGCCTGACCAGACCTTAATCAGAAGCAGACATCATCCCTTGCCGTCTCCATCTATCACAGGCGCCCATCCATTATTTTCTCCCCTGCTCCTCTTCTTCCCCTTTCTCTCGAGTCTCTGGCACAATTTATTTTGGCTCCCAGATGGGTTTCCTCGCCTCTTCTGTCTTTGAAGTTTCAAGAGGTGAGAGAGAGTTTCGACGGGTCCTTTTTGTAGTTGTTTTTTGGGGGGGCCGGCGCCGCGTCCCAGGTTTTTTCGGATTGCACACATTTCATTAAAAGATGACGGAGAGAGGAGCAGATAAGAAAGTAGAAAGGGCAGAAAGAGATAAATGAATTGGTCGCACGTGAGTTACAACGTTGTCTGCGGGGGGCGTTCATGAGGAAGGGCTTTGGATTCTCCTCAAATGTTATTTTTTCAGGAGAAATGATCATGCCCGAATGGCCAATTTACAATGACTAACATGGAGTCAAAAGCAACTAAAAGAAACCTACAGACTATCCCATTCATTTCTTGATGCTTTACGATACTGTTTCGTTTTGATTACTATTTTTCCGTTCTTGCCATGATGAAATGGAAGTTTAGTGAGATTCCTAAGCTTGTCCCTAAGCAGCTTGCTGAGCATGTGATGATGTCACGGTTGTGTTTTTGGATGCGATGCTTACATTGGTGAGTTTATGGCTGGGTGAAAAAACGCTGTTAACTTAGAACATGCATCGGCGCTTCAGGAGGCTGTTGGCAGCCTCTTTTATTGAAGCTGAAGAAGACTGCCAGTGTGACCACAGCTTAATGTCTTCGACAGCATGAAAGAAGGCCTGCAAAGAGGATTATACTGTGTTTTGAATTGGGTTCAGAGGTCATTTTAACAACCTCAATAATGCCGATTTTATGAGAATTTAATAAAAATGCTCCCGTTAAAAATTCTGTCTACATGGGGTGTGTATGTGTTTGTGTTTGTGTTTGTGTGGGTGGGTGTTAGGGCTGGGTATTGTTTTGTGCCAATTGTACCAATACCAGTACCTCAAAGCAGTACCAATAAAGTACTTCATTCAATACCTTTTTTTTTTTTTACTGTACCCATCATGTGAATGGAAGCATTCAGTTAAAATTCCACCACTCCTCCCCATCCAAATGATTTTTACACAAATACGTTTTGAAAGTGCTCAAATTATTCAAATATATATTTAATAACTGTACAAATCGGTACAATGAAGTACGTGAGAAGCGTAATTATAAACAAATAGCCTGTACAGGAGGAAGGATTACAGTGAGGAAAACCTATTTCATTGCACATACACTGTTGTTTTAAAACAGACTTGAAAAATTGTGAACCTATCCTTTAACAGACTGTTGTAGCTGCTGCTGCGGTCGTGAGCCAATCACACGTCGGGTTTAATCAAAGAACGCTTGCGGTGATTGGCTGCGAGCAAAATCATACAAATAATCTTTTTTGTCTAGATCTAGGTACAAAAAGAGTCAAATGCAGGTATCGTTTGACTGGAGAAGTTTTGATACTACTTGGTATCGAGTTATTTCGGTCGATACCTTAAAGGCATTGAGTCCCAATACCCAGCCCTAGTGGGTGTGTATGTGTATATAAGCTATAAATACACAGTATATGTCTCTTTGCATTTCATTTCAAGGCAGGCTCGCTCTCTGCTAATGGCGACATAGACAGAAAGAAGCTTCCCATCAATCCCCGGTGGAAAAGGCCTGTAGTTTTAAAATGCTGTCAACAACAGCTTGCTGAACATTCCAGGCCTGTAATGAGAACCAGTTCAAACTAAATAACTAGTCAAACCCTCGCTCTGGTTTTGGTAAGGGGGGGGGGGCCTGACCTGATCTCCAAATTGTGTTTTCCGATAGCAGCCGACATGTAGGCAGATAAAACTGTCTTCATGTCTCAGAGATAACTGCTGATTGGTCGAGGCAAGGGGAAGGGGCAAGTGTGGAATCAGCGGACGCAGACAACTTGCTTCACCGCAAATCCCATGTGAAGTGCGCTGCAGAAAGTGATCGCAGCTCTTTGGAAGTGATGCAACTCATGACTAATGGAAAGCTTACCCTTGAAAAGGAGCGAGCGTTACAAGATAGTATTGTTTGCTTTACCCGAAGCATTTCAGGGGGAAAAATCTCCATCAGTAAGGTGATCCGAGGTTGACTGGGAAACCCTCAGAGCGCCCCGACTGTGACCATTTCCACAGAGCCGGTATGGCCGGGTGACAGCGCTGTGTCGCCGGGCCTAGCTCGCGGCCCCTCCCTTAACCCTGTGTTTCACAGCTAATGGAATTCCGCAAGCCATTTGTCTCCCCGTCTGTCATTGTTGGGCAGCCTTCCTCCCTGTGACTCTCCCGCTCTGCGATGCTGGGATGCTTCCCAGGGAGTCGGACCGGGGGTCCCCGGGGGCTTGAATGAATCACCCCACCCACAGGAGCCTTGGCCTCCTCTGCCACTATCTCCCCGGGCCAGCGAGGTCATTATGATGTCACCGCCCTCGCACTGTCACTGCCCCACGAACGCTCCGTCACACCGCGCCCTGCTAACTGAGGTAGTCTATCTTTTCACTCCCATCCCCTCTCTTTCTTTTTCTCGGCCCACTCTGTCTTCATAGATCTAAATAAATGCGGTGACGGTGCTTTTTGATGGTGCAGCAGGGGAGCGCTCCTCCCTCCCTCACGGATCATTCCACATTGCGTTCTCACTCCTCCAAGGTCTGCCATCCATTCTATTAATCTGTCCCTCATCTCCAGGCAAAATCCCCCGCTTATTACTTTTTATTAGAGCTGATCAAGCATGAACACTTGTTAACGACGAGCGAGGAACGGAGATTTGGTGACTCCGTGCTTGAGGAATAGGAAGAGCGGAGCAGATGCGCCGCTCCGCGCCAACGTTTCCACGCCGCGCCAACTCCTCACATTGATTAGATAGAAACGTCACGCCATTTTAACAACTTTTGATTCATCGATGTTGACTTAGCTTTATCCAGGCACAACTAGAGAGATGGAATTTATTAGGTGGACAGCGGCATGGCTAATCAGACCCTAGCAGACCTAACTGCTTTGGGAAATAAATCCTAGATATCTGTCTCATGGTACAAGGCAGTGCGCCAGTCAGTTGGAGGCAAAGGCATATCAAGTTTGTGTTGCCTTCCCTGAGACAAGGCAAGCAAAGGGTATTTTTATGTACCATGGTATGGCTTCTTTTGGCATCGGCCCTGGTGGTAAATATTCCAAAGAGAATTGGGAATCATGGTGGTGTATGTGTGTGTGTGTGTCTGTGTGTGTGTGTGTGTGTGTGTATGTGTGTGTGGGTGCGCGCGCGTGTGGGTGTGCGCGTGTTTTTCAATGCGTTTGATTCACGATCTTTTGCCATCAGCATCTTGGACAAGGTTATAATCCGTGTTTGCAGAACTACAAAGGGGGACGTGAAATGGTAATTAATGGAAACAAAGCAAAGTCTATTTTAAATAGAGATTTGATTTTACAGAAACAACGTTGCATTCATCAAAGCGCTCCATAATCCTTTGCTGTTGTTTACTATTACCATTGGATTCCCCTCTTATATAGTATAAAGAAACAATTAGGGATGTGCAATATTGTTTCCCGACAGAGTTAAGCTTTAAGTATTAAATATCTCTCTGCGTGTATCTTTACGTCATCAGGAGCATGTTGGTATTAGACCATGTGGCTTTCACATCTGATTCAACTCTGTTTGACTGGCATGGCCACATTATTTACATGGCATGTGATATGGACCATGCCAAATTGGTAAATGTGCCGTCTGCCAAGAAGAAATTCTGCTTTAAAAGCAAATCACTTCCTTTCAAGCCTGTTTGATCCAATCAGCCATTGGCCCAAGGTTTTAGTTGGGATGGATTTGTCATATTTGATTGTCAAAGGAAAAACCCTCCCTAGTGATTAAAGAGTTATTTTTTTCCCCCTGGTTTTCTTGTTGACGGCACCAGTTTATCCCGTGGTGGTTTGGTGGGAGGCACATTTGTTGGATGAAAGGGGAATTGGCCTGTATGTTATTTTCTTATAGAATGGCACCCAATGGGATGGAAAAGGAGACTCCTGTTTCTCTTTCCCCGCCTTGTACTCGTCCCTTCCTTTCCCTGATCTTCCACTGCTCTTCGGCGCCTTCGGGCATCTTAAAGGGCACAGACCTCAAAAATGCCTCTCGGGCAGACCCCCGGTAGCCTGTGATTGATGGGCCAGTGCGACCTCGAAACGGGCTTCGCTGCAAAGCACCCAAAGGATAATTGTATTAAACCGCCAATTAAAGACTTATCTCCGGCAGAGTAACCCGATTGACAGGGCGCCCTGGTCGCCCCACCTTCGCTTCCTTCCCGTATTGTGTCCCACAATTTGCATAAGCCGTCCTTTCACTTCAGCCTCCCACAGCCGTGCTCGCCCCCAGAGCGATGTTGACTACGGATATCGGGGGAGGACTTGAATGGATGTTTATTTCGATTTCTCATTAGGACTGTGCTGTCAACCAAGAAGTTCCGGGAAATGCGGATTGCATTTTGCATGGGAGATGGTCCAAGCAAATATTATTGAACGGATGCCAGTGTAGCCCACAATACCAAGGGCTGTTCAAGGACGATAAATTAGTGAGGGGGGGGGCAAAGTCTTTTGGTGTCCGGTCCTAAATGGGATTGCCAACCATCAGAAATCTCTGTCTGCGTTCTGAGTGTAAACTGGCCGGTCTGGCTGTGTGCTCTATGCTACAAGGGCAAACTAATGATGGGCTGTCTGAAGCCACTCTTGCATGCAGTGTAAGTTGACCTTAACTGACATCATTGTAGGGACCCATTTCTAAAAATAAACAAAGGGGTATCCAAGGAAACAATCCACAATTAACATCTGTAAAGAATAACTTGTCCGCACATTATTAATTTATAGTTTTAGAGAGGATGTCTGTCTTTTTCTCAAGCCAGGATAAGACAAGATGTGACTCGAACATGACTCAGCCTGAACTTGTTAGCGACTGCGCTGGTTCTCTCCTCCCCGCTAATAAGCTTTATTGAGCAACCCCCCCCACCACCTCCATCACCACCACCACCACCACCATCCCCGCCGCCGCCGCCCCACACCCCTTCCTCTACCCCTCCCACTGGGTTTCCCTTGGCATGTGCGCCCTGCTGTCACTTAGGGCAGACTTTCCCTGATCCCATCTCCGTGGGAGGCCGTACCCACCACCCCACCACAAGAGCTCATTACTCGGAAACCTTGGAGGGGGATTAGAGCGGAGCGAAGAGAGGGTTGAACTGGGCAGACAGGATCAGGGGCGTCGCTTTGACACAATTACCCCTTCCAACCAACCTCCCACCCCTCGCCGACCCCCCAACCCCACCACCCCCTTGCTGCATGGCAGGGGAGCCCCCTTTAGTCTGACCCAGTTTTGCTCTGTCAATCCTTGGGCACCTCTCCTGGTCCACTGGGTCACAGCGGGACCAAAACACAACTCGGAACGTCGAGTTTTGTTCACAGGACATTGTTCTGGAAATCGGTAAAGGAGGCAACGATTCCGGTCAAGATGGACTGAGCATGAGCTGTCTATATGGTATATTTACAGTGAGTTAGTATTCATATTCAAATGTGCTGAATACCCAAGGTCTGTCGTTGAGTTCAATACTAAGCATGATGATGCCAGAGCGCAGAGATGCTCTCTAAAAGTTCCTCAAAATTGAAATTTGTTCTGGGTGGCTCCTTCGCAAAGGAAATCTTTTTGGCTCATTGAGACCGCCAGACCCAATAGAGCTTCTTCTTCTTCATCTTCATCTTCTGCTTCGTATTATTATTATTATTATTATGATTATTATTATTATTATTATTATTATTAGGGCTCCAGGGCTGGATCCCTAATATTAATACCATAATAACCCTAATAAACCCTGGAACCCTATTGTTTCTGCGCTGATATTTATTACAGGTACTCTTCACCTAACGACCGAGTTCCGTTCCTAGGACCAGGTCGTGAGGTGAATTGGTCGATAAGCGAGGACCCGCGTTATTTCCGCGGTAAGGGGGCGTGGAGATTGTGAACACCAGTGTAGTGAATACTGACAGACAGCGGGAATGAGACTGAGACTGAGAACAGTGATGCGCGATGAGATGCTTGACGCTGAGACGCAGCGCGCACGCCCCGGTATGGCATATACAGACTGGTCAGAGAGTCTGGTTGTAAGTCCGAACAGTCACAAACAGGTTGAAGTTGAAGAACGTTGGTACAACGTGATTGGTTTGAGGAGCGGGGCGCTTTGTGACATCATCATCCTAAGTTATACAAGTCCAAGCGTCGTCTCTCGGAAGCCATTGGCATCCATCGTCTTGCCCCCTGTGGACTGCATAGCGTTTGCTATGTGTGGACTGCCAACCCGAGCAGATGCTGCGTTTTATGGGAACTCAGAAAAATGAAACTCGTGCCGCGTTTCACATGACGCCAAAAACTATAATCAGTCACAGAAGTCGTTTTCGCAACACAGGAAGTTCTAAGACACTTTAGATGAACCGTCCCTTTCTTTTTTTGTCCGCACTGCGATCCAGGAAGGATCGGAATTGTTAAAACACCATTCTTGAGGGACATATTTTGCTCCTACCCCCGGCCAGGGGCTAAACGACACAAGAGGAACGTTCAGTGACGTAAGTCCGCAGTGATTGGTCGAACACATCGGCCAATGAAGCACCGGTAACCGACATACTTACCGACAAAATACAACAAGAATAAATACAACTGAAACATTAGTGGCACTCTAGAAATTACAAATGACGGAGTGCGACCTAACCTGGATGTCAGAGTAACGATCACAATGTCTGTCCTGCACCATTATTTGGTAAAATACACAATTACCCGCTTAATGACAGACATTTCAGCCTGCCCTGTCGTGTGATCTTTATAAATACTGGGATATTTTGCTTTGTTGTTTTTGTCCATATGTTTTGGCCAGCTTTTCAATAAAAAAATTACCTGACATGTGTTGTGGTCATTCCTCCAGAATGAACACTCACTTGCTCTATTTTGCAAAAACAAAAAACAAAGAAAAACAAACATGTTTGATTCAAATTATATTCAACTGGTCTAACATTTGAGATTGAAGAATTGGAGAATTTGGAATTGGTGTCGATATTAAACGACGGAACCTCGGAAAATTGTAACTGTAACTTGACTGAACTGGACTGTCTATTGCTGCCTGCAGCTACAGTATATTTATTATTATTATTATTATTATTATTATTATTATTGTTTTTGTTATTATTATTATTATTATTATTATTATTATTATTAATAATAATAATAATAATAATAATAATAATAATTAATAATTAATAATAATAATAATTTTATCCTCTTTTCCATTATTTTGTTTGTATGATGAATCACGAAATAACCTTATTTGGCAGCTGCAAAATAACTTTTAGTCTTACATAATCCAAGTCCCAGCTTGCACCCTGTGTAAGAAATAAAAGAAAAACAAATGATGTTGGTTTCCAAACAAATATTGGAGCACTGGGGCCCAATTTGGTGCCTGGTGACATAAGAGGGCAGATCAGTTGTAGAGATGTCGGGTTCTTTGACTTCCAGCGAGAGTCTCCCCCGCATCAGAATAGCGCTCCCTGTCAATTACACATTATTCTACCTTTTGCCCTGGCCAGAAAAAACACAGTGCACTATACTGTACTACTATACTATACCTCTGTTTACTGGAGCACTCTGCCTCACGAAGACATGTGGGGTTTTCGTTGGCTACGCTCTGGTTTGGGAACGTGTTTCTTTGTTTTTTAACAGTTGACTGACTTGACTGCTTGTGTTGGTTGGTGTGGCAGTGAGTTCCAGTTGTCTCAATAAAGCGTATCAGTGTCCAGCATCAGCAAATTGTAATGAGGAAAGAATGATTCTCAGGGTCGGCCTCATCCCGTTCTCATCAGTCGCGTGGTGGAGGTTCTCCTTCAAGCATGATTTGAGTCCCATCTTGGTTCAAAAAACTTCAAAAATCTGCGAATAATTACGCCATTTCTCTTCACAACTCATCTCTGATTACAATCTCATCGAACCCCACTCACTTTGTGGCGCTCACAGACGTACATACAAAAACATACAAATGCTCACCAATGTTTCCCCCCTTCAATATGATAGTCACCCTGACCTCTCGTCTTCTTCATCCATTACTGGAGCAGGAATGCCGAGTGAGTAAATGATGTCATGTGACTATATGGTCTCATTGGGGTATTAATGGACACCCAGTGTTTTTATTGCAACACTTTTATGAACATTGTAAGTACCCTGAAGGACACATCACAATGTTTTTATTGCTTCACTAAAATAGGCTCAGGTAAAACTATCCTTGGCCTTACATAAATCATCACTCCTGCTAGAGCAGTCAAAGGTCTTTTTTTTGCTTATTTTGAACCTATACATAAATAGACTATTGATTACCAGTAATGCAGCCAAAATCACTCGTTGAGTCATCTAATGTTTAAAAATGCAAAATCCAGATGTTAACCACTATTAGCTTATAATAAGAGTGAGGAGAATTTGGGATTTTATTATAGAGACTTCGACAGATCGGGCTTCCTTGCTGGCGACTTGATGACAGTGAACGCGAAACACAAAACATTGAAAAGTCAAATTATTAAACTGTGGAAAAATTACTTGAAACTAAAAATTATTACATTTTTGATAAATATATAAATGTTATAATTAATTTTTAGCACTTTGTTATACAAAAATGCAACCTTTTTGATACTTTGATACCTTGATACTTTGATACTTAATACTTGATACTTGATACTTGATACTTACATTGAGAAATGATTTTGTGGGAGCCCTTTGGCCAATTTTATCTGCGAATTCAGTTTTAATGTGAAGCAACACTGTATTTATATATAGGTTTAAATCAGCAAACCTACCCCTTAAGGCATTTTCGGTAGTATATGTAGAATTTCACTGTGTTTGACAAAGGTCATGTTCTTCCTGAGGATATTTACGATATGCACTCTATATGTTCTCTATGTGTCCATTTGGGTCGGTGATGTGTAGGAAAAATGACTTTAAATGACGTTGACTGTTATTGTTATATTCTGCTGGATGGCAATGCTTGTAAATGTGGTTGATGGAGATCCATTTACATCCACTCACTCTGGTGTCCCACAGGGCCCAGCTGTGGGTCCCCTCATTTCCCCCCCCTCACCAAGACACTCACATCTGTAAGTGATATGCTCTCCTCCAAGAGCTAAGCTCCTCTTCCCACCCTGCTTTGAATGTAATGCTTTGTAATACTGAGGCATTGCATTGTGTGGACATTTTATTTTCCTCAAGTGTAATTTGTTTCTATTCTCATTTTTGCAGCTTATGCAGTGATTGCAAACGGCCAGGTTGAATGTCCCAAAGGTTACAAAAGGATGAACCTGACCCACTGTCAAGGTAAGCCATGAACTCTTTTTTTCAAGAAACGTGTTTAACCCTCAGTTTTTACGTGCGTTTGACAGATAACATAAACATATCTTCAAAAACTTTACGATCAGTGCAATGACTATGATGAAAACACATTGTCCATATGGTCCCATGGATATAGGGGCCCCCTCGCGTATTTATAAAAGTTTTCCTCACTGTATGCAAACCTATGGAAACCAGGCCAATGCTGCAATCAGCTCTGTCAAGGGTCAACATTCTCGGCCTTCAATAAGCCCCAAGGGTTACTGTTTTAATCGCTCTCCTAGATTATAAGGGGGAGGGTGGCGGGGAGGTGGCAAAAACTTTTGTGCTGGAGATTATTTGCAGGTAATGCAGATTTAGCCTTGGACTCACTACCAGCTATGTAGCCCACCCACAGTGTGTATCCCAAACCAACATCCAGTATTTTAAACTATCATGTGTTGTCTGCGGCATTTCATAATACTCACACTAACTTGAATACAATGGCCAAATACTTCGACATAGTATTGCTTCATCTATGAACAGAGGTTAATATGAAAACGGATACAAGCATTTGGAATATCTCAATGAAACTTGAATTGGCATATCCTATAAGCAGTGTCATGGATGGTTGAGCAGGCGGGTGTGTTTGTCTCACTGCCCACTGACTTAATCAACTATATCATAATCCAATGAGTAATGCTTTCTGGTGCACTGTGCAACAACATCATGGTCCTGTGGACAACGGTGACTTCATTAGTGACATCCACTGCTCCAGGTTCAACAGGTTCTCCTATATGTTCAGTAAAAGAGGCCTGTTAAAAAAATGGGGAGGTGGGAAATCAAGCATTCCACCGCTCTTTAGAAGGAAGGAAAGGGCTGTGTACACACTTAGTGTCGTCCAAAATGGTGTTAAGAAAGAGTAATTTATCTTACTTTTATTCTTGCTTGCGTTCTTATAATAGCTTCAAGATGTTCTTTCCTTTCGGTTGCTTGTTTCTGGAATTTCCCAAAGCAAAGCTGACAGATACCCACAATATTTACTGCCCAGCATCAAGGACTTTGTCTTGTTCAGCCATTCCTTAATTTCCAAAATAATATTTTTAATTTCCATCCCACAGAAGGGCTGCCAGGCAGTGAAATACCTGGTTTTCTTTGGGGGTTCTTTTCATTAATATCAGGATAGAATCCAGCCTGCCAAAGTGTGGCTTGTATCCCTAAGCTGCTTGCGCCGCACAGCATTTACTGGAACAAACCAGGACTTGTCTCATATCCTGGATCTGAAGTCAGTATCTCAGAATAGGTATGATTCACCCGTCTGTTGCTTTCCACTCTGGACACTGTTTCTGCGAAGCCCTGATACCGAGACAGGAAACCTATCAAGACGATGTTCTAAACATTTAAGGCTGTTCAGCCGGCCGCTTATTATCAAATCGTGTTAAATGATGGGGAAAAACGTGAATGCACAGAGAGATGCCGTCAGACGTGGGAGATGGTACTAAAATGGTTATTTGGAGGGGATTCGCTGTGTGACGCATCCCTTCAAAGAATAGGCCATTACAATTTTTCACTATTTCTCTGTTTATTCGGCTCGACTTGGAAAAGTTACCGAGGAGTTTTTAAACACATATTACTATAGTGATATTTATCAAGCTGCATAGGGCTACAGACCGAGGCCAAGATTTTCCTGTACGGCGATTCTAAGAAAATTTTGGCCAACCCTCTAAGTAAAGGTCAATTTGGCCACTGAGCGGCATACTTATCCCTATTAATTGCAGCTTTGGCAAGATGTTGAAAAGGATCATTTTCCATACATAAAACCCAAGATGGATTGGCTTTTGCCGCATAATTTAGAGCTTACAACCGCCTTGTGTAGGACTTTAAAATGAACACGCCAATATATTCTGGAATTACACATTTTTCAAAGCCAAAGACCTCAGACTACAGGGTCGTCTGAGGTCACAACAGGCATGTTGTCACATTAAACAAGATGTAGGGGGACCCTTTGACTGTGGCAAAAGTGAAAATAAAGTTAAAATAATACAATACCATCGTGAAAGCACTGTTGAAAAGGATCACTGGTGGATGTCTGCGGTTTCCATCTTGGCCTCAACAACAGGGACTATGTGTCTAAGAGAGCGACCAACTGGAAAGTTAAAAGAGGTGTTGAGATTAGTGCTGGTCATGACAGGTCGTCATGGAAGTCAGTTTCAATCCCCTCAACCCACCAGTAGACTGTAACAATAGCACTAATCTCAGACTCAACCAGACCATGGATTAAAGACCCCATGTGATGAAGGCTGAGGCCAGCACCGACTCTAAACAGATAACTGCTAAGGCCAAGTTCATGTGGTACGTACAAACACTGTTGTCCTTAGCCCTGGAAGTGTTTAGAGCAACCAGTCACATGCCTCCCAAGAGAACTTGCTTGTTAGGAACAGTCAACAGGCACGATTGCCCTTATGAATTGGATCTTCCGTATATTTGCTAAGCAGATGACAGTGGCCTTTTTTTTTTTTTCCCCTCACAGCGAAACAGGGGAATGTTTGGATCGTTACTAACACTGCACATGACAGCAGGTTGTTAGACGGTCAGCTATGGTGCCAAGCTGGTTCCTTCCCGAATATTACACAAGTGCCTGTGCATTCATATGTTTACATGCTGTGTGTCCGTATGTCAGCGTGCATCAGAGGCGACATTCCATGTTCAAAAAAGCGAAAGCTCTCCCCGGTGTTTCCAGTAAACAATCTCAGATTTTCTAATTTATCTATACACATTCCCACTCGCACACACACACACACACACACACACACACCCATACACACAGAGAAAGGAAGAAAGTAAGAAAGGGAGATTTCAAGATGAGAGCTGGATCCGCCTCAGTCCCGGCATTTATCAGTCACCAGCCGTTCCCCCCATAAGCTCACTTTTTCCACCAGGAAGCAAAACAACAAAACAAGACCAGATTAATTAGAATTGGGAAAATCTGTGGTGGCAGGCTGTCATGTTCCAGTCATCACGGTAATGGGAACAGTCCTAATGATTTACTCTCTGTTTAACACAGTAGAACAACAAACTCTGCCCCGGTCCCAGTGTGATGGCATGACTAAGAACCTCAAATATGCGCCGTGGCACAGCTTGCCAGGCGCAGAATACCTTGCTCACCTCGTCGGGCTCTGCGTCTCCGGGGTCGGTTGCGTAAAGGAGCCATAACCAAACTGCCGCTCCACCACAGCATCGCTGGCACATGGTTCCCACTAGACGAGCGACAGAGAAAAAAACTTGCCTCCATTCCTTGAGGTAACCTGAAGAAACCATGATATTGGCCGCATTAGAGGGAAGACGCCGAGGAAACAGAGATACTAATCTAAAACATCCCCCTTATTCCTCTGTGTCCGTCCGAACACAATGTTTCGTTGGATGGTTGTGAGTGTGTCTTTCGGTATTTGTCTTCCTCGTGTCATCACCGCAAAAACCCTCATGTATTGTGCTGCTCAAATCAAATTTCACATTTTTTTACAGCAAGTCCCAGCGGCCTGTCTTTTTCATTTACGCGTCACGGCGCGGTTCTCTGCGGGCAGGCATAATTACAATGTGTGCCGAGGACAACGAAAAATGAAAAGGAAATAAAATATTCCACGATACCAAGACAGAATACATTTGCGGCGCGGGGGCGAAACCGAATCTGATTTGATTAGGGGTCGAACATTTATCGGCTAATCGGACGCAGGATGTGCGCAGCCCCCGCGGCGGCCGGAGAGCTTTTAACTGTCGTAGCCGCGCGACTTAAAAAACACCCAAAACTTTACATATTCCGCAGACATCAACGAGTGCTCCATGCCGGGGATCTGCAAGAACGCCGAGTGCCTCAACACCAAAGGGAGCTACCGATGCACCTGCAAGCCGGGCTTCATGCTGGACCACGCCAGGAGCCACTGTGTCTGTGAGTGGCTTTCCTTTCCTCCCTCCGCCCCCCACTGTCCTTGCTGGGGGCCCCCGTGCGCTGACGGACGCGTTTCTTCCCCGCAGCCGACAAAGCCGTGTCGGACCAGAGGGAGCTGTGCTACCGGACCGCCGTGGCCGGCGCCTGTTCCCTGCCGCTCCCGCAGCACATCACCAAGCAGATCTGCTGCTGCAGCCGCGTGGGGAAGGCCTGGGGACCCGGGTGCGAGCGCTGCCCTCTGCCCAACTCAGGTACAGCCCACCTGCACTCACTCTCCAGCCGCCCCCTTGCCCCCCTTCGCCCGGTGTTTGCGCCGGTCCTCTAACCGCGCTCTTTCTTCCCTAACAGTCGCCGAGTTGTGAGTTTTGCGCACGACATGTTCTTGCATATTAAGGATTTTTATTTGTGACTTCATGCGACGGGGGAAAATAAATCGCACAAACTCGAAACAGCAAAGAATGCTCAATGTTCCGTTCGGTCACCAATCCGCTCCGTGCCAGGCATGTAACCGACTTCAAAACAACCAAATGTGTTTGACGTGGAAGGAGACCAAGAAAACAAATCATATTTTGGAGGCCGCATAATTGTGGGAGTCGGTCTTGTGTTATCAAACCCAACCCCTGTGAGAGAAACCGCGCCAATGGACTAGCGGTGCAGCAAAGCGGAGTTAAATATCTTGGCCGAGTGAAACATGGGAGGTTGTCGTCCTTTTTCTTCTTTTTTTTCGGGGGGGGGACTAATCTTCAAAGTGTTCGAGAGAAAGAGCGGGTTTTATAGACTGCCCACTGTTTCCAGTGATTCATGGGGGTTGTCATAGATCAGATATCAGACAGGCTAACCGTCACAATGCTCCTCAGCCTGTCTCTGCATAAAAAGCACTCACACACATGCGTTAACACACACACGCACGCACACACACACACACACACACACACACACACACACAACCACGCACACACTTCCTGATTGTTCGGACCCTGGCTTTTTTTCTCACACAGCCTGACAAGCTGTTCGAGCCATGTTCAGCACAAAGCGGTGACAGCGATCGCTGTGGATTCGGTAACAGTAGCCCCGTGAATCGCACTCCGGCTCGGCTCCGGTTTCACTTGATGTGGCTCCTGGTCACACGGAGCCCCGTTTTTCCCCCCAATTAAGATCCATCACTCAGTGTCCTATCATGTCCACTTCCTGTATTTACACATACGTTCACAGTGACCACATATCTGTCATTGCTCATATCTATATTCCAGACGCTTTGGCATAGGGCTGCTCATTTCAGGTCAGGTAGAGGACGCGGTTCATCCCACTTGTAATGGATTCACCATCGTTGAGGTTTGTTGGGCACCCACACAAAGAGGTGCAATCTCCCCCTTTTATCTCGCGAGCCAATCCGCCATTAGCCTCCAGTGTCTCTACAGCAGTGAGGTGAGAGTTCAAAAGACTCTGACATGACATGACTACGTAATTCCCTAACCGGCACAGCTTTGTGTGTGTGTGTGTGTGTGTGTGTGTGTGTGTGTGTGTGTGTGTGTGTGTGTGTGTGTGTGTGTGTGTGTGTGTCTCCTGTTTGTGCGTCTGTGTGTGCGCGATGAGTGTGTCAGACCTACCCAAACGCTTCCAAATCCCCTCTCTGGCCTGTGACAGCTGTCACTAGGTTGCCAGCTCGCTGCTTTCTTAGTTGTGGATGAAACTCTATCTCCTCCAACACAGTGCACTGTAAAGCGCTGCATGCTTGACATAACAGTATTACACAGATGGCTTATGGTCTCGGTCTCGAACACCAGACAGAAACTTGAGCCGTAATTATACTCTGGCAAGATCTCACGTCAGCTAGAATACCCAAATGCTGGTGGGAAAACAGATTTTTTTTTTCTTCTTCTTCTTCTTCTTCTGAGGCCCATTGTTGTGCTCCTTCATGCTTCCCCTGCAGACCACTTCAAGGAGATCTGCCCAGCCGGTCACGGGTACACCTACTCCCGCTCAGACGTGCAGATATCGCTGCGGCTGCTGGAGGAGGAGGATCTGGGGGAGGCGGGCGCCACTTGGGACGGGCAGCAGCACCACCGCCCGCACCACCCGCACCACCCGCACCACCACCACGACGGCCAGCTCTCCTCTTACCTCCCGGAGCTGCCCTCGCTGCAGCCCAGCGAGCCGCACTACACCGACCACCCCCAGACCCCGCACGTGCCCCGCCCGCCTCCGTCCCCGGAGACCCCGCGGGCGCCCGTCTACCCCCACACTCCACAGCAGCCCAGGGAGCCGCAGCAGCCGCTCCATCCCTCTCCAGACACAGAGTACCATACCAGAGAGACACCCAGACAGCCAGGCGGTGAGAATCTGATGTTTTCATAGACGTAACTGCCATGTTGACTTTGAGGATGATTAACCTTGTTTTTCCTAATGACGACGCTGCAGACGACATGCACTCAGCCTCCGGTATTTATCCAAACATGGTCTTCCCTTGGTCACTTCGATATTGTTGGCAACATCGCCGGCGAAATAAATTTTGGCAACTGTGTATTTTTCTACAAAAAGGAATATTTGGGGGGCGGCAAAGATGTATTAGGGGTTTTTTGGTGAGAATGTAAACATCAATAGGATGTTTTGATCTCCACAAATAAATTGTGCGTCCACGGCCCTGGTCCGTCCTCCGCAGCGCGGCAATAATCCACAAAGGTCAAACATCTGCAGCTTCAGAATTTCCTGGATGTTTTCCTCTTCCCCCCCGTTTTCGCCGTTATGAGACAATCTTGAGCCGCGGCTGCCAAATACAATGTGATTTATATGTGGGGAGACAATTCCGCAAATATTTAGGGATTTTTGCCTCCATTGTTAGAGATAAAAATCGGTTTCCTCTATGCGTATGCCTCACATTCGATCTTCTTTCTTGTCTCTATCGACATCTCATTTATTTATTTTTTTCATTCTAGTATCTAGCTTCCAAAATTCACTCAACAAAAGCTTTTTTTTTTTTATAAGACATGAAGAGCTCAAAAGCTGTTGGCCAAGTGCCCAAAGAGAACAGAGGCTGGAGATATTCTTGTTAAATTGGCCAGAATGTAAGGTTGACCACTGATAATCCCACCTCTCCCTCTCCCTCTCTCTCGCTCTCTTCCTCGCTCTCCCGCTCTCCCTCTCTGTCTCTCTGTCTGTCTCTCCCTCTCTCTCTCGCTCTCTTCAGCAGATGTGGAAACACTGAGCCCGGTGAGTTCCACACTCCCTGACAATTTTTGGCCACATGCTTTTCAAATGTTTATCTGAGAAGGAAAGGTTCTCGCAGTCTTAGCATTAAAATACTTCAGTATATATGCTCTCCAAAATCCAATTAGGTAGATTTGCATGCTTAATAGAGTTTAATATAATAAACATAAATATGATGGTTTAATCAGATGTGTGTTTTTTGAACCAAAATTTTTTTTTTCTTTGCTTCTAGCCGACGACTGACTCACCTCTAAAATATCCAGGTATTTATTGCCTATCCCCTTTATTTACTGTAGATTCATGTTCCCATGCAGTATTTTCCCATGCCACATGTGGCTTGATATATCGCCCAAGAGCAAATAGAAATTCTTCTTACTTAAAGTCAGTCAAACTCATGATCCATTTTCTATAAATGCCTTCTGCACAGCTGGGGCAGTCTTTACCCTTCAACAAATGAAAATATTGGCAAAATCCAAACGCCAAAACCATTATATGAGTCCAGTTGATTTATATGTGTTGTTGTGCTGTTTTTAGTCCGGGAATAACATACAGGGTCTTTATAAGGCTGCCATGCTAACGGCCACGCTCTAGAACTCTTATTGCAGTGGTGGTTTGAAAAACACACCGTATATCACTCAGCCTGTACAAACAGAGAAATCACACTATGAAACAATTTAAGTGATTTATCCTTTGGGTACATTGAGAATTTAACCCGCTCGACCCTAATTCTTCATTTCCTCTCAGAGACCACACCAGACTCTTCCATGGTTGACTTGAAGCCGGACTCGGAGGAATCGGCCTCGGTAGACGCGGCTTTCAGAGCTCCAGGTGAGAGAGAGCAACAGCGGCGCCATGGAAACCAAGTGATTTAGGGACGACCACGGCTGCAATAAATAAACCGCCTAATGCAACTGGATTCCGTTGCCTGGCTTCACGCCACGCGGCCATAAAACAGAAACACGGAGGCAGACAATTCATTTTTTAATTCTCGGTTTCACCTGCCAGCGTAACACAGAGCATCCACTTCCATACATTTATTATATACACACACACACACACACACTAGAACTGGGCCACAATGACAAAATCAAATATCTTCATATACTGTATCTTTATATATTTTATATATATATATATATATTATTCTGGGGATGACACTCGGTGCTTTCATAACAGACATTTACACGGAAAAAAACAATCATTATTAATGTGGATATTATGACCAAGCAGGTAGATGCGTGGATTAGAACTGTCTATGAAGTTCAGAAAACTGCGTTCATTTCCTTTAATGTAACCTTTAAGACAACATTTAACTATATCACAATATTATCAGAACCAAAATCCCAGATGATATTTTTTCCATATCACGATATATATACATGTTGCCCAGCCCTGTCTGTGGTGTCTGAGTGTGTGAGAGAAGGAAGGAGATACAGTATATAGAAAAAGGACATAGTGAACCGCCACTCGAGAAGCCCATGGACTCTCTCCTTCGGACTGAAATGGACAAGAACAAAAAGCAGTGAAACGCACCCCTGAACGGTTCCTCTCTGTAAGAGATCCGCACCCCCGGTCAGGACACTTTGAGACTATAAAACCTGTTCGCTCAACCGAGACCCCAACTATAAAACGGCAAGATGGCTCCCACGGATAGGAACATGTGTCATGTGGAATGAACCACTTACTCTCGGTTGGGGAAAGGGTAGATGGTGTGTCTGCATGCAGATGTTTTTTTTATTTAGAATGGCTTTTATGTATACAGTATGTGAGGAGGGATAATGTGCATATAATATGCCATATAATATACTGTGTGTGTGTGTATATAAATATATATATATATATATGTATATAAATGCACACACTTTATATATAAATACGTGTGTGTGCCCTTTCACAGCTGTAGACAAGTGTGCCATCGCCCCAAACATATGCGGCCATGGGAAGTGTAATCCTGTGCAGACGGGCTACACCTGCTCCTGCGACCAAGGCTACAAGCTCAGCGCGCTGCAGACCAACTGCATCGGTAAGCTCCACACGACGGGAGAGACAGATATATAGAAAGACGGAAAAGAAAGGGTTGGAATGCAGCAGTCGAGGGGGCCCGGGGGCTCTGTCCGCTCGCCATTTCGTCATCCCCCAAACACAAGTGTGTCTTTCACGCTGACAGTGGCCCCAACGCAGCAGCCTGGAGGAATCCAACTGGGCCAAAATGAAAAGAATCCATTTGTTGATGTTGACTTTTTCCACGATCCCTGACAAGGAGTGCGTGGACGGTCCAAACACCTGCCACGGCGCTGCGATCTCTTACCTAACTGCGGCTTAACCTTGGCCAAAGTCTCCCCGCTACACTTTGTCTGGGCTCCGGCCCACGCGGCTGAGGAACGCCCCAGTGGTGCACGGGCTCCACGGCCAAGGCTCGGAAAATCGCTTAGTCCCCCGTGGTGGAACCGTAATGTAACGTCACATTACAACTTATGCACTGTGCCTCACACATTTATGTCCTTTTTCTCTCTCCCTCTCTTTCAGCAGCCCCTTCCCTCATAGTATCGCTGTTAGTATTATTATTATAATGCCATTATTACTTTTAACATACTATACTACCATAATATAGATTTACAATACAGCCATACACATATCTATTAAACCGATTCAGAGATGGCTCACGATACAATTCTTTATCCATATATTTCCATTTTATACGCCATGACTGTGCCAACCTTTCAGCGTACCATCTGACGTGCATTACGAAATTATCTCACAGAAAAAATTCTATAAAACAAAATATCGCAAATACTAATAGAACATTTTTCAATCAATTTGTGACCATGGTGGTATTTATGTTGAGCGGAAAATGGTTAAATACCTTCAAAACAAAATATCAATATTAACATTTTGACATATATTTTGAAATTGAAACAATAGAATTGAGTTGTTTTGGAACACCAATTTTTTTTTAACCCGTCCCAGCTGCTATATATATATACTATATACTTTGTTGGTCTCCCCTGGGGATTGATTAGTGTTAGTGATCATTGATAGATCTCGTATCTTATCTTATCTCATCTTATCTTATCTTATCTTATGATATCTCATCGTATCGTATCTTTATCTTATCTTATCGTATTGACCTTTTCTGACCTTATCTTCAGATGTGAACGAGTGCGAGGAGAACCGGTGCGAGGGGAAGGGCCACTGTGTGAACACCTTCGGCTCCTACACCTGCCACTGCTACAGCGGCTACAGCCAGGTCATCACCCAGAACAGGAAGTTCTGCCAAGGTGAGCGAGAGACACCGCGAAAGAGAGGTAGAGAGAGCGAGGGTAGAGTTAACGTGAGGAGATGTCGTTTTGTGTGTTCGTTGCTCCGGGCCGCTGTGGGTTTCCTGTTCTTTCAACAACAACAAATTAAAAAAAAAAAAGGCAGATATTCGTGATTAACTCTGGAGCACAATAGTGACTTTCTTCCCGGCTCTCCTGTGTTTTGGATGCCACGGCCAGACATTAATGAGTGCAGCATGCCCAATAAGTGCCTGGATGGAGAATGTGTCAACACAGAGGGATCTTACACCTGTGAATGCAGGAGCGGCTACGCCAAGTCCTGGAGAGGGCTCTGCGAAGGTGACATGCACAAACAGTAGCACACGCACACACACATGCACATGCACATGCACACGCACGCACACGCACGCACATACACACACACACACATACACACACACACACACACACACACGCACACACACACACACACACACACACTCATAACATAGTTTATATAATATCACAATGCTGGCCGGAGCTATTTGTTCACTGCCATGGGTGAATTTTGTACCCCAGTTACAGAAAAAAAATATATTGTTCCATTTTCCTCTGATGTAAGCCAGGAAAACAATGTGTTTATTTTATAATAAAGGGATTTTGCATGTTTGCGTGTTTGTGTGTGTGTGTGTGTGTGTGTGTGTGTGTGTGAGTGTGTGAGTTTTTGTTTAGCTGTTTTCATTCTTGGGTCCATCTTTGTGATTATGTTTACATGGGCTGTTCAGACATGCTCACAGGCTATTTCTGAGTGTGTGTGTGTGTGTGTCCTGGTAAAATCCCATATTAGTTTATTGCACAATCCTGATGATTTATATAAACTTCATTATATAAATCCGCTTATGCACCAACGCTTATGCACCAACGCCCCCGTTTCTTCCACTGCCGGGCCTGCGGGCAGGGCCTTTAGGTCTCCAATGGGCGATGTGTAGGTAAGGCCTTCCTTGGGTTCCAAGGGCGTTGCTGACCATTGACCACGACTTGGAAATCCCATCCATCCACCCGCCCCTGCAGGTTTCCTGTACTGGATAACACTCTGGTGCTTACGTAAAAGGAAGCTCCTAGTTGGCACCTAGTTGGCCGTATTACAGCACAGTTCACCGAACTAAAGTCAGTGCTTGTGGTTTTTTAGTTGCCGGCCAATGTAATGGAGTGAAACTGGATGTGCGTGGGGAATCACATATACAGTGTGTGTCACGGCTCAGAAGTCGTAATATTCTGTGTTTTATGTACTGCTGGGCCCAAACTGCAACCAGAACCCAGAGCCATGATGATGGCTGCGCCATGGGCACAGCATGGCCCTCCACCCTCCGCCCTATCCCTCGCACTGTTTAAACACATCCAGCTTGTTATTGCTGATCATTCCGTATCTGCAGCCTCCATAAGAGAAATTGTTTTAAATCCTTCAATTTGGGAGAGCCCAAATATTTTCCCCTCGGCCCCGGCCTTATGCAAACAGCCTGTTATTGTTGGAACGCCCTGGCCACTGTGCTGCTTTATTACCTCAGGGGGGAGAAGAGAGGATTCCTCAGGAGTCAGCAGAGACCTGACGCCGAAAGGTCAGAGGATCGATTCCACAATCGCTTCGGAGCGACGGAGACAATCAAATTGTTTCCGTTCGCCCTCATGATATTTGCCTGACACATCACGAGAACACGAGAACGCATTAACGAGTGGTTGATTTTAACGCGCCGTAACTGACAAGCCGTAGACACGTCCAGTGTGTTGTTCGGTGAAAGTCCCAGCAGCCCCTTGCCCAGGGGTGGCCTTGTTACATAACGGCAGGACCGGTGTTGCCACATCGCCTCCTGACCTTGCACCCCTCTTATTTGTTTGGAAACTCAAGCTCATGGAGGGGAATATTCCCAGAAATGTGGGGAGTTGAGCGACTTAAAGCCAATAGAAAGTCTAGTAATAAACCTAGTTTGTTATTAGTGATTTTGGAATTTGAAATAACTGCTCTGTTTTTTGTTTGTTTTTTTCTCTTACCTTGCATCCAAAGAAAACCCTGGCAATGGTTATTCCCACTTCTACTTTTTTAAATTCAATTTTACTTACTGTATGCCATGGTGTGATGCTATATGAACCCCAGAGGTAAATATTTTCATTCAAAACAGGCTTACGGCATCCACCCGGGGGTTAGAAAGTCACAAAAATAAATACAAACAATGTGAGTTTGCCGGTTTCCAGCGTTTACCTCAGTCAATTTACTCACTGCACAGTAGTTTGGGCCCAATCGGCCGCGTCGTAGATAAGCCCGATTCCCGGTGCGATGGAGGAAACAGCTCCAGTCCCTGACCGCGTAGGAGGCCGAGAGATGGCAGAGAGATTGCAGAAACAAAGCACCAAAGGGCCACACTGACAGATGTCTGGCAGGGGAACAAAACCCTGTCTGTGGCTCCTGACTGTTTTCATAGTGTGAGCTCTTGTTTCGACTGTCTCCCTCTCTGTCTCTCTCTCTCTCTCTCTCTCTCTCTCTCCATTCTCGATAACGTCCCTCTCTCTGCCTCGCTCGTCCGCTTTTCCTTCCTTCCCCTTCCCGCTCTCTCTCTCTGCCACGTCTCTTTCTATTCCGTCTTGAACGGACGTTTATTGGAAGAATTTGCATTGCAAATCTTTTACCACTTTAACTAACGTGCGCCTGGAGTTCTCTATTAAACAATGCCACCCCCCCCCAAAAAAAAACCATGAAAATATCATTCCTATTGGATTCATGTGTTCTGATTTAGAGCATGAAGTGGAAAGGATTGTGCTGATGTACCAGATTTGTATCGACGTAACAGCTATTCATGAACATTTAAGTTGCAACGGTTTAATCTCAGCAGTGCGGTGCAGTTGCGGTGCCTCTAAAACTCGGCCCCATTTTGGCCCCCGTCACCTCCTCTGTCCTCAGACGTAAACGAGTGCTTGGACCAAGCGGTCTGCGGCCAAGGGAGGTGCGTCAACACCGAGGGCTCCTACCAGTGCAACTGTTTCCAAGGCTACGAACTCGCCCCGGACAACCTCTGCCAAGGTAGGCTGTCAGTCACGTCGTCCGGGCGTGTTTCAGCTCAGAACTCTGGCGCCGCTCTGTGAAGAGTTATCCACCGTGCTACCGCGAAAAGCCTGGCGGCGCCATTGAAGTCTGCGGGGCGTCGGAGAGGTTACCGCGGGCGTGCTGAAGCCCTCGGTCCTGTGAGGCCCCTACCTTCACTCCCCCCCCCCTCTCTTCTCTCCAGATGTGGACGAGTGCGTTCTTCCAGGGGTCTGCCTCCACGGCAGGTGCGACAATCTGGACGGAACCCACGAGTGCACCTGCGACCGGGGTTATCAAGCCACCGCAGACGGGAAAGACTGCGAAGGTCTGTGGCAGATTAGAAAGGGGCTGATCGGTTGTAACTCACCAGCACATGATTCTCACCCTCCCTCCCCGCCTCTTGGCAGCATCAGCTTCTAATCTGTCCTTTTTTTTTTTTTTTTTTTTCCCCCATTTCTTCTTTAGATATCGACGAGTGTTCTACTCACAACGCGTGCCCGGCGGAAATGTGCGTCAACAATGAGGGATCGTTCACGTGCCAGAAATGCAGGCCTGGTTTTGGACCCTCTGCAGATGGGCTGAGATGCAAGGGTAAGAAAGAAACCCGCCGTGTGAAGGACGACACTCAACTTGGAATTCCCATCGGAACACGCAGACACGCGGAGCCGAAGTGAAAACATCTTCCCATTTTAGACTTGGACGAGTGCGCCCAGGGTGACTTGTGTCTGGGAGGAGTGTGTGCCAACACGGAGGGATCCTACACCTGCACCAGATGTAAATCCGGGTACAGAGTGTCCCAGGACCGTCAGCGCTGTGAAGGTAAATCTGATTGAATGACACAACACCCAACCCAACGCCAGATCCTCAATCCTCGACGCATCTCGAGCAATTTGTCGGGTCAAAGCGCTTGACGGTGACTGTGCCGGTGCGTGTGTTTCCCCGAAGATGTCGACGAGTGCCAGTCGCTGTCGGCCTGCGTCAACGGCATCTGTCTGAACTCGGAGGGCTCCTACACCTGCAAGGGCTGCCCCACGGGGTACGCTGTGTCGTACGACGGAGAGCTCTGCGCAGGTCTGTCAATACGTCTAAAGTCAAACTGGCATTTTACCGTGTCGACACTTCACAGGATCAAAGCGACCACAAAACAAAACAACATATCTCACATCTAACCATCCGTACAAATGTCCTTATTGTTATTGTTATCATCAGTGTTGGTGTTTGTATCATTAGAATGCCATTATAAATACTATCAGTACACCACTGCTATCTAAACATACTATACATATATCACACCAACATTTGATACCATACTAGAGAATATGTCCTCATACAGCTTCGTTCTATCATCTATAATCACATATTGTCGCTGCACTTTTTACTATATACTAAGATATGTATATGTATAATAAGATGACATACTTTACCTGCTCAGATATCGGGCTCACAGCTGTACAAGCGTGCTTCCCTGCTAACTTCTGTTTATATGTGTATAGATATTTCATTTCAAATTTTTTTTTTTACTTACATTATTACTATTCTGTCAACTTTCTGCTGCTGTAACTCCTGAATGATTCCCCCCTGGGGATTAATAAAGTTTTATTTAGACAAAATAACGCCTTGTGCGTTGTGAACTTTCACTTTTCAGATATTGATGAGTGCGCGCTGCCCGGTACGTGCCCCAGAGGAACGTGTACAAACACGGAAGGTTCCTTCACGTGTCTCACGTGTGAGCCGGGATTTAGAGTCCCCCGAGGACGGACATCAGTGCGAAGGTGAGGTTCTTACTGTGTGTGTGCTTGAGCTTTTGGCCGTGTGTGTACATCTGTGTCAATGTGAGTTATTAGGACGCTGCATCAGGTGTGGCAGCTTGGACCCGAAGCCCTTGCTATGGAACGCATCGCACAAACACACTAATCCGAGACATCACATCATAGCTGGATCCCGTTTCCCTCCTCGGTCTCTGGCTGGGGTCGTCCTGTTCCGTGTTCAGACACAACGAGACACCGGGTTCCCAAGTAGAGCATGTTACGCCCATAACGTCTTCCAAAAAATCCCCGTCCATAACCGAAGGCACGAGAGATAGAGCCGTCGACGGTTCGGCACTTACTGATCTCACTGATTGGCCGCGGCAGGCCGCCTTCATTCCGAGCCAGGGCCGTGATGGTAATCTGCGGCGGTTCGCGTGTTTGTCTCCAGATGTGGACGAGTGCGCGGCGGCTGACGTGTGCCCGGGCCAGCTCTGCGAGAACACGCCGGGGTCCTACGCCTGCAGGAGCTGCGGACCCGGCCTGCAGCTCTCTGAGGACAGCTACGCCTGCGAGGGTAAGAGCCCCAGAGCTGATCTGAGAACCAGATCTGACCCCCCCCCCCCCCCCCCCCCCCCCCAACCCGTTGTCTGGAGCCTGGAAAAAAAAAAAACCCTGAATCTTTAAAGGGATTATTAATTTGTCTTGACGTGATCCATGAGATTAACGCGGCTAAATCCAGGCTTTAACGAATCTTGGGAAAGGTTACTGTCTGTTATGATTTCATGGGAATGAGCGAATGGACGGTTATTTAAAAAGTATCTAAACATGGCGTTAGTCATGTAAGGGGTTTGTTTTCGATGTGTCTCGCTGTGAGAAGGAGAAGATGGACCTCTGATACGTGCGTGCGTGCGCTCCCGGGAAAAGGAAAAAGACGAGTTTCATAAAAAGGAAAAAAAATCTGAAATCCGAGCGAGCCGCCGATAGGACTTTAATGGACGTCGCCTATGCCATGGAAAATAATAAAGCCTTTAATTCCAAACGACGCCAACCACTTTGGTGCTACGGGCCAGCTTGACCCGTTGAACTCATACCCAAAGCCATCTCAATCACTTAACAATAGCAGCCACTATTGACAATATAATCTGTGGCGGGCAGAGGAATTTCCAATGATCGCATAAAAGCGAGAGCCCACGACTGTTTGTAGATACAGTAATTATACGCCACCTGTAATAGCTCGCTGTTTTGGAATGGATGTCCGTCCTGCATACTTATCCTTCCACCCTTTTTAATAAAGCACTGTCAGTGCGAGCTCATAAAGAGGGCTTTGCTCACTTACTGTACGCTGTTTGGCCCTCCTATAGGTCGTTTTCTTTTTTGTTTTTTTTATATTATTGTCAGGGGTTGAACTACTAAACTTGAACTACTAAACTCGGCTCATAACCTTTGACCTCTCAACTTTCTTCTTCACCGCCATATTTCATCCTCTCCTCACCCCCTCTTCCTCTATGCTCCTTCGTGTGGTCATACACCAACAGAGCAGCCACCAGGGCAATTGAACCCTCATCAGGTTTAGTAATCTGTGGGTCAGTGACAGTTGTGATGGCGACGTAGTCATTTTTCGTACAGTATTCATCTATTCCAGCATCGTTCCAGCTCAGACAGAGCGTGAGTCACGCCGCGCTGAAGCATGACTTTTTTGACACATGCTCAACACTCTGTGAGTTCTTCAGAAATGAGCCATTTGAACTGGGAGCCAAAACCTTACAGCTGGCGGGAATGTGTCATATAATAATGTTTATCTGCATGTGTTCGTGTGTGTGTGTATGCATGGGTGGGTGCACATGTGTGGTTTCGTGTGCCTGTTTGTGTGTGTTTGTGTACATACGTGTGTGTGTGTGTGTGTGTGTGTGTGTGTGTGTGTGTGTGTGTGTGTGTGTGTGTGTGTGTGTGTGTGTGTGTGTGTGTGTGTGTGTGTATGGGTGTGTGTGTGTGTGTGTGTGTGTGTGTCCTACCAGATATCAATGAGTGCGAGGACAACGAGCATTGTGTGGGAGGCCAGTGCACCAACACCCAAGGCTCCTACAGCTGCTCCTGTCCCAGCGGGCTGGCTTTGGAGGACGGAAAGCATTGCAGAGGTACACGCACACACATGCAAACACACAAAAACACACACAAACACACACAGACAAACACACAAACATGCACACATCATTAGCATCTAACTATAAAAGAAGGAATCTCTGTATGTATGTATGTATGTATGTATGTCCATCGATTTTATCGAAAACCGTTCATCCAATTCACACTTGGAGGGTCTGTTGCTGGGGACCCAAGGACGTGCGATGTCGAATATGGTGCAATTTGGACACGCGAACCGTGTAATATTTCAATACGTATAATAACTTTCAATAAACAGCGAGCTAGCGGGGGGCGGGGCTTCCCGTGAGAAACAGCGAGCCAGCGAAGGCCGGGGCTTCCAGTCAGAAAGAGCGAGCCATTGGGGGGCGGGGCTTCCCGTGAGAAACAGCGAGCCAGCGGGGGGCGGGGCTTCCCAGGAGCGGGGCTTTCCCGTGAGAAACAGCGAGGAGGCAGGGGGCGGAGCTTCCCATGAGAAACAGTGAGCCAGCGGGGGGAGGGGCTTCCCGTGAAAGCAACCGGCCCATTCCGAACAGGCATGTTTGCCGTGAAGTAATATTATGTGAAATATTAATAAACTTTGAATAAACAATTATCCACATATGCAAAAGCACGTGTTGGTTGTGTATTTCCCATGAACAGATGTGTTTGAACGTGTATTACGCTAGTTAAGAGAAGAGCAACCAATTTGTTCTAGTTGTCCCAATGTTGATACATTGTGTGTGTGTGTGTGTGTGTGTGTGTGTGTGTGTGTGTGTGTGTGTGTGTGTGTGTGCGTGTGTGTGTGCGTGTGTGTGTGTGCGTGTGCGTGTGTGTGTGTGCGCGCGTGTCTGTGTGTGTGTGTGTGTGTGTGTGTGTGTGTGTAACAGATGTTAACGAGTGTCTAACCGTCTCTGGGATCTGTGGGGAAGGAGAGTGTTTGAACACAGAGGGCTCCTATGTCTGCACGTGTCCTGATGGATACACCCCTGTCAGCAGAGGGAACGGCTGCCAAGGTGAGAGGCCAATCCATTTAATATTATTTGTGCTATTTGTATGAATTAACCTCTTATTTACGACAAGGCAGTGGTTGATTACGCAACTAGCACATGGGGCCGCGTTGTAGTTGCTTTTTTGCATGGGAAGTACAGGTCAAACGGGGCGGTTGAATGGTGTAATTTTGTCATTGTTGATCCTTGGACCAGCTCAGGAAAATAAAAAGCTGCATTCAGTAGTGTTTCACTTTAAATATTGATTACTGAAGTAACAATATGCAAAAATATTTTGGAGGGATGCAGTGCAAATCTAACAAAGAGAAATACAATTGCATGCATTCTGAGAAAGCTAGAGGGATAGAGCGCATAAGGAGACAAAAGAAGACAGTTGTGTACGAGCCACTGCAAAGGGGAGCGGCTGACCCTGAAGCAGCAGCTGGGTCCAGCAGACGCTCATATCAGAGCAGGTGGAGGCTCTGGAAGACGTTGATGAGGCTTCAAATACTGCTATCACTGTTGGAGGAAGTCATATACAGTATAAACATACTGTTTATCGCCTCATCAAGCACACTGTACTGTACCTCCTCCTGTTATTTCTGCTACCCTACCTTAAATGCTTATGCATAGTGGAGAAATGCACGTTTAGTGATGACACTGTTTGGATGCAAAGCAAACTGCTTCTAAGTTGGTGCAGCTATTTCATTAATAACATGCATGTCTCTTAAACAAGGTGCAAAAGGCTTAGTAAATCTTGCTCAAAGAGCCTTTGGCTGCTTCTCAGCTTTTCAACCAACAGGTTTTAGCTCACATTGTATAGTGGTATAGTTTGCCTTCAGAAACCTTTTTGGTTTGTCATTTCCTGTTAATTTGAGGCTGGCGAACAGGAAAGGGATCCTTCATTCCACACTTTACCAAGACTCTCTGCTGACCCTGCCCTGTCCTGTCAGCGTGTCCATCTGGGTAGGCTAGAAGGCTGGGAGGCTGGGAGGCTGGGAGGCTGGGTGGCTGGGAGGCGGGGTGGCTGGGAGGCTGGGAGGCTGGGAGGCTGTCCGCCGGCCGGTACCCCTGGCATGGGGGCTCAGACCAACCATTGTGTGTAATAGGCCATGGCCTGACATCAACCATCTCACCGCTCCCTCCCAGCTCGGACATTAGTTTGATGTTATTCCAGCCGCACCCAATGACCCACTGGTCACAGCAAAAGGAAACAAAATGAGCCCTTATTATTGGCCGGAGAAGAGGAGAATTTCCTTCAGAATAGGCTGAAGCTTTTGCTGTCAAAAAAGTTAATTAAATTAAATGACTTGGGCTAGAATGTCATAATTGGAATCAGTGTTGTTGCTGGTGTGGCTTGCAAGGAGGAGGTGAACTAAAGTAATCATCCACAAAACATTGGGAGGCAGTTTGCCCTGTCACGATGTGAAGCTGTTAGTGTGGGGCCTTCTGACAGGGTGCAGGGGGCTGTCGGGGCCCCGCTCTCAGAATGGTCCACCACGTTCTAGAGATGCACCGATCCAGTGTTTTTCAATTCCGATCCGATTCCAATACATATGTGCCGATACCGTTACTGATTCCGATACCAGAGTTCATTTTTATTATTATTATTATTAAATTCCATTAAATGTAAATGTATTCCAAAGCAATTTATTTGAACTGTATGTTAAGTAGGGTTCAGATACGTCACGTTTTACCTTCACATATAAGCAGGTGAGTAGCCTGGCATCGCCTGACCATTTTGCAAATGGCATTAGTCTGGAATCTCAGTTCATTTTCAATTTCCAAGGGCCGTTAGCAACGGATGCGGACAAAAATGTCTCTGGATGGAATTGGATGGACCTACAACCAATCAGAGCATTGGATAGACCTACAACTAATCAGAGCAACGAAAAGTGTGACGTAACGCTCAGCAAAAACACCTTTCTTTTCAACAAAAGCTTTTTAGAGAAAATATACCATCCAGTTTGTTTAACACTGTTGCGATAGCGGACTCAACAGACCGTTCCACATCAGCCGCAGCCATCTTGGTAAGGTGCTTCAACAGTTCTCCTCTGCAGCATCATGGTATCAAACCGGCCCCATCACAGATAAAGGGTTGTGATTGGCTTGACCCTGGTGTAGTTTTTCAAAGTGAATATTTGTAAAAAAAACAAAAAAAACCTGAAAAGATCAAGAACTGGACCTGGACCTTTGGATCGTACGTATATATTTTTTTACTTTTTTTTCCTGAATATACAGCATTGAATATACAAATGATTCATTGAAATCGGTTGAGAAATGTAAACGTTATAGTGCTTTTTATCCAGACAAATCGCAGCTCCCCCCTTTACTTGTATTTGTTTACAGGCCGGTCTTAGGACGTATCTGTGTAGTTTTTTAATCCTCATCCTCAGTCCCATATACAATGAGTGAATTAAGTCAGTATTGGCACCGACACCGATATTGGATCGGATCGGTCCCATCTGGAAGACAGGTAGTCCCATTGTTACAACAAGGATAAAACCAGTACCAGTGTTGTACCAGGTGCTGCTAATAGAGCTTTTCCACTGCATGGAACCGGCTCGACTCGACTCGACTCGCCTTTTTGGTTTTCCATTGGGACAAAGTTGTTGATAATACCTGGTACCTGGTACTTTTTTCGGCTCCGTTGAGGTACCAAGTGAGCTGAGGCATTACCCAGGTCACATTAAAAACACTGCAGACTACTGAATGGTCACAGAGAATGGTCATCATTGCGCACCACCACGGGTAAGAGCGTGACTGAACAGGACTGAGAGCGTCCCCCCCGCACAGGGCTTTTTTTTTTTTGTTATTATTGGTTTTGTTTGGAGAAAAGCGGGAGACATCGCTGAGGAGAGAGATTTTATTTTTTTTTTTTAGAAAGGTTAAAAATACACTAGTTATCGTCCTCGGAGTCTTAAAAAAAAAAAAGGATGCCAAGAAAACAAAGAAGCCCTTATCCAGCCACACAGCGAGAATCGAGAACACCATCCCCTCCACCGTCCACAGCCTCAGTTGTTCCTGCCATGACGTCACGGCTTTGGCACGACGTCTTCGGCACGACGTCATAGACTACAATGACCACTACTATACTTGAAACCCCTAGTTTGGATCGGGGCACTGCAGCATATGGTTGTGTGGGGGATGAAAGGCTGATTCAGTCAGGTGTGGTCACATGGAGCTTGGCCTTGACCAGATGGCTCTCAAGCGAAAACCAGAACACGCGCAATAAAGGAATGGCAGGGATCTGAACCCCCTAAAATCCCCGAGCCTGAATCGAAACCGCATCTAAATCAATGTATTATGCCATAGCGCTGCAATGCCTTTCAGTAAACACTCAAAGGTTCTTGAGTTTACCGAAAAAAGCTATCAGGTCGGAGCATTTTTATAGGCTTACCGCAGGTCTGTAATAGTTGTTTTGTCTGCTTTTACAAACATGCATTTACCTCAGCGACTCTGAAGGATTTCTCTCATTATCACATGCTGGAAACGAAAGAGGAGCTATTCCCCTGTGTTGGATTTTTCCGACTTCCCCGCCTTGCCTCCACTTACCCTGGATCCAGATACCTCGCAAAATATGTTGTAATGCCTCAATTATTCCCCAATCTAAAAGTTAATCAACCATATAGCCTTCATTATTAATTTTTACTAGGCGGAGGGGAATGTTCTCAGCCTGCAAAGCCGGGGTACATGGTTCTTTTTTTTTTATGTTTCCTGTTTTGCCAGTATACCATTAAGTTTTCCAAATGGACAATGCGTCGTGTGTTCAGACAAGCTCTTGATTACAAACGCATTCTTCTTGTGATACTTACAAGGAGGTTTCATATTCCCCCGGGGCCGGCGGAGGACAGAGGATATATGGGGATAATTAGTCAGAAATCAATATGCAACAAATCTTGACCCCCTTTCTTGTCTCCCTTTCTTCAATCGTCCTCCATCCTCCCTCTCTTTTTCTATCCCCCCCACCCCCTCTCCCTCTTTTTCCTCTCGGCCTGTCCCTCTTGCCTTTTTTCTCTCTCCTCTAGATGTGGATGAATGCAGTAATGGCAGCATGTGTCTCAGAGGCCATTGCCTCAACACGGATGGCTCTTACATGTGCCTGTGTCCGGCCGGCTTCAATTTCAACGTGGAGTTGTCGGATTGCGAGGGTAAGACTGAAAAACCGAAGTTCCCTACGGGACCCCTCCCCGACTCGCTTGGTGTTGTGTTATTGAATATGTAATGGGGGAGTTTTTGGCCGAGGCTCCCGCTACAGCCCCCAGTCCAATCTGTGTAAACCGACGTGTCACCATCGGTTATTTGATTGTCACGCCACATTTGCGTCGGAACCTGCCCGGTGTAGCGCGCTGGGCTATGATTGATTATGTATAGCCGAGTGCTTCACCCCTGGGGGCCTGCGCTGCGCTTTAGTTTATCCAACCCTCGCTTCCACGCTTTCCTGCGGGGTGAGGCCCGAAGGGTGCCCGGGCGCCCCGCGCTGCCTTTTCGCCCTGGGGGAACATGAATGACCCCATTGTGAGCTGGAGGTGTTTCTCCCTCTGGAACGTTCTCCCTTTAGCTCCTTCACAAGTTCTTCAGTTGCTGTGATAATATTGTTCTTGGCCGTGCTTGTTGCCTGCTGCTCTCTGCTGAGGACAGCTCCACCACAGGCCTCCCGGACAACTCCCGCTACACAGCCATTATCCTGGAAGCAGAAGAGCAGAGGGATGTGTCTGTGTGTGTGTGTGTGTATGTGTGTGTGTTTGTGTGTGTGCGTGCGTGCGTGCGTGCGTGCGTGCGTGTGTGTGTGTGTGTTGGTGTGTAATTCCACACGTGGTTGGATTTCGATGTGGCTTGATTTATAGCGTACAAACATCTGTCTCCCTGTCTCCTCAGACTACAATGAGTGCGAGGAGTTTGGGAGCTCAGTGTGTGGTACCTGGCGCTGCGAGAACACCATCGGCTCGTACCACTGTTTCATAGGCTGCCAGCCCGGCGTGGACGGAAAGGACTGTGGTAAGTGTTCAAATACAATACAACTTAAGCTGCACCGCACGCAGGGATGTGTCCAAGTCATGCAAACGCTATTCAGAGATAATAGGAAAAGAAGAGGGAGCTGTGCCTCTACATGCCAATAGCAACAGATTGAAAGCACTAACCCCATTTTTTTGCCGCTCTTTGTTCACACATCAGTTCTATTTATATGCCTGGAATACACTTAAACTAAACATTTTTTCCTCATTGATGTCGTAAAAAATGTAACCAGCTCAAGATAATCCTACCGTCCCCTGTCTGCCTAATTCCGTATTTGGCAATAGGGAAAGGTGAATGCTGAACGCAGCTGCCTAAACTCTCCACATTCCTCCCCGCCTTGCATAGATAGTGAATTTGGCACGGGTTCATATGAAACAAAAGCTATCAGGTACAATGGTTCTTCCTGGGCAGGATGGAGACACAGAGAAAGGACCCTGACATTAAAAAAGGAGTGTCTGATTGTCCGTGGTGGAGTGTTTGGGGCCAGCAGATAATAAGAGTCGGTCTCATCCTCCAGACAGGGGAGAGAATGGAGGACAGCGACCCTGGGTGGAACTCCATCACCTCCTTGGAAGGGGTCAAGGGCTGTTTTCTGATACAATGTCCTGTCCCTGTTCACTCCAATCCACACCAGACCACTTTGTCCCTCACCTTCCCATTAAACCTTGCTCCATTAAACAGTCCTGTCACGGGGGCTGGATTGGCTGGACCCACACAGAGCCAACGACAACGGCCCTATGGCCAAGAGCCGCAAAACACATCGAGACTTGTGTATCTGTTGGCAGTGGCGGATGAATCGGGCAGGGTGTGTGAGCGCCTGTCACGGAGATATGCAATGATTGAAGTTGTTACACAGCGTTGGAAATGCATCACTTTTTCTTTTTTTTTTTTACCTCTTTTGCTTGTCTTTGGCTCATTGAACATATGTGACCTGTCAAAGTCAATGTCCGAGCGAAGCAAAACACAGCCAAACGATCTCTTTAGATCAAGGTGATATTCAATCAAGTTGATAACAGAATGGATGCTGATTGCAGCTAAGTATGTTGCGTGCGTGTGTGTGTGTGTGCGTTTATGTGTTATGCACAGTCACATATTTGGCGTTTGTGCATGAAGCCTGTAAGCAAGAAGGGAAACACACTCCGTAACCATTGTACAGATGCTTCCCATATTTTCATCACTCAGAGTTTAACTCTCAGCAAAGAGGTGAGTCTGTACCTTGCCCCCCTCCCACCCTCGCCCCCCCACTACGTGTGGCCGTCTCCTCACTCCGGACTTTATGATGATGTCTGTCTGGCACCATCTTAAGAGGTTAGAAGCCTGTTGTGAGATAGGCCCCAAATTGAAACCAGCTGCTCACCTCTCTCCCTGCAGTGCTCGGAGTCGGTGCTCTGCTATCCACTTGAACGCATTCTCGTCCTGATCAGCGCATGTGATGTAAATATCTGCCACTGGTAATCGTATTAGGGGCCAAGTACCTCAGCACTGCCCTGCTATTGTGTAACTGTCCACATAAACTAGCTTTACAGGTTATGGACTCTCCTCCCGAGAGGTACTTAATTAGGGAGGGTATGCCTTGTAGCGCATAATGAAATCATCTATTTAGGTTGGGTCTCGTTTTAAAACAGCTTCAAGTCATATACCCTAGGGCTCCCGAGCCTCCCGAGCCTCCGACTCTGCTCGTCTGCGTAGGCCGCTGGTTTCTCCTATTGCTCTGTTGTGAAGCCAGCCCACCGTGCTCCCCACAGGCCCCACAACAAACACACGCGCCGCTCAGAAGTTGACTCGCGGCCCCAAACCGCCCAACACACCGTAAGCGTGGGGCCCCGAGCTCGAGGAACCGGGCCCTCTTCCCCTCTGAGCGGCACGGTGTTCCACACAATAGCCACTTGTTCCACTGGGCGATGGGAAGTAGAGGGAGATGCTGCCGTCAACCCAATAAAGGGTCCACGGGCGGGAGCAGAAAGGCCCTGAAGCATATTTGTCTGCTTGTAAAAATCATCAAATATTTAGGAAACGGCCAGACGCTGTAATTTGCTGTTTCTGAGAGGGGCGTTGTTTTATTTTTGACTCTGCGGCCTTTCGAAGGGGCAGTGGTTGTCTTTGGCTCAGCTCGCCGCACTCATTTAGATTTACAGTAGCGGTCATAATACAAAGGGGAAAAAAACAGGCTTTTTCCTCATTTAAGTGTTAGCCGCACCAAGCAATGATGCCATGCACAGGACCTTTTGGCAAGCCATGTCAGAGAAACCGTGTGTGTGCGTGTGTGTGTGTGTGTGTATGTGTGTGTGTGCGTGTGGGTGCGCGTGCGCGTGTGTGTGTGTGTGTGTGTGTAAGAGAGGGAGAGAAAGATGGCAGGTTCTGTTTGACTGCAGTCTTTTTTATCCAAGCTTCAGTTTGACATTGTGCCATTGAGTCTCTACAGCCGCGCCTTGACTTTCCCAGGGCGGAAATCGTCTGTGGTGACGCTCTACCCACTCCCACAAATAAACAGAAAGGTTGCTATGTGTGGGGATCGTCCATGTTGGCTTACAGCATGCACACATTGCGATGCAGGTTGCCCTCCTTTCGGAATGAGGCCACCACAGGCTTGGATGTATTTTTCAGATGAAACGCGCATACACGCCAATTCCGAGCTCTAACCGCCGCATATGGGTCCAATCAGACCAGGGGTTGCCCGGGGAACGGGGGAGAGGTGTGGGCTGGAACGGGTTAGCCAACAGTCAAACAGCCAACTGATTTAGGCTTTTGGCACAGTACCATGTGCTCCATATTATCACATGTTACAGGGACCCCCCACTTAACCCAACTGATCCGCGGATCACCGGATCCAGGAAAGAGGTTCTCCTGGGTCAGACTATTAGGAAGGGTGTCTAATGGTGCGGGTCGCCCCCTAAAAGCTCAGCGCCTCCCATCCAAAGTGAACTCTTCACCCTCTTCTCCACCTCAGAGCGTCCCTGCGGCGAGTTGAGAGCCCAGCCTGCGTCCTGACGTAACTGTGATTATGACATGGAAAGAGGGGGAAAGGTAACGACTTCCTCCCGGTGTCACTGGAGGCTAAAGCTTGGTGGAGCCATCTTATTTTGTATTATTCATAGTTTCCCACAAGTTATTAACACGGTGATGAGCATGCTCTCTGCGGCGGGATAAAGGCGCGTTTAATAAGCCTGTTTAGTTATGCTGTCACTCCAGAATTATCAAAGTCAGACTCGTGGAAAAAGAAAAATCATTAAAGGCCTTTTGGCCCAGATGCTCCAAATCCTTCCTGGGATGAGAGTTTCATGGTGTTGCCGCAAGCTAACTACACATATGGTATGCAACACATTATGTTGATGAAAAGCCGAATGCAGACACTGGTTATTTAATTTAGCAGCAAAGAGATTCTTTCACCATCTTGAAAGAACTCCCAGCCGGTCCGGGTCTTACTAAAGCTATTCACAAGTTTGCTATTTTACTATTTCAATAGTAGACAACAATATTTAAAGGAGAATATATTAAAACCCATCGGTGTTGGGCATGTGCGACAGTTTACTGACCACAACTAGCTGGTTGATCCAATTCATTACTTTCTCCTGCCCGACCTGAGCACTCTTGCTGGGGAAGGCGGACCCCACCACCAACACTGGAAGCAGAATGTAGACCACAATACGAATATGTTGAATGTTTTTTCTTGTAAAGAAAAGCAAAAAAAAGTATGTATGCTATTTATACTATATATATATATATATATATATATATATATATATATATATATATATATATATATATATATATATATATATAATAAATAATAAATATAAAATCTTATGGATTACCACTTTAATTTACTTCTGAGGCCTCCCTTGGAGAACAGAGACAATTCATTCACATAAAGCTTGAAAAACTATCCTCTCATAGTAGGATAGTTCCTCTTAAATGGTCTGTCAGACTGAGCATTTTTAACCTCTTCTACCATTCCCTAAAATAAATGTAATTCCTCTGATAAAACCCTTATCTAACTGCATAAATATGCTGATATCACTTGATCTCATTGAAGATTTTGCCGACAATGACTGACCTATGTAGATTTGATGACCACTGACAAATAAACTTAGTATAAAAAGGTACAGGGTATTAAAATAAAGTCTAAATGTCAAAATGATTCAAAGTAAAATATAATTCCAGGAATTTTTCTTGCTGTGCACATTTTATGAATTACATGTGAGTCACCGTAATTAGCGGAATCACATTACTCAGAGCGACAGCACGTTTTCATTTTCGGACCGTAATGAAGTAGGTGTCCCGCTGCCATGCAATCTCTCTTGATTACGCCCTCTTTTAAGCCCTAATCGAGTTAAGGAGTGTGCGCTATTCCAGGTTTTCGTATCAGTCCGTGGAAGACGCACGCTTTCGGACCGTCAAGGCGTGTTAGAGAATTTGGGGCAGGAACGCTGACAGCAGAGACGAGCCCTACTCCCACACCAAACCCTAGTCCGTCTTCGTTGGAATGGAAGACGTTCAGAGTCTTGGCCGAGTCCCCCCTCTTGTTCCGAGCGACTGGGTTGCGGTTCCTCAGGCCTCCTCTCTCCTCCCTTCTTTAGATGACAAAACATTTACGAGTGCTGAGAGGTGAAATGAAGTGCTTCTTATGTGTCTGTACAATATGTGAAGGCCATTGCCATTTCACTTTGTGTGGATTTATAAACGTCTGAGGCATTGGACTTCCATCGCCGCCTTTAAGACTGGCAGTTGTAAGAGGGGATGTTCGGTTTGGTAAATCGTGGAGCGTGTAGTATGATGCTATCTACCGACATGTGAATGGAATCCAAAATGTGATCTTGTTGCTTGTTTCCAGTGTCTGCTTTTCATTTTTCAAAAGAGACTTTTGGGCAGTGAGGGGCCGACACACGCCTGAGTTTTTATTAAAACCAACTAAAAAAAGGCTCACGGGCCAAAACGTCAATACTGAAAGATCTATACTGGCAGGAACAAAGTCCGGACGCCTTGCGATCTGTTCCGCAGGGACATGTCTCTTGCACCATGCGATCCCAACAACAACACATAAGAAAACTCTCCCAGCTGGGTCCCACCAACCAGCGCTAATGAGGCAGATCAGGCAGACCCGGTACAGCTGCACTGCAGCGGGAAGAAGCCAGCACCGCCACCTGCAGACCGTGGCTTAACCACGCCCTCTCGTCTTCCACATAGCCCCACCGACCAACTTAGGCCGGGGAGCCGTCTGGCTGAGGAAGTTGGCTTCCACCATCCGCGCCCCTGGCCTATGGATCACCTTTGACTTAAATGGCTGAAGAGGCAGGTACCAACAGGTGATCTGTGTGTTGGTATCCTTCATGCCCAGGAGCCACTGTAGTGGGGTGTGGTCCAAACAGAGGGTGAAAGGGCGCCTCAGGAGGTAGTACCGGAGGCTGCCTACTGCTCACTTGATGGCCAGGCACTGTTTCTCAATGGTGCTGTACCTTGACTCAAGTTCTGAGAGCTTCCGGCTGATGCACAGCACCGACCGGTCAGTCGGCGCCCTCCACCTGCTGGGTCAACGCTGCCCCCTGTCCTCTGTCCGACACGTCGGCCTGCAAGCAGAAAGGGAGAGAAATGTTAGGTGTACACAGCACTGGCTTCACAGAGCAGTTCTCAGAGCAGTTCTCGACCCAGGTTACTGGATATGGTTACTGAAATTGCTAGTTTTTAGAACCTCCAGCCCTAAGCTATCCCCCTCAATCACCGCGGTGGCCAGAGACATGGACAACCACTCCTTCCAATCGACCTCCCAAACCCTCCGTGTGACCATGAAGAGCCCTTGCCACTTCGTAAGTAATTTAGAGCTAGACGTATGGAGAAACACTAACACCTTGTCTACCGGTGCAAATTCCCTGAGCCGAGCCCCTCTGTCGTATAACCGGTGCTGACGTTCCTAAGACTGGAGCAAATTCTCCCGTGACAAGCACCCCAGCGTGTGTAGATTTGCGCGCAGGTCCAGGTCCAACATACTGAACTTTGTACTTACTGTTGCTAGGCCCAGTTTTCCTTAATCAGGTCCAGCACCCCCCGGGGTCTCCTGCTGAAGAGGAGTTCAAAGGGATAAAATCCTGCCTAGGGAACCCCCCGCACAGCAAACAACAGAAGGTCGAACCATTTATCCCAATTACGACTATCGTCGTGCACATACTTACAAACTGTAATGTTCTTCAGCGTCTTATTGAACCGCTTACCAGGCCATCTGTCTGGGGGTACACACTTCTCCGAATTGAGTGGACGCCCAACAGCCCGTAAAGTTCCCAAAGTGTACGTGACATAAAAGAAGTGCCCTGGTTGGTCAGGATTTCCTTCGGAATCCCGACTCGAGATGACCTGAAACAGTGCCTGCGCCAAACTTTGGCCATAATACTGCACAGGGGTACCACCTCGGGGGAAACCAGTAGGCGTAGTCCACTAGGAACAACACAAAAGAATACCCGCGGGCACTGATGAGGTCTGATGAGGTCCATATAGAGTCTTTCGAACAGCACCTCAACTTAGGTGAGGGGCCTCAATGGCACGGTTGGTGTAGCCAGAGGATTGACTAATTGGCACTCAGGACACGTGGCGCACCATTTATGCACATCTGCTCAGATGTAAGGGGGCCAGTAAACATGAAGCTTTTTATCGTGTCCAAGGTGACCGGCCATCGGGTTATGGCGCCTGGAAAAGCATTTCCCGGCAGATTCTGTGAACCAACAACTGGGTAATTTCCTCTCCTGACTGAGTGTCACGACTCACTTGATATAACCTGTCCCTAATCTCCAAAAAATACGGGTGAGTGAGTGCACCATCTGGGCACACCAATTCACCATTCACCGATTTTAACTACCCACTCAAAGGCCATGCGTAGGGTATCATCCCGCGGCTGCTCTAGCAGAAAATCATCCATGGAGGCGACCACTGGCACTCGCTCCGGACCCCATAGCAACCACTAACGATCTCAGTGTCACCACACACCACGAAACACTCACATTTCCCTCCTGAGCGTGAGCGCACTCCCCCAGCCTCCCTTATTAAAGGGTCAAGCCCTGGCCAATCCGTACCCAAAATCATGGCGTGTGTGACAGGCGGGCACCAACCGAAGCCTTCACCATGCTTTTTTCCCTAACAAATTTCAAGCCGCACCATCGGATACATGTGAATATCCCCAATCACACACTGAATCTCCACCCATGACGCCTCCACCAAAGCCCGGGGTCAAACCAGGCATTGCTGGACCATCATCCAGACTAGAGTCCAGCAATGATTGATGATGTACCCGTTTGTACTCTTACCGGTACGTTATAGGTCCCTTCCCGACCGGGGGAGGGGCCCAGTGGACCAGTGACCGGAACCATCTGTCTGACCTCCATCATGGGGCAGTCCCGCCGGACATGGTCGGGTCACGCACAGCGCCAGCACCCCCACCCAGGCATTTGAGCAGCTGTCTGTGGTAAAGAGAGGGGACAGCACGGGAAGGGGAGACAGCGTCACCTTTTTTTTGTGATTGTATGTGTTTTGTATTGTATTAGTTATTGTATTCTGTACTTTTTATTATAATGATGATTATAATATAATTATTATAATGATTATTATTATTATTATTATTATTATCGTTATTTTCAATAATAATGATAATAATAATAATCCATCCTTCCATGTTAAAGTTGATGGGAGGGGATATAAACTGTGTACCACAAAACATGATGATGAAAACACATGCTTAGTAGCTGTTGCTGATTCAGAACTTTTTTTTAATGATAAAGCGAAAAAATAAAAACACTCACAGTGTGCGGTGGCCGACATAAGTTGTTGATAAAACGCCATACAATTTTGTTAAACGTAACTAACATAGAAAGTGCTCTTTTTGTTCTTTAATATGCTGTGGGAGTCTCTACCTACAGGTACAGGTTTAGGCAGGGAGACGGAGCCTTTCTGGCAATGTGGTGCCAATATGGTGTGAATCTTTATTAATAATTCAAAACAGGCTCGCTGGCCAAAACAGGAACATAAAATAAGAGTATTAGTCAGTGTCTGGTTTCTCCTCGTTTGCGGTCTTGTCCGCAGGCTTCCAGCGTCCTGCACCACGCGATCTCCACTGTGAGACAAAACAACACATGAGAGGACTCTCCCAGCCAGGTCCGACCAATCATCGCTAATGAGGCTCATAAGGTGGACCCGGTGCAGCTGTGCCGCTGCGGGAAAAAGGCCGGCACCGTCACCTGCAGACCGTGGCTCAACCACGCCCCCCTCGTCTGCCGCATACGCTGATCGTGTTTTTACTCCGAGACCGTTTTCGGTAAATCAGTAAATCAGAAGTATATCAGCTATAGCGACGACCCTTCCTCTTGGATCCGGTTTCTTGTCAAAGCGCCGGCAGGGTAACGCTGACCGGCAGGTTAACACTGACCAGCAGGCGGTCGCACTGAAACCAGAACAGATACAGATGATTTAAGTGCGATCATGAAACTCTGTTTGTTTTATAAACAATTATAATCAGCCTTGCCCCTCCGGAGGTATCGGTGTTTGGCCCCAGCGCGATACACAAGATGCCAAAAAACACTGAATTATGGATGTAAGAAATTGTTAACAAATGTTCTCTTTCAACAGCGAGTGGCGGGGAGCCGGCGCACGGTGTTAACAACCTGAACATCCGTGTTCCTCCGTCCGTCTCTGCATGCAATGACATCTAAGCTGAGCAAGGCCTTTCTCCTGTTTTTATTTAACTTTTTTAATGAGTTATCGTTGCGCATGAGAGGAACCGCTGCGTGTTGCCAGTTTCTTTTTTTTTTTTTTTTTTTTCATCCGAACCAGACCCGAGATCAGCTCCTCCGCTCGGACTCTCTTTTTTTTTTTTGTATGATGTTGCTTTCCCTTCGGGGAGAGGTCCATAAGATATCACACACATCAAAATATCCTCGCACTGACTCAGGGAAAAACGTTTCCCGCCAGGACTGTTGCACAATGTGCGCGGGAGCCAAAATGGAGAAGTTATTTCCACACAGCTATATTTATTCCAACGCATGCAATGGGGCTTGTTTGTATACAGATTTCCCGCCAAAGCTGTAAAGTACACCATGTCTTACATAATCCCGCATAAGTCATTACTCAATCGATTGATCCCGGCAAGGGATAGTCCTCTGAGGCTGGAGTTGATGGAGAGAGGTATTTCGGTCGATAGAGACCCGGCCTCGAAGGGGTTGTTGTGAAGTGGAAAAAACCCTTTGATTCTTTTGCCTAATGTGCCGTGTCCGTACGATGTGTCCCTCAGACGCCTCGCTCATCACAGCGTCCCCTGCTCCCCCCCCAGATATCGACGAGTGTGTCAACGAGACCATCTGCGGCAACCACGGCTTCTGCGAGAACACGGACGACTCCTTCCGCTGCCAGTGTGACCAAGGCTACACCAACCCGCCGGGAGACCTGCGCCTATGTGTCGGTGCGTCGCTGCTTTTGGACATGAACATTACAACATGTTCGGTTTAGATTTACTGCGTCCTGATTTGGCTCTTGGTAAACTATTTGCTGTTGACATTTTCTTTCTGATTTATGTCGCAATACACTGACAAGTATCAGCCAACTATAACTTTAAAGCCCTGCACACCTATATAACAGCAATTCAGTGGAGAAATAAATTACAAAGGGATGTACTACTCTATAATAGTGGTTCTCAACATGGGGTCCGGGGACCCACCAGGAGTCCCCATCAAAATGAGAATGCATAATAATTGATCTCTGTTATCTCCCTGACTATAGTATAGACAGGTGTGGAGGTTTGGACTAAATTATATCAAACAATAAAAATCTTCTCCAATTTGGGACAAAATATTATCAAGCGGGGTCCGTAGCTTCATATGTGTATCAAATTGAGGGTCCTTGACCTGAAAAAGGTTGAGCACCACTGTTCCATACAACCACAGTTAATATTTAAAGTTGGCACCCAGGGAAGGCAAAAATGGTTGATAGCACACGTTGAAAAATGAAAATCCCCGATCCTGAACCACACCTCTTCCCCCCTTCTTTTTCCCTCCTCTCATTCTCAGACGTGAACGAGTGCGAGATGAGACTGGCGCTGTGCGGGGAGGCCCTGTGTGAGAACTTCGATGGCAGCTTCCTGTGCATCTGCCCCAGCGACAATGAGGAATTTGATCCCCTCACCAGCCAGTGCCGCTCCCTGGGTAACAGAGCAGGAACCGCGCACACAATGGCTCACGGGACTTAGCTCCCCGGCCCGTCACTGGGATCGCAGAGTTTTCCCGGCTTTAATGAGCCGTCTCTCATTGTCCAAACAGCGCAGGAATGAGGAGGATGCAAGCCGCTCCTCGCCAGGGATAATACGTTTTAATGGATTCTCTGGGCGGGTAGAACGACACAAATCTTGCGTTGGGCCGTTTCCCCTTGGCGAAAACGATGTCGGCAAACCTCCGCCGCCGGAGAGCAACGTCAGCAGCTGTCCCTCTCGGGTGTAATTGCCATGAGAACCCATTTCCCCACCAACAGAAACAATGACAAAGTGTTTTAATTGGCAGTCGGCGTCGTGGATAAATCCCTCCCGTCAACGGCAACATGACCTCGACGAGAGGTTACTGATCTCAAGAGGAAGGGAAAAGCTCTCAGAGCCCCGGCGTCACCGTCTCGCCCCTGGCCTGATCCGTGCGTACGTGCACGCCAAAGGGGGCATATTTACATTAATAAGCGACGCACCCTCGCCGGGGATGTTTTTTCTTCTTCTGCCCGGGCACTAAACCCCAGCTATGCCTTTGTGTACCTTTTCGCCACATTCCGCTGTTTGCTTTCGACGTGCGCTAATCAATCATGTGAGAGCGCACAGTGTGTTGACTCACATGCCAGTGTTTCCATTTGGCTAAGCCGGCAGCTTAAGGGTGGATGCCTACGGATAAATGAGCAGGCTCAGCAGTGGCAGGCGGAGGTATGCGCTGCCCGCTGGAGGCATGTCGACGCTCCGACGAAAGAAAAGCACGGCAGCCCGCCCCGTAGACACTGTTAGCATGTCGGGGTATGATATGATGTGGCCCCCGGTGTTGCCTTTGGCAACGGCGATGCCGAGACCTCCTTTTCGGCGAGACGCTGGCTCCTGGCCCACTTCACGGACGCCGGGATGTTTGGGATGCTGACTCCCGACGAAATATCCAGCTCTTTATCGAGACGGTCGGTTCTTGACTCTTCACTCGGTGAAGAGTTGTTCACTTTTCAGAGTCTTCGTTCATTTAGTTTGATTCATTCGTGTGATTCATCCTGTGCGTCTGGCTGTGGTTACCCAGTAGCAAACAACTCTTTTCCTGGAGTCGCTCCAGACTTCCGAGATATTTAAAAGATTTGTTCTCTAGTCTTGCATCACTAATGCTCCTACAGCTCGAATCTCCTACTGACAGCAGAATGAGAGAGCGTGCTTATTCATAATACATAAAACAGTTTCTAGCATTTTTATTTATTGGATTTTATTTTTATTTTTTTTTTACAATCATAAATATACCACACAATAAAGTTGAGCATTTTTATTTTTTGTATGTTTGCAGTCGACGCCATCCCGGGGCCCGAGGCATCGCCCCCTCCGTCCTCCCCCTCCAGGGAGGAGAGGAAGGAGTGCTACTACAACCTGAACGACGCCAACTTCTGCGACAACGTCCTGTCCCGAAACGCCACTAAGCAGGAGTGCTGCTGCACGGTCGGGGGCGGCTGGGGCGACAACTGTGAGATCCACGCTTGTCCGATCCCCGGAAGAGGTATGAAACGGGGGCCAGCTTAGAAAAGCTGTTTTAATACAAACAATCAACATGTTGTTGGAGAAGGCGGATCGCCTCTGCCGGTCACGTGGTTTTTGTATTTGTCTGATGAGGACGTTTTGTTCTCCAGCCGATTACAACCAGTTGTGTCCACACGGAAGCGGTCTTCTGCCCCGGACCGCGTCCTCGTCGCAAAGCCGGGAAGAACGGCATCAGTACAGAGGTATTTCAGTCAGTCCTTCCTTCTGTCTCTTGCTCTTCCCCCCTTTTTTTTCCAGAAAATGCGCAGATTTAGCTCTTCAAGCCCCTCAAAGGATTATTTGTGAGGTTTGTGATCCATGATTTGCCCTTTGTCAACTGATACTTTCCTTCCAGCTGCGGGAACGTTAAAGAAAGACGGAAAAAAAGCATTCCTATCTTATTTATGGGTCTTCCTGTGATGCTGACCTTTAAGAACTTAATGGGGTTGCTGCCTGTGTGTCTGACTAATTGGGTGCCTGTTATCCGGTTCTGGGACATTACGACCACGTTGCGAATGGTGGGGCAGAAGTTGTGTGCGGCTTTATCTCACTGTCTTCCGCCGATGTGGTCATCGGATTGAAATCACCCTCGTGCGCCTCTCTTTGTCCTCCTCTCACGTCAGATGTGGACGAGTGTGAGATGTTCGGGCCGGAGATTTGTAAGAACGGACAGTGTTCCAATCTGTTCTCCACGTACACTTGCTACTGCCGCTCCGGCTTCTACTACGACAACATCCGCCTGGAGTGCGTGGGTAAGAAGACACCTCCGGTAAACCGCATTTCCATTTAAAAAATTTTAAACTTTTTGTTGTTTACCCTGTGGTTTCCCTATGTGTGTGTGTGTGTGCGCGTGTGTTTTTGTGTGCTAGACTATGACGAGTGTGCGACGGAGAACTCCTGTGTGGACGGAGTGTGTGTGAACACCGCCGGCTCCTTTAACTGTTTCTGCGGCCCCCCGCTGGTGCTGGATAACACCGGGCGACAGTGTGTCGCCCTGAACGCCACGGAAGGTGTGGAACACACACACACACACACGCACGCACGCGCGCACACGCACACACACACACACACACACACACACACGTCAAGTCACTAGTCATGTGCATTACTTCTATTATCTCAACAACTTAAGAATAATATGAGTAATAGGTTGGAATATGTAAAAGGTAATAAAATTGGGAGTAGCAATTTACAAAAAAATACAAAATTGTAAGCACTATACAACACCGTGGGGCGGTTTCGCAGACACGGATTAGGCCTAGTCATAGACTAAATCACTGGACTTTTGATAGAATGGCCTTTCTCAGTCATGGTTTAAAAAAGTCTCAGACTTCCCCACTCCTGGTTAAAAAAATCGGATTTCCAGAAGGAAGATTACAGCTAATCTAGCTCTAAGTGAAGGCCTAAATTAAACCTGGAAAGAGAGAGAAAATACTTATTGCATATAAAGAAATGACATTAATTAGATTAGATTAACAAATGGCAGAAAGATAGACTCAGAAATATGAATATATTTTTCCTCTATGCCTCATTATCCATCCATCCACTCAACCATCAATCTATCATGTCTGCAGAGACCCTGGAGCCCGATCAGGACCTGCACATGGAGATCTGCTGGCAGGGCCTGGTGGAGAACAACATGTGCTCGGACCCCCTCCCAGAACAGCGGACCACCTACACCGAGTGCTGCTGCCTGTACGGTGTGGCCTGGAGCGAGCAGTGTGCCCTCTGCCCCCGGAGGGACTCTGGTAAGTACTGATACTTTGAATTAGATCGGTTCGATAGCCCTAGCTGTGTGAGATGATTTATATATTTATGCGGCGGCGCGACTGGTGTTCAACCAGCCAAAGAGGGCACATGTCACTCCGCTACTCATCGAGCTCCACGGGTTACCTGGAGCCGCTCGCATCAAGTTCAAGTCTCTTATGCTGGCCTACAGAGTGATTGTTGGGAATGCTCCCAGCTACTTAAACGCTCTTGTAAGAGCACATGCTGCCCCCCGGATGCTGCGCTCGTCAAATGAGCGTCACCTGGCTCTGCCGGCCGTACAACCACGGCAATCCAGGTTATTCTCATTTGTAGTTCCACGTTGGTGGAACGAGCTGCCAAAAATGACCAGAGCAGGGACCTCCCTCTCTGTCTTTAAGAAGCACTTGAAGTCCCAGATCTTCAGAGAGCACCTCCTCTCCTAACTTACAATTACTTAGCACTACCTAGAAGTATTTATTGTTACACTAATGTCTCTGTCGCAATGTAGCTTGAATGTTATTCTCCCTTGTAAGTCGCTTTGGATAAAAGCGTCTGCTAAATGACTAAATGTAATGTAAATGTATATACTGATCAATATTCAGTGTTATTATAAAGAAAGAGTTCTGATTTTTTTTTATGTTAATCCCTATTTTATACTCATCCCTCATGTAGCATGTAGGTAGGTCCAAGCCTTTTATCCATACTGGACCATCAGGGTTCCAATATAAGTAATGGGGGACAAACGCAAATCTGAGTTCAGTGCAAAAACTCACTCCAGGTTTCAGGCAAAGCTAACATGATGCCACGGCAGTCTGAAAATGTACTGTTTGCGGTAAAGTTTGAAAAATCAAAACTATTCCTCTAAGATATCTCTGTGATGAAACCCTCCTCCTGATATCTTTCCAACACATACAGAAGACTACGCGGTGATGTGCAACCTGCCCCGGAGAGGAGGCTCCTCCGACAGCTTACGGGAGCGTCCAGGCTACGAGTACAGTCCCGAGGGTTCGGAGGCTCCCATTGAGCCTTTTGTTCCTCGGTACTGGGACAACTACTACAGCCCCGACCTCCCCCAGAGCATCCCCCTCTTCACCGACCACGACTACAACGCCCGGGAAACTCCCGCACGCCTGCCCATGCAACGGCCACGGGAGTTCCAGCCACGACCAGTCAGTCCTTACGCTGGTGGGTAGATGGATGGATGGATGGATGGATGGATGGATGGATAGATAGATAGATAGATAGATAGATAGATAGATGGGTGGATGGGTGGATGTATAGATGTATAGATGGATGTATAGATGTATAGATGGATGTATAGATGTATAGATGGATGTATAGATGGATGTATAGATAGATAGATGGATGATAGATAGATAGATATATAGATAGATAGATAGATAGATAGATAGATAGATAGATAGATAGATAGATATAGATAGATATAGATAGATAGATAGATAGATAGATAGATAGATAGATAGATAGATAGATATAGATAGATAGATAGATAGATAGATAGATAGATAGATAGATAGATATAGATAGATAGATAGATAGATAGATAGATATAGATAGATAGATATAGATAGATAGATAGATAGATAGATAGATAGATAGATAGATAGATAGATAGATAGATAGATAGATAGATAGATAGATAGATATAGATAGATAGATAGATAGATAGATAGATAGATAGATAGATAGATAGATATAGATAGATAGATAGATAGATAGATAGATAGATATAGATAGATAGATAGATAGATAGATAGATAGATAGATGGATAGATAGATAGATAGATAGATGTATAGATGGATGATAGATAGATAGATAGATAGATAGATGGATGGAATGATAGATGGATGGATGGATGCATAGATGGATGGATGATAGATAGATGGATGGATGCATAGATGGATAGATTGATGCATAGATGGATGGATAGATAGATAGATAGATTGATAGATAGATAGATAGATTGATAGATAGATGGATAGATAAATAGATAGATAGATAGATAGATAGACGGATAGATGGATGCATAGACGGATGGATGGATGCATAGACGGATGGATAGATAGATAGATAGATAGATAGATAGATAGATAGATGGATAGATAGATAGATAGAGAGATGGATAGATAGATAGATTGATAGATACAAAAACTAAACATTTGGTATACAATCCATCTAAAAATAAACAATGAACCTCTGTGACAACAATTCAACTTCTAAAGTAGTAAATTGTGCAAGTTTACATCAATATAATATAAGATACCACTTTAGTGTCATATATATGCATATACATACATATGGGTATACAGTATGTACATATACTGTGTGTAAGAGGGTGGATCGAACATCAAGCTCAGGATGTACCGTTCACTGTGTGTATACAGAATGTATCTTGCCCCAAATCCTGACGGTGCTCTCACGTGTTTGACTGGTGAATTCAGATCGGCACGCCGGCTTCGAGGGCCTGCGGGCGGAGGAGTGCGGCATCCTGAACGGCTGCGAGAACGGCCGCTGCGTGCGAGTGCGGGAGGGCTACACCTGTGACTGCTTCGACGGCTACGAGCTCGACCTTGCCAAGATGGCGTGCATAGGTAAGGGCCGCCGGTTCCAGATGCCTCTCGCACGGTCAGACCACCCTCCGGCCGGATCCGCCGCCATGTGTGTTCCCTCCCCCCCGCCCGTCCACGGAGCAGGAATGTTCAGGGATTCGCTGCAGTGCAGGCGGGGGTGGAGGGTGGAGGGTGGAGGGGGGCGGGTAGGAATAAACTAACTCATTTCATCTTGTTTCTTGAAACCGGACCACAGAGAAGCATCCCTGGAGGAGACGTCCTCCCGGAGTCGGGCCTTGCTTTAATTTCGAGCGAGCTAATTCCCGGCGCAGTGTATCAGCGAGCACCAAAGCAAGACGGGAACATCGGCGCTCTCTGGCTTTTCCTCGCGCTTTATGGGAAGCCGATGAAAGCGGAGGCGAAACGCGAGCGAGAGCGACTGAACTTCCCCGGGCCCGGGCTCTGCCAAGAGTGAGGGAGGCCTTGAGCCGCCGCCACGTCGTGTAATACATGTGTTATTACATATTTGAAGTGATCAGCACTTGTTTGGTTTGAGCGGGAGAGAGGCCTCCTCGTCACGGCGGAGCAATGCGATTACCGCGCCGGTCAGGAATCCGTCTGCGAGCGGTCTTATCAGCTCCAAGGACGGGACGTTTATTCCCACAATACAAACAAACTGATCAAGTTCTGAGCGCATGGAAAGAGTCGGGGGCAGCTTGGGGTGGGGTCGGTTGGGGGTTGGGGGGGGGGGGGCGCGTTTCGTGCCCCCGCCTCCTTTTGCGCGCACACAGCCCCGCCTGGTTAGAATACGACATCAACAGGCGAGGGTCATTTGACGTCGATGCCGAAACGACAATCAGACCTCCCTGAACACACACACACACACACACACACACACACACGCATAGGCACACACCCATACGCACGCCCGAAGGCCAAATGGAAATTTCATACAATGCATTCTTCAATTTAAGCAACAACATATGAATGGTTTTAATGTTAAGGATTACTGAGCCCTGCCGAAGTTCAGTGCCTTTAATCACACGCAACATGACAGCATCCTTTCCAGGGAGATTATCTGCCGCTTTCGGAGGCGATATTATGCAAGGACGTTCTGTCGAAACTGGGGGGGGGAGATCGGAAGGAAGGAAGCCGTTCTCACGGGGGAACGTAAGGGCGACGGAAGACGACCGTGATGGAGTGTAAGGCGGGAGCGCTCGGCAGCTGCCGCAGCTCCCTCATCGCGTTCCAATCGGACTCCCTGCGGCTCTCACTTTGCACCTCGTCCCACACACATCCACATAACTTTTGCAGTAATATATGTGCAATAACGCGAGTATTACACTGTACATACTGCTAGTTCGTACATAGTAATAATTCATATTGTATATACATATGTATGGTATTTGGTTTATGGTTTTCTTTTAGATTGATTTAGTTATTTTTATATTTGTATATATTTAGCAGTTTTTTTGTTTTTACTTTTTATCTTGACTTCACCTGTTATCTTTTTATTACTTTTACTGTTAAGCATTTATTTATTTTTTGTTTGCTTAATCTGTGGAGAAACGCACCGAACCTCACCGTAACAAATTCCTAGCTCATGTAAACGTACCAGGCAAATAAAACGGATTCTGGTTGTGATCCCCTCCCCCTCGCAGACATAAACGAGTGCGAGGACATCAGCGACAAGGTGTTCCTGTGCCACAACGGCCAGTGCTCCAACACGGACGGCTCCTACAAGTGCACGTGCTCGCCGGGCTTCGTGGCGTCCCCCAAGCCGCACGAGTGCATCCCGGCCATCCCCGCCATCCCCGGGTCCCCCGGGCCCCGGGAGGCGGAGGGAAACTGAGGCCGAATGGACTGACGCAGGCCCTCTTCTCCTTCTCCTCCTGCTCCTCTTCCTCCTCCTCCCCTTGCTCCTCCGAGCAAAACCTCCGAGGGCAAAACGTTGAAACGTCCAAACTCGTTTCCCCGCATAGGACCCCCCCCCCCCCCCACACACACACACACACACACACACACACACACACATACACACATACACACACATGTAAACAAGAGGACCACGAACTGTGCAGTGAATGTATTACATGGAATGAAATATTTCGACAGATTTGAATTTGCCTTAAAGGGAATTTGTGGACTGATTTTTTTTTTTTTAAATCCCCAGGCAATTTGATGTGCAAATATTTTTTCTCCGCATTACTTTCTCAGTCACTTCTCTTTCTTTCTTTTCTTTCTTTTGGGATGTATTATTTAATTTATGTACCCGACGGGCCTCTGTAAAACGTAGAAAGGAAAAAAAAGAAGAAAAAAAAAAAAACATTTCGGAGAACAATACTTGATTTGCTCCGGCGTTTGTTCGTATTGACCAATTGACTTCGGTTACAGCGTGGGAAGATTGTGCGAACGTCTTTTTTTTTTTTTTATATACAAAATCAAAAAAAAAAGAAGCATACAGTTTCCATTAAGTTATATAAACAGGCTGAATGAATATTTGGTGAACATCGCTATTAAACCTCTATAGAAATATGACCATCTCACTCTCAACTGTAATTAATGTTGAACTTGGGCTACAAGGACCTCAGAGGCGACAAATACCACAAACAACTCATTTTGACTTTCAACTTCTCGCGGCGGCGAAGGTTCCTGGAAGCGGGGAAGAAGAAGCGGGAGCGTTAAGTCACGATCGCGGAAAGGCCGCGGGAGTATAAACGACGATCGTCGAAACTCCATGATCTTAAAATGACCGGCCGCCCCGGCGGAGGTTTTTTTTTGTTGTTGTTTTTTTTTTGTTTTTCTTTTTACATTTGGGTTTAGAACAATCGTGTTCGGCGACGACGCCCGTGTTTTTCCGTTCTCTCGTCTTCCTACTCGACTGCTCCGCGTCACGTGCGTGGTAGTCTGCCAAACTAATAGTTATTACGGGGGTCGGACGGATCCTTCACGTTCCCGCTCGGGCCACGTTGGTGGAGAACGGGCTTTTGCATCCGCAAATTCACACAAACAAAGATGTTTCCATTCAGCGCCGTTGCCTTTGAACCCCACATGTGCAGCCGGACCGTTCCCATGTGTGCATCTCTGAGCGACGGGGAGGTTCGGGATGTATTGTACAGATCTAGTACTATGTATTATTTTTGTTACATATTCCACCAGGCTTATATAGTACGACCAATATTTTGTTTGACGTAAAAAGAAAAAAACAAGAAGGAAAAAAAAAAAAAAAAAAGACATTATAGCCATTTTAGATTTATATATTTCTGTAAAAAAAAGTTGTTTTTTGGGGTTTTTTTTTTTTTTTTTTTACATCTTTTTATGTATTGGGGGAAAATGGCTGACACTGTACTAGAGGAAGTGTATGTATCCTGCCCTGTGGAGCAGATAATGAAATGTTTTTTTTTGTTTTGTGCCAGCATTGTTTCTGATCATGGACTGTCTGCGGTGGCGTTTTGTCCTTCAAGTATTCTATAAAGACAACATGCCTTTAAAGTCAAGAGCCTGAACGTACCCGTAACAACTATGCCCAAATGGATTCTATGTCATGAATGTATCCCGATCACTACACACATTCACTTTTAAATTATTGGTCACCAAACAATGGTAATATCATTTTCCTCTCCTAGATTCAGGTTTATCTCTTTCACGGACTGAGCTTACCATGAGAGATCCCGTGCTTTTAGCACAAACATAAACCTGTCGTGTTCACTTTGGACTAAGTCTCGTTCCTGATAATTTATGCTCTTAAACTGTGTTCACAAAGCAGAAAGCTGGATACTCAGATGTTTCCACTCTATATACAATAATCAATGTACAACTCAACATCACACATACCGGACGAGAGGTCTTACGTTGGGGGTAAATAAAGTCGTTCTTTTGTTTTTGTTTGTTTTTTTTGGGGGTATTTAAAGCCTTGTAAACCACAATGAAGTTCAGATAAAGGTTGTGCTGTTATGCTGTGGTCAATGAAAACATGTTCATTTATTTTGTTTACCTCTTGGCTGTAATCACTACCAGTCATCAAAATAAATCTATATATATAAAAAATGGATATATCTCTATTTCCTCAGAAATGTCCATTTCACATACCTCGGAATTGATGCCGTTGAACACAGGTTTTTTGGGGGGTTTTTTTTCCCCTTTAATTGAACGCGCAATAAAAGGGTTATTATAGTCCTAGATTCATTGTACTCTTACTCCCTCTAGTGGTGGGTCGAGTGAAGCGCGCCCATAAGCTCGGCATCCTGCCTGGACCGTGATTGGCTCACCGAGGGCGGAAGGGACACCCGGAAAGGACCGCGGCAAGTCGCGTCCGCGCTCTTCCCGGCGTCCCTTTCGCGTGCGCGCACGGAGCGTCGTTGACGAAGCGCTTTCGTCACGGAGCGTAGAAGGCGGCACGCGTACGCCTCCATCACATTGGCATCGTTTTATTCAAGGGGGGTTAGAGGTGGGTTCCATGCCGCCGGCTGGGTATCCAGCTGCGACACTTGTTTCCAAAGATGGACAACGAGACGCCCGCTTCGGGGTCTGCTTTGCCAGTCCTGCCAGTCCTTCCAGTTCCGTGTAGCGGCGGTTGAGTAAATGGCAGTCATTAGCCAGGGTTGGGCAAGCGGCGGACGTTTACTTGGCTGCCAACGGTGTCTTTCCAGCTCCTCCGGTTCTGTGCGGTGACGCCCACACTCCCAAGCCCCGGCACTTGGCAAGCGTCAGGCGGCAAGCGGCGGGAGGTTCTTCGGCTTCTTTTGCCGGGATTGTGATTGGCTAACCGAGGGCGGAAGTAAAAAAAAATAAAAAATAAACCCAGAAGGATCGTGGGAAATCGAGTACACGCCCCCCCCCCCCCCCCTCTGCGGTGGCCGCAGACGACGGTAGAGACTACACGTCCCAGAATCCCTTTCGCGTGCGCGCATAGCGCCGAGGAGACGCGCCGGCTCACGTCGCTGCGGCCGCAATGTAGTTTGAAACGTTTTCTTCGTGGAACGTAGTGTCAACATGTGTGTACCTGCTTCATACGCGCACTATTTTATTGAAGGTGGTAGAAGGCGGTCGGTAGTGGGTTCTATGCCAGCTAGATAGCTAGCTAGGATACTTATTGCGAAAGATGGACAACAAAACGCCTGTTTTGGAGGCTGCTTTCCAGTTCCTCCAGATCTGTCTAGTGACAGTCCAGTGAGACGCAGTCAAACCAGGGTTGGGGAAGGCGGTTGACATTTCGTTGGCTTCCAGCAGTGTCTTTCCAGTTGCCCCAGTTTGCTGGGTGCGAGCTTTGCGTTCTTGTGAAAGGCGGACCCCGCCGCCAGCAACTTGATGCATACAGAGGAGCACAAGCAATCACGCCAATGCTCTGAGCGCCCGTCGGGGAAAGCACATCATATCGGGTCCTTTTCATCAAAATAATCTGAACATATCACCGCCTTGGTTCATAGTTGAAGATGAACATCCAAAATAGAAAGAGGAGAGAGAAGGAGGACTACACATCCCAGTGGAGCGGTGGAGAAGACGCTTCAGTTCCACATTCAGAGCCAGGACTCCCTACTTCGCCCAGTCCTTCACCAGAGGCTGAATCGAGAAACGATGGTGACTCCGCAGAGAGCGATAGAGAGTCTTCAAATGGGACATCTGATTGTGCAGACGAGGAATGCTGGCCTTCCGATATTCAGTCCCCATCTCCAAATCCAGTCCTCTTTTCGCTGGTGCTGGTGCTTTCCTTTTCCACGCGTTTTTACAAGCTCATGGAACCCCCTCATGTATGGTAAGTACTTGTTTCAGGTATGTTTACCAGTGATAACACATGGATTTGTGTGTGTGTGTGTGTGTGTGTGTGTGTTGATACGCCAGTTCTTCATGTTTCAGCTGGGACGAGACACACTTTGGGAAGATGGCAAACTACTACATGCACAGAAACTTCTTCTTTGATGTCCACCCTCCTCTTGGGAAAGTAAGTCAGGTGCCCCAAGGAGCACACCCGAGGAGAAACACCATACAAAATGGCATTGTACACCACAGAAATCCAGACATGTGTTTACCCCGCGTTATCTCTGTTCCAGATGCTGATAGGTCTCGTTGGTTATATGACGGGCTATAATGGCACCTTTCCCTTCATAAAGCCAGGACACAAATTTGAAGACCACAACTACTGGGGGATGAGAGCAGTACGCTTCTTGTCTCTGTCACAAACATATCTATATTATTTATGCCCAGGCTGTATGGCATTATTAAAAATGAATATAAAATATCCACTGATACTTTTTTTCCTGGTCCGCTCTTTAGTTTTGTGCCGCACTGGGCTCCTGCCTCCCAGTCTTTGCTTACCTCACTGTGCTGGAGCTGTCTCAGTCCCCCACCGCCGCTCTCTTCACTGCTGCCGTACTGATATTTGGTGAGTGTTTGATCTCACAACTAACCAGAAATAATTGAACTAACAAGACTAAAACAATATCACCAATTCTCATTAAAACTGAAACTAAGCTTGCTTGACAGATACTGGCTCCATCACCATTTCCCAGTACATACTGCTGGATCCCATCCTCATGTTCTTTATCATGGGAGCAGTGTTGAGCATGGCCAAGTTCAACAATCAGAGATACAGGTAGGACGTCTTCATAACCAGTCTCATTTTAATTGTCACTGATTCTCAACCTTCTTCACCAACCACTCCCCATTTGAATCGGCAAATATTTTTTATTGTTGGATATGATTAGGTCCAAACTTCCATACCTGTAGATACTATAATCTGGGGAGATAACAGTGACACTATCATCAAAATAGTGAAAATGATTGTACATTCTATAATGGTGCTAACTTCTTTGACTTTAAATAATGGTGGTTTTTAACTATGAATCATTTTGTTAAGGACCACTGGTATCTCTCGAAGGACCCCCATCGGTCCCCAGAACCTGTATTGAGAACCTTATGCACTCTCGGCAGCAGTATCTTCAGTCTCTCTTTGTCTCTGTTGGGCTCTTGTTCCAGTGTATTTGTGTGGTTTGACTTACACCTGTTTGTTGTTCTTGTTATTGTGTAGGCTCACGATTAAGGTAGTAGCAGCATAACCTCCATGTGGCTTTTGATTTAAAAGGGAGGTTTCTAAATGTGTATTCATGTAAGAGCCTTTTCGTCAAGTGAAGCATGTGCAGATTCTTTGTGACGCTGTACAATGACTCCTCAAATTGTCTATCTATACCTGAGCAGATGGCTGACTTTTGTTTTTCAGGCCTTTTTCTGCATCTTGGTGGCTGTGGCTGGCACTGACGGGTGTAAACCTTGCCGGGGCTGTGGGGGTGAAGTTTGTGGGGCTGTTTGTCATCGTGCTGGTGGGGCTGAACACAGCCTGCGACCTATGGAGACTCCTGGGGGACCTTGACCTCTCACTGGTATTGCAATTTTTTTTTTTTTCATTATTTATAATTTGAAACATTTTATGAGTTCCACCATACACTTGATAATGTGGCTCTCTCACATCTCCATCAGGTGGATGTTGCAAAGCATTGCCTGGCCCGTGTGTTCGGGCTCATCCTGCTTCCGCTGTTTCTTTATGTGACAATATTCACAATCCACTTTGTTGTACTGAGCAAAAGGTGAGCGTGGTGGTTTGTGTTTCACGTTCCAGTGGGACTGCACCGTTCACAAAATACTTTGAGTTTGTGTCTGCTACATTGTTGTGTGTGCTCATGACTGTTGTCTTTCACCAGCGGCACAGGAGACGGCTTCTTCAGTTCAGCCTTCCAGTCTCGTCTCATAGGAAACAACCTGCACAACGCGGCCATGCCGGAACGTGAGCAGGTTACGGATTCTTTGAAAGTTATAATATTTCATCTGTTGCAGACTGAAATATGTCTGTTTTGCTCCCAGACTTGGCGTATGGATCTATTATCACAGTCAAGAACCACCGCATTGGTGGAGGCTACCTGCACTCTCACTGGCAACTGTACCCAGAAGGAGTGGGACCGAAACAGCAGCAGGTTCTTCTTTGGAATATAAACCTAATAAAAAATGAAGCGCTGATCCCTTCCAAGCAGATAACTGTGTCCTCAATTAACTCATCTGTGTCCCTACACAGGTGACAACCTATTTCCATAAGGATCACAACAACGTTTGGCTCATCCATAGAGAGGACCACCAAAATGGTAAGAAAATTGACTTTTAAGACAAGATCAAGAGTTGCAAAGAACAACTGAACATAATGCAGGATTGAATTAACTGGGCACAGTGGCTATAGAAACGCTATACAAATGTAGTTGCTTTACAATTTAAATTACAAAATGTTTTATCCTTCTGCTTTTTATATTTAGCGCAACCTGAGGAGCCTGACCTTGTCCGCCATGGTGACGTTATTCGATTGGAGCACAAAGAGTAAATATCATGTCACACAAAGGACCTATGTATTGGTCATACTTTGGAAACATTACATATTTGCTCTTTAATTGGGACCTATTGGGCTAATTTCCACTCTCTATATTATTGTTCAGGGACTCCACTCGAGTGGTTTTGCATGATTCACAGTTCAGAAAATACATTATTTATCTTATACTTGCCCTTTACACAGCCCCTGAATACAGCCTCTGGTGAAACAAGCCGTTTTAGCACCTGTCTCTTTCAGGCCCCCCTCCCTAAAAACCCACTTTATTCTGATTGGGCAACTTCTGGGAGCCTGCTGAGGGGTGTACCCTCTGTAAACGTTCACTGATTTCACCTAGTTTGAGCCTATAGATGAGCGTGCGTGTGTGTGTGCGCTCACCGGCCACTCTATTAGGTACACCTTGCTGGTACTGGGTTGGACCCTTGCGCCTTCAGAACTGCCTTAATTCTTGGTGGCATAGATTCAACAAGGTGTTGGAAACATTCCTCAGAGATTTTGGTCCATATTAACATGATAGCATCACGCATTTGCTGCAGATTTGTCGGCTGCACATCCAAGTTCAAGTTCCATGATGCAAATCTGTCGTTCCACTACATCCCAGCTCTATTGGATTGAGATCTGGTGACTGTGGAGGCCATTGGAGTACAGTGAACTCATTGTCATGTTCAAGAAACTGGTTTGAGATGATTTTAGCTTTGTGACATGTATTATCCTGCTGGAAGAAGCCATCAGAAGTGGGTACACTGTGCTCATAAAGGGATGGACATGGTCAGCAACAATACTCAGGTATGCTGTGGCGTTTAAACCATGCTCAGTTGGTACTAAGGGGCCCAAAATGTGCCCAAGAAATATCCCCCACACCATTACACCACCACCAGCCTGAACCCTTGATACAAGGCAGGATGGATCCATGCTTTCATGTTGTTTACGCCAAATTCTGAGCCTACCATCTGTATGTCGCAGCTGAAATGGAGACTCATCAGACCAGGCAACGTTTTTCCAATCTGCTATTGCCTATTTTTGGTGAGCTTGTGCCAATTGTAGCCTCACTTTCCTGTTCTTAGCTGACAGGAGTGGCACCCGGTGTGGTCTTCTGCTGCTGTAGCCCATCTGCTTCAAGGTTCCTTCCACGTGTTGTGTGTTCAGAGATGGTATTCTGCATACCTTGGTTGTAACGAGTGATTATTTGAGTTACTGTTGCCTTTTTATCGTCTCAAACCAGTCTGCCCATTCACCTCTGACATCAAGGCATTTTCGTCCACACAACTGCCGCTCACTGTATATTTTCTCTTTTTCGGACCATTCTCTGTAAACCCTAGAGATGGTTGTGCATGAAAATCCCAGTCGGTCAGCAGTTTCTGAAAAACTCAGACCAGCCTGTCTGGCACCAACAACCATGCCACGTTCAAAGTCACTTAAATCCCCTTTCTTCCTCATTCGGATGCTCGGTTTGAACTTCTGCAAGCCATCCTCACCATGTCTACATGCCTAAATGCAATGAGTGCTGCCATGTGATTGGCTGATTGGCTATTTGTGTTAACAAGCAATTGTGTGTGTGTGTGTGTGTGTGTGTGTGTGTGTGTGTGTGTGTGTGTGTGTGTGTGTGTGTGTGTGTGTGTGTGTGTGTGTGTGTGTGTGTGTGTGTGTGTGTGTGTGTGTGTGTGTGTGTGTGTGTGTGCGCGCGTGCGACAGAAAATAGGGAAAAGCATAATAGGTCCCCTTTAAAATACTTTCCTGTACCTGTCAGGACAACCCGTAACCTTCACAGCCACCCCCACCAAGCTCCCATGACCAAAAAGCACTTCCAGGTTACAGGTTATGGCTCTGTGAGTACCCCATTTAAAATACTGTCAACAGTTGGAATTGCGCATTGTCTTATACAAAACAAACTTAATATATCCGGGTCTTGAGTTTGTGTACCACTTCTTCTCTCCAAACTTTTGTCAGAATGGCACTGGCGACACCAATGACCTGTGGCAGGTGGAGGTGTGTGGAGGTCAGAAGGGTGACCCTGTGAAGGTGGTACGCAGCAAGGTGCGATTCCTGCACAAAGTTACTGGTTGTGTGCTTTACTCAACTGGAAAGAATCTTCCCAAGTGGTAAGGAGTGTTTTATTTAAATTTTTCTTTGATCAACCAATTTTTCATTCAATTTGCAGAATGTTAAGTGTGTGTGTGTGTGTGTGTGTGTGTTTCTTCTGTTAAGGGGCTTTGAACAGGTGGAGGTGACCTGTAGTCCCTACCTGAAGGAGACTCCAAACTCTCAATGGAGCATTGAAGATCTCATCAATCCTAAATGTATGAAGCCTATATGCCTTGTGGCCATTCTTCTAGCCTCTCATTTAATGTATACCACTTGTTATATCACTGACCTGTGCATTTGTTTCTTTCCTATCTATCCATTCACAGTACCCAATATTAGCCTTTCAGTGATAAAGCCCAATTTCCTGGAGATCTTACTGGAGTCCCACATAGTCATGATCAAGGTAAAGAAAAATGACAAAATGTCAAGTTCGCCTTCATGAAAAGTTGACGATTCTAAAAGGCCATGGTGCTGTCTTTCTTTCTAGAGTAACAGTGGCATGAAGCCCAAAGAAAACGAAATGACATCCAAACCGTGGCACTGGCCCATCAACTATCAGGTGAATCTTATATTTGTGGTATAAACCTTAACTGACTTTGGTCAATCGTTACCTTAATTACATGCATCACTCACTGTGAACGTTCTTTTTGTTCCTGTCCCTGTTGAAGGGATTAAGGTTTTCAGGAGCAAACGAGACCGAGTATCGTGTGTACTTACTTGGAAACCCAGTAAGTGAACAGGGCTTCCTTCCTCTCATTCTGTGCCTCGTGGCTGAATAGATATGGCTAAATAATTCATCCTCAGGTGATCTGGTGGCTAAACCTGGCGTGTTTGGGGTTGTACCTGTTGATGGCGGCGGTAGCCTCCCTATCCCTTCAGAGAGGTTTGAAGCTCGGCCAAAGGAGAACTGGTAGGAAAACTCATGACGCCCACTTATTCATTTTATCAAATTAACAGAGTTTTTAAAGACTCCTGTTTTGAGAGCAGCTCTGTATCGAACAGAGCTGCTCAGATTATTACGTAATCGTCTGGTCCCAATTATTTGAGCTGATTGTTTTATAAGATCATTCAATTTCACAATCATATGTTACCGTATTATCTTACCAAATGTCGCAATAAAGAGGCTTTTGGTGCGTCTTCCTTCATTTGAATTGAAGCAAATTAACAGTCTACTTGAATTTTTTGATTCATTGTCAATGGGTAATTCTTCTGCAATAAAGTAGACATGTATAGTGGCATAAAAAGGAGACAATTCAATTAATTGCAATTAGTCAAAAATCTTGGCAGATTTTGGTTGACAATTGTCAACCAAAATCTCAACATCATGACAGCCCTGGTCTCAAAATCAAAATTTTTATACCACGTGTTCTTTTTGTTCTGTGTTTCAGAGCACTGCTGGGTGCTGATGAGAGGAGGGCTGCTGCTCCTGGGATGGCTGCTGCATTACATGCCTTTCTACTTTATGGGTCGCATCCTTTATTACCACCACTACTTCCCTGCCATGCTGTTCAGCTGCATGCTAACAGGTTCTCATCACCTAAACTCACGTCACCCGCAGACTGGAGTGTCATTGTGTTGTTTTGGCTGAGGATGTTCTTTTCTCTCGGCCTCAGGAATCACATTGGATGTCCTGCTTCAGAGTTCTGATCTGTTGCTCCGTCCTCCGTATTGCGCCTGGATGCAGAGACTCGGAGAGATCGTTCTTTATCTCAGCATCCTTTACAGGTGACACACACACGTTATAAGTGACATAGAAAAGGCAGTTGTGTTCCTCTTCCTTCTGCTTTATTCTCCCCGTCGTGATTAATCCTGTGTGTTCTTAAACCGTTCCAGTTTCTACCTGTTTTGCCCGATGTCGTACGGCATGACGGGCCCTCTGGCTCACAACCCCGCCAGCACCATGGCTGGCCTGAAGTGGATGAATACATGGGAGTTTTAGCCAATTTTAGGGACACTATTGTATTTAAAACCTCAAGGACTTTCATCTCTGCACATTTTTTTTCGTCATAGTGTTTACAGAAAAGATGTAACGTCTTCATTCTATTTGAGAAGTGTGTGTGATTTTACTTTAGTTCATGTGTGAAATTAAACAAGACAGGCATGAAAACAGTGCAACACAACAATAACGGATATGGTATTCTCAGTAAATTCATATTGAACACCTAGCACATTTATCACCCACCCACCTTAATAGTGTGTTACATTGTTGACTTTTGCAATAATGAAATAAAGTGCCTGGTGTGTGTGTGTGTGTGTGTGTGTGTGTGTGTGTGTGTGTGTGTGTGTGTGTGTGTGTGTGTGTGTGTGTGTGTGTGTGTGTGTGTGTGTGTGTGTGTGTGTGTGTGTGTGTCAAGGGGCTATGAACAACTGTGTGTTGCAATGCTTCAAAGATGCACTGCATCTTGACGGTGGTGGCTGGTTTAGGGGTAGATAAGAGGGCAACGTGTTATTAGAAATTGTGGGGGGGGTGTGTGTTTCTCTCTTCTTTATTTTTTTAACACTATCTGTGAAACTTCTATAGACTGAGACTGTCCCGATTATGTATTTGAAGATCTAGATTTTAGTGCTGCCTATTTTTGTATTATATTTGGACTTAGATGCAAAGAGACTCCAAACAAATGTCGGTGTGAAGTGAATGTGTCCTTAAACTAAAATAAACTTAAAACTTAAATATAATATGAGATCTGTGGTTTCCTATACACTGCGTATCATTTTGTCTATTTAATGTATCATATTTGAGACTATGCTATTGTGATTGCATTTAAAAGTGATAATCCCTGAGATCGCTCAGAGGAAGGAAAGGGTAAAAAAAAAAATGCATCAAATTCGATATATATATATATATATATATATATATATATATATATATATATATAATTTTTTTTAACAATCTTTTGTGAGACATTAACCATGGCCAGAGAAAACCAATCATGAACTCAGTCATCCTTGCGGTCTCACATTAAAAGGCGCCTTCACGGACCGAATGAGGCGAATTACTTGGGGCCCTCGATGGGTGCGCGCCCGCCGGGATCAGCGGCCAAAGGGCGGATTCCCGTGCGAAACGGGGCCGCGCTGCCGCCGCTCACAGGTGGCTTCGGGTACTGCAGCGCGGGCACACGTGAGCGGCGCCGAGCTCGCCTCCCATTGGCCGCCGCGGGTCACGTGTCCGTGCTGAAGATGGCGTCTCCAAATGGAGGTAAATTCTAAATCCTTACGCCGCTGCGCTGCGTATAAATTGACATTTGGGCTGCGTTGGCCGCCGAGAACCGGTGACAATTCGTACGTTTCGGTGGCCGAACGTCTGGGACGAGGGATAGACACGTCGCCGGGGCTATTTTGTAGTGTTTAAAGATGTTTTTAGGGTTGGCTAAAGCCGACAGTAGCCAGTGTTTTGTCAGTTCAAAGGGAGGCAACGTACAGTACACACACACACACACACACACACACAGACACACACACACACACACACACACAGACACACACACACACAGACACACACACACACACACACACACACACATACACACACACTTTAAGTTAAGGCAATATTCAGTTTAGAACTATCAAAGGTCTTAACACTGGTTGTTGTCATTTATTGTACACACAGTATATGTACATGTTATGTGTATGTGACATTCTATATTGTTTTCTATATATATATATATATATATAGTTAATAAATGAATAGTTAATGATAATAATAATTGTTAATTGCGAGTTGTTCTATTGTTCATATGTATCACTATATTAGTATTTTCAATGATATGTAAATGTGAACTTACAAAAAGGCAAATGGCACGTATTACATTGTGATTGTGCATCGTTATTGATGTTGTGTTATGTAATATCAAACGTCCTTCATCCTTCAGCCAAGCAGAACAACGCAATACTACTGCAAAGGCAAACATGCAGCAAAACCTTTCATTTAACTAATGTTGTATTCCGAAACATTCGTTTGGCAGATTAGTTGTAGGTACTTTTTAATCTTTTTTTTTTTTTTGTTAACAAACCCCAAAGCAAGCCTTAAAATTCATACCAAACAAAAACTGCTCCATTCACATTTCGGCGTAAAGGATTTTTCCGCTATTTTTTAACCAAGTCCTAATTAAAATGTCGGTTCCCATCATTTGTAACTTCCCACGCAGCGCAACCTCCCCAAGCGCCTTATTATCGGGAAACTTACCGCTCTGCTGCAGATTCTCACTGTGCTTAAATGTGGGTCTGGGTTGGAAAATGGTCAAACATATATCCTATCCCGTGACACTTGTTTTGACCTGCACTGTGACACATGATGTTGTTCGGTACCTCTGCTCAAGCACAGCCGATTTGATGCATTTGGATACACTACAACCTTGATATCCTTTATCCTTACGCCTAATGAATCTCAATAACTTGCTAGTGGTAAAGAGAAACAACAAAAATATGCATTGCCAATAATGATTCAAGATTCAAGAGGTTTATTTATCACATACGTTCATACATATATGCAGTGAAATGTCATTGCAACGCACCCGATATTACGCACAATAAACGGTAAAAATACTAAAATATGTGTAATCGACACAAGGCAATCATTTATTCATTATCATATGTTTATATTGGTTTTTAACACTAACCCTCCTTGTGTACGATTGTCTTAATAGGTGATGATTTTGAAACCTCTCTTTTGAGTTTTGAGAAGCTGGACAGAGCCTCACCAGACTTATGGCCAGAGCAATGTAAGTACCTTTCTATACTGGAAGTTATATTATGCTGGTTTATTGTTTTTTTTTTTGTTTTTTTGTTTTTTTGTCTCTCAGCTGTTGTATGATCAGCCATTTTAATCTTACAATGTCTCACACAGTGCCTGGAGTTGCAGAATTTGCTGCGTCTTGTAAGAATGTGAGTTGCTTATATTAAGAATAAGTTGAAAAGGGAGATATTAAACAAGCTATCAATTAATTGGCTAGGGATAAAATAATCAGAAAAACAGTGGTTCTATATATTAACATTTTTCTGTCCGATATCACAGCCAATCAGTGATTCACCTCCTAAGTGGATGGCCGAACTTGAGAGTGAGGACATTGAAATGTTGAAAGGTAAAGTATTTAAAGAGGTTTTCCTAGAAAGATACTATAAAGTACAACAGGCTATTGTCAAAGGAGTGGTAATGTTATGTCACATAGTTTGAAATCTTTGTTCTGGCATGTGATGAATTATGATTTTTATTTTTATTTTTATAGAGCTGGGTAGTCTCACGATGGTCAACCTGATGGAGAAAGTCAAAGGCCTACAGAACCTGGCCTACCAGCTGGGCTTAGAGGAGTGTGAGTACACGTACACCATGTGTGAACTACACAGTACTGGGAATGGGCATTGTTTATAAATATCCTATACCAGTTCCTAAACGTTACGTTCCTAAATTTATATTTTTATTTTAACAAACTGAAAACGTATACCTAGCCGATCACATTACTAATCACAATATACATGTAATGAAAATCACGAATGTAAAATGAGTTGTTAATTAGAAAGTAAAATACAAAAAATCAGACAGATTTTTTTTCTTTTGCAGCATATAATATGCTTGTAAACAGAATAATACACTTATATCCTTAATCACCAGCATTGAGTATGTCAGTCCTCAATTGACCACAGGGTGGAGCCACTTGGCTTGGTAAAATGTGTGTTTGCTGGTTGATTCTTACATCTTCTGGTGATGTCTCAATAGAAAAACTAATCCTCAGACAAGGTAACTCGGTGGTCCTATACCTTTATTAATCTCAACACAGCATAATTATTGTGCTTTTTGAAATCAACAAAATCAGCTGTCAGCTACTTTGGAAAGTATCGCAAAAAATAAAAGGGCTTCATCCATTCATGTTTTTTTTCACATATTTAGGGCAGTCTTGTGTGGAAAGCGGAAACAAGAGAATGTCAGCAAGAGGCCAAATGCAAAATCTCGTGTTTAATCCATTGCCTAGGACCTCCATTGTCATAATCCTTGTAGAGTGTGGATTAGAGAGATGAAGCTAAGTGCTCATATTTTCTAAGAGAAAATGGGTACTTAGTTTGCTAGTGGGGAAAAAACACAAAATCACCTTTCCATGGATGGGGTGTACACAGTGGAATAATAAACCTAATATTCCCACTATTCGCCTTTATTTGAACCTAGCATCCAGGTTATTGTTGGACTTGCACAATCGCTTTCCAGTTATGCAGTTCAGTGCTCAATTTGAGATAAACTGCCGATATATATTTTTTCAATGTTAGATAGAAACAAATATGATATAATTTAATTTCTATGAACCGTTCTAAAGCTACAGCTCGACAAACTGTAGTTTTACAGACAGAGGGCAAAGTGGTCTCTGTCGGTACCATTTATAAATCCGGTTTATTTGTGTCTGAGAAACGTGAAACGTGGTGAACAGGTTGTAAAGGATGCCAACCTTCACAGTTTGCCTTAAGATTATCTCAGCGCTTTGTAAAATGCCATAAAGATAGGATGATTAAAGTAGGCTCTTTCAGGAGCGGATTATGCCAAACGTGATTTTTCAAGGCTTTAAAAAAAAATGGAGAGATTTGTGAATGGGATCTTTTTTATTATCATTATGATTCAAGCCAGCCATTAAATTAGAGGTAAAGGGAGACAATGTCTGTTTTTTTGTAGAGTGTCTATTAGAAAGGGAAGAAAACCCAATACATGCATGATTTAGACATCACTATAACTTTGTTTAAATGAGTTTATATCCTGCTATAATCTACCTGTTTTTTTAGGATCTTATTTTGTTTGCTTTGCAGCGCTTTGTCTACACAGTGCGAGCACGCAAATCTGATTGAGGATACGTATGACTGATCACCCCCCAAAATTGTTGAACTTTAACCTCAAAGCATATTTGTATTAACAAAAAGCAATATGGAAAGGAAAACATTAATTTATTCAAATTGCAGGTATGTAGTGTTTATGTATGTCACCTCTCCAAAGGAGGTGTCTGTAAAAGTGGATTCCATCACTTATTTGTGTAGTCTACCACATTTAGTTTGATCAAAGCGTCTCACCGCTAGGTCTTCCGTGAGGCCTGTGAAGCACATCATCTGGCTGGTATAAAGATGTTAGCTGTCACGCGGGGAGGACTACAGGCTTTGCAATCATGTCATGTACCCCAGGATGACGGGACACAATGATGGTTATTATTGGTCTCGGAGCAGCCCCGTAATGGGTGCCTGTTTAATGCTCTCTGGTTTAATTTTCTCCTTTTCCCGCCTGTCAGGGGAGGCCTTGTAAATCTCAGCTACTTTTTCATCATGTTTGTGTGCTCCTCAGTACCCGTAAACGAGTCGCCGCAGAGGCACAGCGGAGTGAGGGCACAAGGACAGGATTTACTGCCCCTCCCCCACCGCATGTGGACCATTAAAGATAGAGCTGGTTAATGGGACAGAGCACAATCAGGCAGCAAAAACTCAGACGCCTCACCGCAGTGGCCAAGGCTGCTTGTGCTTTCTCTAAACCCGTTCCGAAGCAATTTTATGCATCAGCTTGAAGAAAGATGCATAAAGACAACGCCATGTGTGCAACACACGCATACTCCTAGCTTGGAGAAAGCCACATGTGTGCTTGTGTGGGTTGGTGGCACACTCTTTATCTCGTGGGATCACACCCCCACTCCGACACCCACGGTCCTGGTTGTGTGACGCTGGCCCGGTCCAGTCCCAAAGGGCTTTGACGCGTGCCTCTTCCCCAGACCCCAGCTGCTGCGCCGCCCAGTGATGAATGCCCCTGTCGTGGGCCACTGAGTGTGAGCATCAAGCCATATCTCCCCCGAGAAAACTAAGGATTTCTGATAAGTGCTGTTATTGGAGGTAATTGAAAGCTGAGTGTTCCTCTGGGACGTGCTGAAAGGGCCTCAGGCATAGGGACGACTGTTAACACGGCTGGTAGAGGCAGTGGTGCTGCTCCATCACACTTGTGGGCTCAAGGCTGTGGGCAGACTTGGAACACCTGTGACCCGTGGAACAAACACTAAACTGAATCCTGAAGACACGTTCTTGTCCGGAAGGAGGCCTCTATCACCTACACAAGGTTTTCTGTTCTACTGTGTGAGGCTAACTTGTTAGCTTTGTTGCTATCTCATCTGGATCTATAATGAATGGGTATAAAGAACACTGAGATTTTATTTAACTGATACTGAAGGTGAAGGAGCTCAGCGCAGAAAGTTGCGTCGTTGGGCCACCTGTTGTCTCTGGTCCCCCCTCATCTGGTCCCCCCTCGAGCACCTTTTGCTCGACACGGACACCAGTCAGTGTGGACCCGAGCTGACCCTTAGTGTGGCTTGCCTGAGTGAAGGTGAGCATGAAGGTCGCCTGCCCTGACAGCTCCTAATGGGCTTGAATTCACCGCCTCCTCCTCCTCATCCCTAGGATCAATCACAGGCCTATTAGGACCGCAGCAACACTGAATATGATTGCATTCACTGGGCTCCAGTGGTGCTAATGTGCCTCCATCAATCCATCAGGGCGGGCTGACCGCGGGGCGGGTAGTTATGAAGTGCCTGCACTGACAGCACGTTGAATGAGGAACGGGGATCGGGGGGTGGGGGGGGGGGGCCTCACCCGCACTTCTAACCTTCCTCCTCTCATCCTCCTCCATGGCTCTCCTCCCTCTCTGCCGTCCTCTCCACTGCGACTTTATGGTATCATAGTGGAGATGAATGGCCGTGTCTGGGCAAGTCTCAGCGATGGTGGCACCCGAATTGGTGTGCGGTGAAAGTGAAAAAGCAAAGAGTTGTTTGAGTGTGTTTAAATCAGTGTTTTTGATTTATTTTTTTGTGCAGCATGAATGGATTTCCTTTTTGTGATTGGATAGATGAAGCTTGATAATGTGACACATATGTGAAATACAGGAACATTGCACTGGATACAACTTGTTTTACTTAATTTGATTCAGGTGGTGTTTGTAGATTATACCAAATGACAGCCTTTGGAAAATGGCAAAGCCTTTTGTAAGAATGGCACTGATTGTATTCGTTGTTCCTGGTTGTTTAGAAATTCCTAAACACTTGCACGCACATTTTGCAACCAAATTATATGAGTACGTCCAAGCATTGCAGCAGGTTGCAGCTGCAGCTGTTAGGGCCTATCTGTATCTTGGGCAGAATCAGTGTCAGAGCTATGTAAACGAGAGCAAGGCAGAGCTATACACACATACACAGGCGCACACACACACACACACACACACACACACACACACCCCTTCCCAGATCTGCCTGTCTGCTGCCTTCCTGAGCAGATAGGAAATGACACTTCATTTCCATAAAGGCATTAGGAATTCATTGGATTTTCTTTCCTAGCTAATCATAGTGAGGGTGTAAAACCTTTTAGGCTTTTTAATGAATGAATTTTGACTGATTGCCTATTAATAAGGACACCTCTTGAACAGGCATAGGCTGGGGCATGGGTGGAGAGGTGCAGATGTGTTTGTTTGTGTGTGTGTGTGTGTGTGTCTGTGTATGTGTGTGTGTGTGTGTGTGTGTGTGTGTCTGTGTGTGTGTGAGTGTGTCAGCCAGGCACAGAATGCATTGGAGTGGAGGGGAGGGAGAGGAGGGGGGTGGGGGGGTCTCTCGGTGGGACATAAAGAGGAAGCAGTGGCCCCCTTGGGAAATCATAGCTCGTGTCTGCATCTTAAATATCCCTGTGAAGTATCAATAAGTGGGTAATTGAATTTTGAACACAAACATGAGCGTCAGGTGTATGTGTTGCAAAGCGTTGGTGTCTGGAAAGGGTGGGTGGGTGTGTGTGTGTGTGTGTGTGTGTGTGTGTGTCTGTGTGTGTGTGTGTGTGTGTGTGTGTGTGTGTGTGTGTGTGTGTGTGTGTGTGTGTGTGTGTGTCTGTGTGTGTGTGTGTGTGTGTGTGTGTGTGTGTGTGTGACGTCTCTGTGCGCGCACTGGTTGGTGTTTCCATATGTGTCTATGTGTCATCCCCTCTTTCCCGGGGGAGGAGGGCGGTGAGAGTGGATGTTAAATCCATTAAATAAAGCTTACAGGCTGTAATAGCCAGAGTGGCACTCCGCGATGGGCAGCGGGGGTCAGATAAGTCCTCTTGACTCTTAATGAAAGTGAATTGGGGCAGCCAGGGCCGGGGTCCAGGACTCCAGTTAACCCAGGTGGTCGTCTGTCTTTGGGGCTAACCGGGGTCCAGCGTCTTTCCATAGAGACGGGCTGGCGGCAGGGAGGGTGGGGAGAAGGGTGGCTCGGTGATGATTACTCTCATTTTATACACAAGGGGGGGGCTTGGGCTGGGGCGTGGGCGGTGACAATGACACCCAGATCACTCACAGCTAACGGGAGTAAAGTAAGATGTAACACCGGAGCATTTCCTTTGCATCTGCATTCAGGCCACCTGGGATTTGCGCAAGTGAAAATAATTTTCCAGCATGGAGGATAAAGAACGTGGCAAAGCATTACAATGATTCACCACAGAGTTTCCTACGATGGAAGCCTAGGTGATTGCAATTTTTAATTTAATAAAAAAAAAAAAGACAGCATTTTAAATAGCCATCAGGTATATTTAGCTGTGCGTCCAGATATAGGTTAATCAAACCAAAATCGAAAGAAAGGAGATTACCGGGCAGACATAGCTGCGGGATCGGAAGTCAGAATCCTCAGACAGCATAAGCTGCTGCTGCTGCTGCTGCTGCTGCTGCTGCTGCTGCTGCTGCTGCTGCTGCTGCTGCTGCCATCACCGGGGAGTCCTCCTTTATCCTGCCAATACTGGCCAGTTTGCCTGACAATAACCTGAGCTATCTTTGTGTACAAGCTGATATCCAAATGTACCTTCAAGTTACTTGGATAATAATGCAGTACAATCAAATCAATATTCTTAAGAGGTGTATTGGATGGCATTTTAGTGTTTTTTGGGGGGTTTTTTCCTCACATCGCCATCATATCCTCTGATGAAATCTCTGGATACTTGTGGCTAAATGATAATTAGAGTAGAACAAATCAACAAGGCACGGAGATGGCCCCCACAATCCATAAGGTGTCATTTAGTATGGATGGCAGCCCTAACAAGTTGCTGATTAACTTAGTGCAAAATTAGTAATTGACCTTTCTAATCAACTAAACAAATCTCTAAGTCTCCCTAATCACTATTGATCTCTCTTGGCCTGTGACAAAGCACATATATGTACTCGTGTGTGTGTGTGTGTGTGTGTGTGTGTGTGTGTGTGTGTGTGTGTGTGTGTGTGTGTGTGTGTGTGTGTGTGTGTGTGTGTGTGTGTGTGTGTGTGTGTGTGTGTGTGTGTTTTCCCCGCATTTCTTTCTATAAATTATGTACATTGTAGTGCATTGTGCTGATTATTCTTACTCTCTTTTTTTGTGGTCTGATTCAAGGAGCAAAAGTATTTTTATATTTTTGAAACCATATTGCTTTGACCGAGAGGGACACGACCATATATATTCAACGTTGTAGAAATTTACATTGAACACCCATTTCTGATCGTCCTACCCACACGTCTTCCAGACTCACGTTTTAATTGCATGTTGTGACGTCATGCATCCAATGTTTGGTTCACGTCTCGCAGGTAGAAGGGGATGTTAAGTGGGATTTGAAGTCGTCCCAGATTTGTTCCTTTGTACGGAGAGTCAACACACTCCAGTCTGAGTTAGTGACATCTGTTGGGTTCGTTTGTCACGGCTAAAAACGTCATATTTCAGTGTTGCTGCCGTCTCCACTTTGCCTGGCCAACGGCAACAGTTTGAACCCACAAGTCACGACAAACCTCCCCCTTTTTTTATCAGAGCAGATCAGCACATCATAAACTCAGTACAGGCTTCAGCTTGATGGCATCTTTAACAAGATCATTTAAATGATATGAGTTTCTGTCTCAGCTGCGGGAGCCTAAACTGAACTGTAATTAATGAGCGGCTCGCCGGAGTGAAGGTCCTCAGGAGGCCTGGCAGAGCCAATGCCGGATATTCTGTTTGGCCTCATCAGGAGGTAAGGGGGGGGGGCTGCAGAGAAAGTGAAGCGAGACACCATAAAAATGTAAGCCTCCAATCCAACTCTTCTAATACAATCGTATCAGCTCACTGATCATTTTAGGGTCACCCCGGTTTAATTGCTTTGCCTCACCTGATCCAGGCGGCCTGACTGCGATCTAGGGGATCGTCTGTCCGTCACAGGGTCCTCCGGTGACTTTGTTTGGGGTTATTTGAAGAGACAGCGCACTGCCAAATGAATTCATCCCATTCCAATTAGCATCATGTTTAAACTGATGATGGACACCTCAAGGTGATGCGGCCCCTGTGCCCAGACGCACCATTATCATTCCACACCGGGCAACTTATCTAAATTACTATCCGCCCCAGCTTTTTCATTAGCCGCTCGGGGCAGGGGAGGCGGGGAGGGCCTCCTCTCCAACACGCAGCCAGACAGCGTCTCATCAGCACCGGTGTCAGCCCCAACAAGGAGGTTCAGCTCCTGTGCAGCGCCAGTCTTTCTTAACTCTACTGGGACAACTGTGGCCTGCTTGGATACTGAACACAATCTTCTTTAAGGCTTTATACGGACGGGCGTCTGTCTGCTAATGGCCCATTTACGTTGGCATTCACTATGCTGTGTGATTTATTTTATTTATTTTTGGGGTTTTTTGTGCAAGGTTAATCAGCAGTGTCGCGTTTTGGTAAATTCATTGAGGTGGTTCCAACTTTGAGGCTCATTGAAAACAGTGTCGGAACTGAGAGCCTGATCCTGTTATTGTCCTACACAAAGAGCAATTACCGACCCTGGATGCTGCCTCTCCAGGGTTTGTGGTGATACCGCAGGAATATCTCTGTAGTCTTTACGGCACATGTCTGTCCGCGAAAGAAAAGCCTCTTAATTGTCATCCCAGATTAGACCCGTTTCACACAATGCTTTCAGCGGGGGACTCTTCTGTTATGTAGCTGTTCTTTGGCACAGAGTAACCACTCTTGTTAGGAAAAGTCCATCAAAACACCCTCAACAGGGCAAAATGGAATTGATTCTTTATTATTTTTTAATAGTGGTGGAAACTGTTTTAGTTTTTGTGTTCGGCATTTATGGCCACATTTCATAATCAAAAGTGGATTTACTCTGTAAATGAATAGTGAGCTACTATGCTTCTTAACTCGTTGCCCCAAAGTCATTTATTCTCTCTTTTATCCTGGTTCATACATAGGCACGTATAAACACACTTTTAGGTCAGGGGCAGTGGAAGCTGACTGCACTAAGACAGCAATCACAAGTCATTTTCTTTGGTAGATAGCCTGCGTATTATTTTGTTTTCCATGTCCAGAACGAACAGATGTTTGTATAAATTACCTCACAGTTTGTCATCACAGAAATTAAATACATGCTTTGCATTACTAAAGAACTGAATCCGTCACAGAGTTGGGAGTCAGGTTTCTCATCGGACAGATCAGTTCTTCTCTGAATCATGTTATTGCTAAAAGTAGCTCTTCACTCGGCCGATTTATGACAATATCTAAAACGTAATTGGTGTGTCAGTCTTAATTTTGAGTTTTGATAAGAATAATTCAAAAGGAATTTCTGAATGCCACAACCAGCTCCTAAATCTGGGAAAAGTCAAGGAGGGTGAGCCAATAAGGGATTGAGCCTCATGAAGTATAACCACCTTTAATGCTGGTGAGTCAAACATTGATGCCAAGTGGAGTGTATGCTCTCCTGGAAGCTGCATCCATTTGGAAAACAAAGGCTCCCAAGCTTCTTTCTTAGCTTTCGAAATTCTATTTTCTCTCATGAACAAATTGGGCAAGAAGTCTAAGCCATTCTTGGTCCACTTTGTTTTTTGATTGTATTAGCAGTGCACTGTAATACAAGGATTTTTGCTGTCAGCCATGGTTATTCTCGGCCACTAAATAAAAGTTTGCTTAAATTCACCATAGTGGTGTGGGAGCAGACATCCAAGATGATGACATTTGTTGAACATATAATGGACAGGTCAGTATTTTTTTTTATGTATATAAATAAGTAACATAACATTTTCATTAGACAAATCTATCTGAATATGGCAACATTGGTACATCCTTATATTTTTATGAAGAAGTTGCTTTAGAAGCTACTGTGGGATTAGTAACTGTGTTAATGAAACAACGTTATCCATTGCACATGAGCCCTTTTCTTACAGTACCTTAGATGTATTCTCCCCATTAGTGAGCTCTCACTAGCTTTGTGCACAGATTTGAAGAGGAAACTCTTTGCTAGGAAGTTCTCGTGCCATTTAGGGAAATTCCTGAGGCACCAGCATGCACACAGCGAAAACACAACCTTTTGGGGGAAAAGATGCATTTAGGGCAGGTAGCAGACAGAACGAGTGCATGTGTGCGAGCCAGCAGCATCCCCAATGCACCCCCAGTCGGCCAGTCATCCCAGTCTACAATTGGTCGGAATATCCCGTGGTTCATTGTTCATTGTCACAGTTGACTAGCTGAGGGGCAGAGTTCAGCTTCCGGTTCATTTCTTCACTTTACCCTTGGTGAAAACACCAACGTTGCGTGCACTGGGCACTCTGACACAGCGTCCAGCATGTCCGCCAGTGGTTCTTTTGTGTTTGAAGTATACTGACTACTTAAGAGTTACAGGAAGATAAGGTATTCAGTAGATGTATGGCCCCTAGCTTAGAGAAATTCTAGGATATTATTTTGCACCTCGGGAATAGGAACAAAGGAACCACGTTTACGAACCTTAACAGTTTCAATGTACTTCACTCCAAAAAACACCTTCTGAATGACAATCTGCTGTCATGCGTGTTTACTTTTATAGGAGCCTCGTCCTCATCCTAAATAATCGCTTTACTGCCGTTCCATCCTCTTCAGTTTACTGCCGTGTTTTAGACATGACATCATTTGTTGTTTATTTTCTTATATTATTCTCATATTATATGGGTCGTGAATACAAGAATGACATGGAGCTGAGCCCTAAGCCTTTCTACTTCTTCCTTGCTTGTGGTTCTGCCTTCGTCTCCAGCCAGGGAAATGACCAGAGGGAAGTTCCTGAACATCTTGGAGAGGCCAAAGAAGTGACGGTTTAACTAATGCTACTTCTGTGAACGACAACTGAGGATGAGAGGTCCAATCCGATCCATCATTTCACGAAGAGAAAAAACAGCAAGTTTAAAAAAAAAAAAACACCAAAAAGAGACATGCATTCACTAGCAGCAAGATGTCTTCCTCACACAGCTGAGGTCCTCTTTGGTGCACATGCTGTTGTTCCTTGTGGGTTGTTCCATCATTTAATTTTATGACAAAAACGTTTCCCTCTGCTGTAACCCCCTATTTATTCTCATTCCCATTTCTGTGTAATATAGAATTTTGAAATTTGTGATGTTATATAATAAAGTTTGAGAACAGTGAGAATGTTCATCCTTCAGTGTTTGAATGTCTTTGATTGAAATGTGCAGTTTCCTGACTCAAATGTTTATTATTCTGATCTGCATCTCGTGTTCTGGTGGTGCAATTGTTTTTTAGAGACCGTTCAGCTTTTAATTAGGGCAATAACTTCATGCCTCTGCCACTCCACAGAGTGCAGCACCTCTCCAGCCTGGGACATGTAAGGAACTACGACATGAGCGCCTCTGCCCCACTAGCAACTCCTTTTTTTCCATTTAATGAGGATTGGAAGTAGAGTCTCCAACACAAAACATTGCGTAAAAATAATATTGCTCATTGTCATCGCAGTTAACGAGAGTGGACATAATTACTAGGGCCATTTCTTTTCTAATTAGCACACTTCCAGCATTTTTGGAGCTAGTGGCCATGCAAAAAAGGGAATCAGACAGGCATGCCGAATGGGAAACAAAAAGAGGTCCGTCCGCCATAATTAGGTGAGACAATGCCCCTGACTGTTCTCAGCTGGAGATGTCGCAGGGGCTCTGGCCACTCACTCCCAACAAGTTACACTTCTCCACCGACCACTAATAAGCCCCTAATCGTGCTTCCTATTCACACGGGCGGTCTCACACAACCTAGTTCACCCTTCTGAAAAATATGCATAAAACATATTTTCTAATGTGTTTGTGAGTGTCCTCTTTCGACAGACAGCGTGCAATAAAAGTACAACACACTGCGTTGTGCAGGAATGTAATCTGGCAATAAAGGGAAGCAACAGCCAAGAAATTAAAATTCATGAAATTAATACTTTACAGTTTTCAATGCATTGATTTTACACATTGCACAGTATACACATACTCATCACTGGGTTTTGTTTCATTTTTTTTTTACTATTTAGGAGATTGGTTTGTTTGACCATCCCAGAGTGTTTGCTCCAAAAGACTAGTTGTCAGTCAGGTAGGGTTAGGGTTGCTGTTGAGCACTTGTTGATATTGACCGATGAGCATTGATCAGTCCACTGAGCGTCGACATGGTAAGTGACCTGACGTCCACAATGTGCTGAACGCACTGGTGGATGCCTGTCACCCGTAGCCTCCGGCTGCAGAATAGATTCCTCCAGAAACGGGTCATTCCCCATGGAGGGAGAGTCATCTGTTAGGGGGGGGAAACACAAGTCCGCCCATCCACATAGGGCTGCCTTGACCTCGCAGAGCCTTAGTACCTGGCAAACGTCAATCTGATGTGCCCTAAATCCTTAAATTAGCTGTCAATTAGTGCAAATTAATCAACTGCTCGCCTAATTAAGCAATGCCGACGGGCAGCTCCCAAACACGGCATTGTGGAGGAGCCATGAGAAAGCTGGAGCAAGCAAACTTACTTTGCATTGGGGGGCCATCACATCACGCCCCCGGCAGTGCTCTGAGAAAGAGGCAGCAGAGCCTCTGGCTGTGCTTTACTTTCTCCCTTGACTTGGCTCAAGATGTGTGCTGTCATCAGCTTCCAGGTTTCAACGCCGAGGATACAGCTTGATCCAAAAGAACCACAGCGGAATTACACTGTCTGCATTCTGCCTTGTAATGTAATAAGAGCCACACGGAAGCTTATCTTGCTGCATGCTGGGTGGCAAATACTGATGTATGGCTGATTGCGTGTGGGAGCTATACAATATTTGCAGGTCATTTATTCTGATTGCATATGAGAACTATACATTTCGTGCAATCTGCCCGGGCGGGGCTGCATATCTTGGGTGTTCGCCGCATGCATTATCTTATGACCTTCCAGGAAAGTGGAAGTTCTTAACCTATTCATTCTCGCAAATACACGTCAGGATTTTCCAATCACAGCGAGAGGAGGATTTCACAATATTCATTGTGGAGGGCGGTTTTTGTTTACAATTGTTGTCATCTTGTGACCTGCTGCAGAGAGGCACTCTTCTTTGAAGGTTAGGTCGGTTGGTTTTGTTCACCACTAGTTGCTGAACCAATCATAGTTGTAAGTGAAACGTCCAAAACATATGTCATTTGTAAAGTCAATGCTTCACTGAAAGCTACCCCCCCCCCCCCCTTTGATGCAAAAAAAAAGAAAAATGCACTGCTCAAAAAACCAAGAGATTTATGGGCCAGACACTTGTCATAATGGTGCATGGGCCAAAAACTGCCATAACAGAATTAGGAAAAGGAAGAGGGAACCAGAAGCGGGGGAAGATCAACAAAATTTTTCCAACAGCTGTTTGCTTTTTAATCTGCAGCCGTCAGATCCTGTGGTCTTTGATGGGCAACCCAATCTACACGAATGGCTGAACTAAATCTTCCCTTAATCTAGGCCCTTATTAGGCTGCCTCCCTTTTGCATGCAAATAAGGATGCTGCCATCCCCATAAGGAGACGCATTATTAAAATGTGCAACGACAGAAAAGTGTTTTATTAGCAAACAAACAAACAAAAAACATATTTCAACAGTGAGGCTGCACTAACCTTGGGTAGGTGACAGGTCTTCTTCACCTCCATGTGAATAAATGGTTTGATCCCACCTCTCTGGAACATCATTAGCATATTCTAATAACATTGATTTCTTCATTAATGCGTTTTTCACCAAATAGGCTCTAATTAGTTAAAACTGCTCCTTGCAGCAACATAATTTGTCCCTGCTAATAAGTTATTTAATTGCCACTTTTTGATGTATCTAAAATATGAATTTGCATGGGAGAACAGTCGTGTTGAATGGTCCAAATATTTAATCTTTGCAATGAATGAGCCGCAATGAATTGTAATTAATAACTTCAACCATATAGTAGGATGAATTATCCTGTCGTTACTCAGTGTTGTTGTTTGGATTCTGTTTTAATACATTTTGATATTTAATGTGATTTCATTAATACATAGGTTAACTGGGGGGGAGTCATGGTGTGCCTTTATCCGTGTTGCTAGACTTAAAGCAATTTGCACACATTTATTTTAGTATAATCTCATATGCCAGAACCAAACCATTATTTAATTAAACTGCGGGACACATTGCCAATGTACGGAGAGAATCTAGCAGCGCTGCAGAAAAAAGACAAGAGAATAATAACAATCTGTTTAACATGAGCCAGTATACACGGCCCATATATTAAATGTAAACAAAATAAGACCATAGAAAATATCTGTTGTCATTTTCTCTTGAAAATATAATTAATGTAGACGTACAAAAAAAAAATGTATTTTTCTAATATAGACAAAAAAACCCTTTTTTTTTATTATGCGGCCAAAAGCCAATCATTTAATTAGGTCCAAAAACTGTCCGTAATTAGCTAATCGAAGATCTTATAACAATAATAATAATAATAATAATAATAGTAGTAGTAGTAATAATAATAATAATAATAATAATAATAATAATAATAATAGAACGAATTATAACAATAATAATAATTTTAAAACTCATAACAACGACAATCTAACAATCAAATATAATTAGAGTATTTAATAATTCCGGCGATAACGATAAAAAGAAATCAATCTCTACTTTTTGTTTAAATTGATAGGGTCTTCCTTTCCTCGGAGATGTGCAGTGGTTTAATCTGCTGTGGGATTATCAGCATGCAGCCCCTGCCCGGTGCAGCTCCACAGTGCAGCTGTCCTTCTGCAGAGCCTGGATGTGCGTGGGATCTGGAAATACATCACGGGGATAGAGAGGGAGGGGGGGGGGGCATGCACTGGAAATCTGTATAAAATAAATGTGCATATACACCCACGGAATTATCCCAGGAATTCGAGGGGAATTCCTCATCCTTTTTTTTATTCCGTCGTCGCAGTTTATTGCCTCAGAACATGTATGCATTTTGCATGCACTAGTATCTAAATAATCCTGAAGGCGGCTTGCATTCCAAGCTGTTCTGCATCCGCGGCCTTCCTTTCCTCCCTCGCTTCTCGGTCTGGATCGCGTCTCTTTTGGCCGCGTGGGGAAAAAAAAAAAAAAAAGGCGCGTGCAGAGGGCGCATAGAGCGTCCGATCCACAGGAATCCAGAGCAGCCTCCCCGCAGCTGATTGGCTGCCGCCTCCTGCCTCCTGTCGGGACGGACCTGTTGGATAAAAGGACCATTTTCTAACTGGATCCCGGGACTCTCGCCGTGGATCGCACACTGGGGACCTTCCCTGCTGAGACGGCGCCATAACGACAACACGCTGGGATCACGGGGGGATCCGCCGGGACCGCGCCATGACTGGGAAGCAGGGCACCGTGCTGTCGGACAGTCTGGGCGTCTCCAAAACCGCCGCGGGTGCGAACGGAGGAGGGAGCCGCGGGCACCTGCAGATCTCCAAGAGCGGGTGCGCCACGCAGCCGCCCCGCTGCACGGGCTTCGGCATCCAGGAGATCCTGGGGCTGAACAAGGAGCCGCCCGCGGCCCCGAAGAGCTCCCTGGAGGCCCTGCCGGCCGGGGCGCACCTGCTGGCCGCCCGGTCCATGCTGGGCCCCGTCGGTGTGGGTCTGGGGGTGGGGGTGGGGGTCGGGATGGGACTGATCGGCCCCGGTGGGATTCCGTCCTTCTACAGCCAGCCTGCCTTCCTGGAGGTGCTGTCCGACGCTCAAAACGTTCACCTGAAGCCCCACGACAGGTCAATGGGACGTGTGGATGCCAGCCACTCCACCGCCAGCTCAGGTGAACATGAATTACACTTACTAAAATAATGCAACGCCTTTTTAAAGCTAATAATGTTTATTTGTCCCGTGCATTTTGTTTTATTTATTATGTGCATTGTTGTCACAGACTCAGTGGAATGCAATAATAATAATAATAATAATAATAGTTATTATTATTATTATTATTATTATTATTATTATTATTATTATTATTGTAGTAGTAGTAGTATATTATTTATAAGACGTATAGTCCAACAAAATATATTATATTTGGGTGTTTTTCTGGTAGATCTGCAGGATAGGCCTATGTCTCTAATATTAGACATATGTACTTTCACTGTAAGCTTTTCAAAGATTAGCAGCTGATGATTTCATTTTTCCACGTATGACCTTTTCTCCTGATTACACAATCCTAACCGAAAAAAAAGATAATTGATGCTTGATCGTTGTTGTTGTTGTTTTGATCAGATTCTGAGGATTTGTCTTCCAACGAAAGAAAACTCTCCAAGTCTTCCATAAGTCAGAGCAAGAAACGCAAGAAAAGACGTCACCGGTTAGGATGCCATGTCATTATTCCTCTGCTTAAACCAAGGCTATTAATAGTCCAAAACGTTTCAAAATGTATATAGGAAGTTTGGCATAAATTAAAATGACATAAGGCATTGTTTCTTAAAGCTTTTACAAATGGCCTTTATTAAGCGTCGGGCCTTTTTTTTTAATTTATATGTGGCCAAATATTTTTTTTCAGTAACAGATTATATTATTAGCATGCGTTGTTCTGTTTCTTAATAGTTAAAATGCACACCTTATTTGTTTTTCCATTAGATTCACATTTCAATTACTTTGAAATGTACTATTTTAACGAAATGTGTTTCCAGTAATTGTCTTAAACACAATATAACCGATGATCACTTCCAGATCATTTCCATTTTCAAACTATTCATTTATCTCAATGGTTATTTTTCTAATTATTCATTTATCCTAATGGTTATTTTTCTGATTATTCATTTATCTTAATGGTTATTTTTCTAATTAATCATGTCAAATGCTTAAACTTCAAACAGTTAAACTGACCAAAAAAACGATCCTCTTTTTTTAGAACCATATTTACTTCATACCAGCTCGAGGAATTGGAAAAGGCGTTTAACGAGGCCCACTACCCTGATGTGTATGCAAGAGAGATGCTGGCTATGAAGACTGAGCTGCCCGAGGACAGGATACAGGTAGAGTGATTCCTCAATTATTACTTTTTATGATTATGTCTAATTGTACATTGGGAGTATGTGGACAGGCCTCACTTGCAAAACAGATCACGTCACCTGCATAAATAAAGAAAATGATCATAATAATGACACCTTATTTATAGCCTCATCTTAAATCCAGCCTTTAATATAAAATACAGTATTTCACCACAATGTGCTGTCATCTGCGTGTTACAATGGTTAGGATTTGGATTTGACTGCTTCATATTTTATTAGCTTTCTCACGGGCCTTGTTGTTTTTGGTCTTAATGGCAAATGGTTAATTTACTGCAGGCCAGCAATATGTGCGAAATTATGCGTTTTTACCCCTTAAAATACTCACTTCCTTCTGATCTGATTGGTTTTTTTAAGCGTGAAAACGCCACTCAGGTCCAGGCTTCACGGTTTTTATTGTCAAAAGAACAGGAAAACAGCATCGCATATTTTATGCATTGTATTGTTATGCATTGTACTTACAATAATTAACTGTACACCATTATTTAAAACAAAAGTAATAAAAATAGTATCAAAATGTGATAGAAATACGGTAAAAACAAGAGGAATGCAAACAACAAGTAAATGTGTAATTAGCAACAGTAAAATAATATATTTACAAAAGCACGGCATATATACTTATCACCCACACCAATATGCGCCAGAAATACTATATATATTATATTTGTTATGTGTTGTATTATATTTGTAAGTGATGTGTTTTATTTTCTATCAAACGGTGTTACAACAACGATAATAATAATAATAATTATAATAATAATAATAATAATCAAGAATCAATCGTTATTATACATGAATGTACATTTATAAGCGCCTTTTACGAAAAAGAACCAAAAAAAAAAAACCCAAACAACTCCCCTTCGAAATATTTGGCAGAAGAGCAGAGAGAAACTGAAACCGCCTGGTCCCTCCGGTGGAAGGGCGCCGGGGACCGGAGGATGCGACGCTCCAGCCCCGCGTGGGCGGACGGACCGACGCCGCGGTCTGAGCCGGCCGCGGCGCAGGCACCACCTCCACCTCCCCCATCAGCATCTCCATCATCCCTCCCTCGGCCCCAGCCCGAGTCGGATGTGAAACAATGCGTCGAAGGAGCTCTAACGACCTAATCAGCGGGGAGGGCCATCCATCTGCCGCCTCCGTCCCCTCCCCGTGGCGGCCCTCCTCGCCCCGGATAAATAATAAAGGGGATAAATAATAAATAAGTAGATGAGACCGGGGCCGCTCCTCCGATCCTAAATAAAAATTAACACCCAATTTTCCTGGCCGGGTGTAATTAGTTAAATCAGACGGGCCCGGCCTCGTAGCGGGGAGTTCAGATGAAATAACTACATTGAATGTATTAGCGCGGGTCAATAGCGCCGCTCCCCCGAGTCGCGCCGGTTTAATTTCCCGTGATATTTGCCCGCCTGGCCGCCATCGATCGGCGCCTGAAATTAACTTATTTTTCAATCAGCCTCGTCGTGCCCTGGGGTCTCCTCTCCACACATGCTTCCTTTGAGGGGGCCAGAGAAGCAATTTCCCATAATAAAAAAAAAAAAAAAAAAAAAAAAAGTATTTTGTATGAAATAAGGGTTATCATCAGAATTACCAGAAAAGGCTCCTGAAAGGTTTTGAACGTTTTCAATTTAATATCTACACCCACCGCCCCCCCCCCCCCCCCACCCACCACCACCACCACCACCCCCTCCTCCTTCTCTAGATTCTTCTCTTTCTTTTTTTTTTTTTTTTTTTTTTTTGCACTTGTCACAAAGCCATCAGAGGTGGCTAAGTAGACTGTTTAACAGCCTTGTGTTGTGCTATAAAAATCAATTTGGCCTCCCGCTGACCTGACAGATAGCCCAGGCTAGTTGTTGGCTGGGCCTCCCTACAGTTTGTCAAAGCATCTATGTGCAGCCACAGCCTGTCGGAGATATAGATCCTGACAGAAAGCAGGGATCCCTCACACCTGCAGCCGGCTTGAAAACGGCAAATCAATACAGCGGCTCCCTTAAATCACTGCAATCTGGCCAGAGAGTTACCAGTGATATTCTAGAAATAGTAAACCCCACCTTTTTTCAGCACGACAACAAAAATAGTAATGCGGAATCATTTGTATTTCTCAGACCGCTGGTTCTCAACGTGGGTCCGGGGGACCGCGAGAGGTCCTCCAAGAGGTTCCCCGGGGTCCCCAGCGAAATGATTTCTTGTTAAATCGTCACCGTCATTTCATTTTCAAGACGTGAGCACCGTTCGAAAAATGTACAAAAATGACTTTTGTGATCGGAGTTTCACTGTTATCTCTGGACCTAGTATAGACAGGCACTGTATCTGGCTTTTGGCCAAATCAAATCTAACAGTAAAAAATCGTTTCACATCGGGATTCCATGGGACAAAACCGTATCAAATGGAGTCCGTGGCCTGATTGCATATCAAGTTGAGGGTCCTCGGCTTGAAAAAACTTTGAGAATCGATGTCAGTGAGTATGAGAGTTCCTGTGCCGGTGGAGCCCGACGTCACGACTCATGATCAAGACCATGATCCATCTTGTCCATAACCGAGGGACCTCTCTCCCCCCTCCCACGTCCGCCAGGTCTGGTTCCAAAATCGCCGGGCCAAGTGGAGGAAGAGGGAGAAGTGCTGGGGCCGCAGCAGCGTGATGGCCGAGTACGGCCTGTACGGCGCCATGGTGCGGCACTCCATCCCCCTGCCCGAGTCCATCCTCAAGTCCGCCAAGGACGGCATCATGGAGTCCTGCGCCCCGTGGCTGCTCGGTGAGGACGTCGTCACGTTGTTTCGGTAGCTCCCGTGCCTCCATTTCATTCTTGTGTTGACATGGTGTGAGTTTTGCATTGCATGCGCAGAGTGATAGCACCCACTGACTGGGTGCGTCCACCCGCTAATGCCCGCTTTGCATGAATGGTGGACATTCCAATTTTACCCGCATTTCCCCCTTTTTTATTTTTATTTTTTTTTCCCCTAAACTTTGGAATTTTGCACCGTCAGGGTTTCTTTGGATGATGACAACCAATGTGTACACATTTCCTATTTGTACCCTATATTCTAAACCAGAACTTTTTTTTGCTTACTGTTTTCAGTCCAAGATGGCTTTCCAATCAGCAGACGATGTTCTAAATCTGAATACCCGCAATTCTTTGCAGGGATGCACAAAAAGTCCATGGAGACCACGGTGCTGCCGCCGCCGCTGCCGCCGCCGCCGCCGGGCAAGCCGGACGCCCCCCAGCAGCCGAGCGCCCAGAGGGCCGAAGAGAGCGACGGCGAGGAGATGAGGGCGGAGGGCAAGTCGCCCATTTCTAAAGAGGAACTGAGAGAGAACAGCATCGCCGCCCTCCGGGCCAAGGCCCAGGAGCACAGCGCCAAAGTGCTGGGGACGGCGTCCCACGACAGGCTGACGGAGGCGAAAGACGAGAGGCAGGCGGCGGAGAAGGTCGGAGAACCCCCGAGCCCCGCGGCGCTGGAAGGAAAAAGTCCGTAGAGACTCTAAAGACCCCCCCCCCCCCCTCCCCCCGAAAAGGACTTCTGCCGCCGCCCCTGCCCCGAGCGGGCGCGGCGGTCCGGCTGCCCCCTCAGCGCCTCCCCGGCGGGCTCGGCTAGATCTCGGGGGGGGGGGCGGGAAATCACTGACGGGGTTGTCGGCGCCGAAACCCCGCCCGAAATCCACCGACCACCACCGCGGACTTCCTTTAGGAGACGAGTTCTGTCGCCGTTTCTTGTAAATGACCCGTGCACTTTCCCTGTTTTGAACTTCATTAACCCCAATCGAAGTTGATTGGGACCGCTATCCGTCCTAAACGACCGGTACGACGTGTATTTAAAATCCCCAAAAAGCTGTGCATATGACCGGAAGAGCGAGATTTAAGTCAGTCAATGTTCGATATAATAGACATCACACGACTGCCGGCGGTAGACCAGTCAGTTTAAAAAAATAAAATAAAAATAAAAAATAAAACCGAGTCCATATTCTACCCGAGCATCCATTCTAGCCTTAGCCGACTGAACCGCTTGTGCAGCTCCAAAACGACCACTTCGCCAGCGGGAGAGAAAACTTCCCACCGGCAGAGACAAGTCACCGTTGTCCAATATTGCTGTGTACATAACAGGAACTACGGGGGGTGAGGTCACAGGTCAAAAAGACGTTTTTGTCTCGTTGTGGAATAAATAAATGTTTGTGTTTGGACTTCATGACGTGTAAGATACGAAAATACAAGGAAATAAATTGGAATCGTCTTTTTTTTCTCTCTTTTTTTTCTCTCTTTTTTTTAAAACGCGGTCCTCTGGTTGGTTTTGTTCTGGTGGGGTTTTTTGTTTTTTTTCGCGCGGAGGCGGCGGATTACCTTTACCTCTCATTAAATGAAGTGTTCCAAATCTATAAATAAATTGTAATCCCGTGAGTAGATATGGCAGTGCCGTTGCCCCCCCCCCACCACCACCACCACGCACACACACACACACACACACACAGACACACACACACACAAAGCATCGGTTCCTCGTCTCCATGCGCCTGTAGCTGTTGTTTCTGTGTCTGTTATTGAGGGTGTTGTTGTTTTCAGATGCAGGTTACGCTCATTCGAAGCTTTCATTTGGCCTCGTCCGCCGGCGGGTCCCACCCATCGACCCTCCAGCCGAGAGGCCTCCTAAACCCGGGGGAGCTTTTGGGCTTTCGGGGTTGGAGGCAAGAGTGAAAAGCTACAAGACGGGCTCAGTCGACATCCAAATCGCTTTGCTGGGGGAGGAGGGGGACGCTGTTAGACGCTCCATCCTCTTACCCAACCAACCCACAGAGTTGGTCAGCTTTGCCGCTCCCGACTCGCCCTCCTGTTTTTTCTCTAAACCTCGTATCCGGCCACTTGAGCTCATCTCCGCATCTGGAGCCGGCGGTAAAAAAAATAAATAAATAAATTTAAAAAAAGACGTAATCTCCGTCTGGCTTCACGCCTCACCCTCCTATTAGCCGCCTCCTAATGAGTTGAACCATCGAATTCTATTCCAATTAAACACAGAGCGTCCTCAAAGGGCACGCGTTGACTTTTATTAGTATTCCTGTGCGCGTCCCCGGCTCTGAAAGCCTCTCAGGCCGGAAACATTATGTCAGCGGATGGCGAAAGGTTGCTAATTATATTGTTGACAGAGACGAGTGTACACGCGGTAATTAAGGATTACTTGGGAATGAACTTGGGTGTCAGAGTGACGGAAAATGCCGCGAGGCCCCACGTCCCCCGGCGAACGAGATGGATCGGGGTATTTTCACGGCTGCTTTTCCGTGCCGACGACTCCCTCCAGTTATGGGCTGCAATCTGGTCCCCTTTGTCCAGGCATCCGGCGGCTCGGGAGCCGGGGGAGATTTCGGGAGGATTCCGCCGCCCGTCGTCGTCCCTCGAAGCGCGCGACGCGCCCCCATGGCCGCCTCTCCACCGCAAAGGTCGTTTTCCGCCGTTTCTCCACAAAGAGGGGGCGCCGAACCCGAATTTTTGTGGCGCCGGGTTAGTTAATGGCGCACGAGGACGACGCGTGGTCGTTATTTTCTGGGCTTTCGTGCGTTCACGTAGGAGACGTTTGTTCCTTTTTTCCCTTTTCGGAGGTCAAAGTGCACGGGTGGGTCCAGAGCACCGCCTTGTGCGGTTTCCCGTGCAGGCTTTCCTCAAATCGCCACCAGATTCCATGTGTCGGTGAACCGGGCTGGATCCTGGAATTATATCGTCATTTGGTTCCGTTTACATTTTTTAACCTAACAACGTAATAACTGATCGTAGGGTTTGATTGGCGCTGCAGCTCACGAAGGCCCGAGTGACTATTTTGAACGTATATATTTTGACCGTGTTCCCGGTGATGTCGTTCACTCCGAACCTAAACGCAATCCAACCGAAACAGCCCCGATTTCGGGTCCGGGTCTCCTGGGGACCAGGCAGGAAAGGAAGCTCGGGGGGGAAAAAAAAGTTTTATGAGTTTGAGAGGTATTTCGACGCGAGGAAGGAAGACGGTGAACGCACAACGCGACCGCTCCCCCACACCGTCTGCAATTATATTCGCGGCTCCTCTGACATTCAAAGAAATGTGTTTTCCCGAAAACAGAGAGAGAGAGAGAGAGAGAGAGAGAGAGAGAGAGAGAGGCCTCCCGCCTCAACAGGCCGAGTCCGATTCAAGTATTGGGGCCAAGACATTTTGCAGAGCGGGGATTAGTCGTCAAAGTGCAAAGCTTTTTTTTTTTTAATCCCGCCAAAGTGAAACGGATGGTTATGATAGATCAGATTTATTGGAGATCAAGCTGCTTCCATTAGATCTGAGGAGGTAATTCCCAGTATCCCATGTGATGTGTGTGGGGCCGCACGGCCGGGCCAAGAGTCAAGACCATCAGAAGATCATCGCAATCCGTGCAAAGTCAGATCAGCGGAGGTTTATGGAAAGATTCTGACTAATGTAATACAAACATTTAATTTCTCTCCATGTTTTATTTATTTATTTATTTATTTATTTTAAATTTGGAAGCAGGGGTTTTATAAACAGTATGACTTATTGGAAAGATGAAGAGCCTGCGGATCTGTTTCGTGCCCTGAGGTGAAAGTGGTGGAGCGCTGCCCCCGAGAGGAGAGGCGCGGTAGTGCAACACCATGCCCCCACAGTTTGTAAAGGCGTCATCGTTTGGAACGATCAAGGCCTGAAATCTGTGTGGGGGGAAAGAAAGAGAATCACAATGAATATTTTACGACTTTATAAGAGCTGGGGGTGGTAAAAGCCCTGGGTCGGTTTTGGTGAAATGCAAAAAAAAAATTAAAATAAAAAAATAGAAAGAAAGAAAGAGAATTATGTAGATATTTCCCATATATTGTTACACATTGAACTCGAATTTCTCATCTTCATTTCTTCAGCATGACACATTTTTTTCTTGATTATGTGAAGATTATATGAAGATCATTTGTTATGATTATGTCGAGTATTAAAAGCAAAAAATAATAATAATAATTTGTTTATTCAAAACACACGTAAAGGAGTTGTGGTTCTAGTTTTGTTTTTATCTGGAAGTAATACCACGGTGAGAATTTGAACAAGCCTAAAATGTATTTACATGTTTAAAACCAATTTATTAGAGTTCAATGCAATTGTTTGGCGTCGCAGAAACCTTTACATGAAAATGGGTTTAAACACAAAGGGTTATCAGGACAAAAAAGTCAAAGTGTCTACTTCTAATACTGCATCACCCCAGGGAGTCAAAAGGAAATGAAGCCTCCGTGAAAGAAAATAAACAAAACACGTTGTAATTCCCTCCAGTAATACTCTTTTGGACTGCATGCTTTGCACTGGTCTGGCCAAATAAAGTGGAGCTCAGATACTCCAATTATGGCTCAACTTCCCATTGTAAGGATGTTTGCAGAACACTGACTAATCTCCTATTCCAAAGCCCATTCATTGAAGGTCACCAAAGGGGAAGTGGTCTAGGTGCTACTTGGAAGTACCACCAATTCTTTTTTTTATTTTTTTTAATAGTTTTTACTTCCAAAGCATATTGTTGAATCACCATCGCCTTATTCCGCCAGGTACAACCTAGGAATTGGTTCTGGTGAGGTTTGGTGCGTTTCAATAATAGAAACAGTTTGAATAAAATGGAGAATAAAAACAATAGTATAATGAAATATAATAAAGTAAAATGATTGAATGAATAAATGAGGATGGACTTTTTTATTTTAATTTCTTCAAGTGGCTCTTACTACATTACATATTACTATACTATATTACCATATGATATTACCTTCAATGTGTGTTTACATCACATGATCTCAGTCCATTATAGACTGTCTGAAACGGAAATGGGATACAGAATGTATTTTCTTCTCTCCCCATCTTTCTCTCTGGCATATAACATGTATCTGGCATTGGCTGCTGTCATTTTGTCCTTGAAAATGCTGTGAAGTTTGATGAGTTGTCTACTTTTGACATATTGCTCTTTATAAGATGTGGAGATACCAACAACCAAAATTGTGTATTAAACAGACAATGCGTCCATTCAGCCACACGGGGGCAGTGTTGATCTGTACTTAAAATAAATAGAAAAAAAACAACGTCATTCCTCTGGTAAACTAAATTAATTTTGTGTGGGGAGTAAATAAAATAAATAAAATAAATAAATATATATATATATATACACACACACACACTCATACACACACGCACGCACGCACGCACGCACACACACACACACACACACACACACACACACACACACACACACATATACTGAATATGAGTCAAACATGTGGAGTCAAAAAAGGGTAACGTGATCAGTATTTGAGACATTATGATATGATATTGTGATCAATAGGTGTCATTTCTAGTCATCTCTCTTGTGCTCGCCTCTGTGATGAGGCTGTCTGCTGTGGGCTAACGGATGGCGGCGAAATGATCCATCTGCACCGCAGGCCGCGTCCACTCCCAAGGTCCATTTGACCAAAGCTCCCTGGCTTCCATTACACTCCGCTCGGAGTTTTCATCGCTCATCCCAGTTACATACCGTTTCAACGCTCTGAAATAGTATTGGCAATTTTTTTACCCTTTTTATTTTGTTATTTTATTTTCCTACCACGGTGCAATAATATACTGACTGTACAGGCATGCCTTGGAGAGATAAACATGCGTCATATTTGTGCTATTCCTTTGAAATGTCTGAAGGCATTATGCTCCTTCCACCCATTTCCAGTTGTTTTTTTTCCTCAAGTAGAATAATGGTTTCACACATCTGAAATAGGGTTTTAAATTTTGTTTTATTCATCCAGTCCATGTTTGACTACTAATGTTAGTAATGTGGGCTTTTTGAGCTGGACCTGGCCTTAAATGGCCTGCGTGTGGAAAAAAAACGATGGAATCCAAGTAGTTTCACAAATCTGAAAGAGAAATGGCAAATTTGAAATGCTGTGTAATATCACTCCAATAACACAAACCATTTACCATTTTATTATATTTTTTAATTGAAGTTCAGCCATGCACTGGTCATGTCTACCAGAGAGAGTACACAGTACGTTCCTGAAAAATCGGAGGATTTTGACTGCACCGTAAAGTCAGTGTCAAGCGTCGGTGATATGGTAAATGCGTTCACCACAATGGAGCAGTGTGAGTTTGCCGGTCCCTGGATAACCTTTGCTGTCACACGTCACGTCTGTGGTCCAGCCGGCGTCTCCGTCACTCTTCCCTACCAGCCGCCTATCAGTCTTGAACCTGACTCCCATGTCCGCGGGAAGAGTTATGATGTGCAAAGTGACACCAGCACGGTGCAGCGGGCCATCTGCAAGCAGCCTGGCTTGCCAAACTGTTGGGTTACTGTGCCCGGACCAACAACAACAACAACAACAACTGTGTCGGTCTCTTATTACATTAGGCTGCACATCCTGCCCAGTTTCCCGTTTTCCCATTAGCAAATCACTTCACCTCTCTCTCTCTCTCTCTCTCTCTCTCTCTCTCTCTCTCTCCCTCCCTCTCTCTCTCTTATCTCAGAGCTGCATTAGTCAGCGCCGCCGGCGTTAAAACAGCGGTTGTGGTTTTGAGGGACGCTCAGAGTGTGTCGGGGGGGTCCGGACTTCACTTATCATGAAGAGCGGGCGGGCGAGAGAGGGAGGGGGGGGGGGGGGAAGATAGGCAGAGCCGCCATGTTGCTCCGGAGAAGATAAGTCAAGCTTATCGACACGAGGCTGTGATGCCGCTATCGCCGGAGAGTGCGCGCTGGCAAATGCCATCACGGAGAGAGGCATGTTGTCATGGACAAAGGTGTGACGGCAGATTAGAACGAAACACGCGTGTGTCTATGTGTGTGTGTCTGTGTGTGTGTGTGTGTGTGTGTTTGTGTGTGTGTGTGTGTGTGTGTGTCTGTGTGTCTGTGTGTGTGTCTGTCTGTGTGTATGTGTGCGTGTGTGTGTGCACGCGTGTGTGTGTGTGCACGCGTGTGTGTGTGCATGTGTGTGTGTGCGTGTGTGTGTGTGTGTGTGTGTGTGTGTGTGTGTGTGTGTGTGTGCATGCCTCAGAGATGCACTGTGTTCTGAAGTGAATCTGTTGCTCTGGAGATAGTGGGCGGTGGCACTGGCGGTTGGTTTAGGGGTAGAAAAGAAGGCAACGTGTTATTAGAAATTGATGGCGGCTTCTGGGTGGCTGTAGGCGATGCTGCCGGGGGTTGGAGGGATGCTTAGTGCAACACAACACTGAGATGTTCCACTGGACCTGAAGAATAAGAGAAAAGAGGCATTTTCTGTGTATTTGGGGGGCGTCGGGGGCGGGCGGCGGGTTTGAGGAGACTTGAGGATTCTCCCCCGGCGCCCTTGGGTGTAATGGGGGATGTTCTCTGGCTCTGTGAACACCGGACCTGCGGAGATCGGCGACGGCGGGAGCAGTGTAAAGCATTGACTCATCTTCTTCTTCCTCTTTTTTATTTTTTTTTTATTTGGACGCACAGCCATATTGATTCCAGAGGAGAAATCGTCTGGTTTTTTGGGGGGTTTTTTTTTTGTTCCTTTGAGAAGTCTCCCGAGCCACTGTAGTTAATCTACAGGGGGGGGAATGCACAAAGGTTTGACTGCCTCTGCACTGAGGGATGGAACGGCAGCCGCCAAGCACGGTTTCCACCGGATGCGACGGAATTAATGAATTAAACGCAGGCACAGCTCCCCGTTTCAAGGCTCTGGCAGACGGGGGGTTTTATTTTAATTTTTTTACACGTTCCACGTTTTTCGAGTTTCAGACCGACTTTAGAGCTTGTCAAAGGCGACCGGGTGCATATCCAACGTTTAAATAATAACGCTTCTTCGTTTCAGCACTTTGTGTTCAATGAGGTGCCACATCCACTCCCCTTCTCCCTTCTTTCCACAAGGTGCATTTTTTCAGGAGGTGCCGTCCTTAATGGTGAAGGGCCGCTCGTTATCTTATTTCCAACGGCCCGCTCATCACCACCTGACGGGGAGCCGTTATGAGCGCTGAGAGGACACATACGCACGTTCACCCACGGCGTTATCGACCGACAGAGAGCTGCCACTGACCCTCAAACCTTGAGGAAATTGGGGGAAACGGACCTTGAAAGGTGTCAGATGCAGTCGCGCTTCCAGGACACCGAACGAGGCCTCGCGGGGGGGAGGGACGACTCACCCAAAGAGGCTCTGTTCTCCGATCGTGCAGCATATCCTCATCAACCATTTGTGCATCGTCGGGGCTCCTCCCGCGCCCGCACGCCTCATCGGAAGAACAGATCTGCATTTATGTACCGTTGCCCCTTTTGTCCAGTCGCATTAATGTTCGAAATGACCTTGAAAATACGTCTGGGATCCTGGAAGACAGATTCATTTTTCAAATTGCATGAGAAATGACGTCTGGACAAGCACCATATCGCAACCGACAGCGTGATCGTGTCTTTGTCATTCGTAGTATCTGGCGCTGGATTGTTGTTCATCTTTTCTACTACTACTACTACTACGACTACTACTGTTTCGCATTTTACTCATTATTCTCTTTATTTTATGTTTGTTTGCCATTCGTTTTCATCAGTCCGTTGACACCGCACGCCCCCCAATGTTGATGAAGCGCCGTCTTTTTTTGTCGCCGCTGCCGTCGAGGTGATCCGCCGCGGGAAATTAATATAATTTATTCGCAGTAAATTAGGTTTCACTGAGGGAAATCTCCGAACCCGACGCGTAGCCCGGGCAATGAGCAACCCTGCTGTCGTGGGCGATTGTTCACCGGCGCGACGCCACCAATCAGGGCCGTTGTTTGTATGCCCGCCGCGGCCCGCGTGCGGGGATCGGTGACAGCTATTTTATCAAAGCGGCGATAAGAATCTGAAAATGCCTCCCAGTCGCGTGAACCGCCAAGTGCATCATGCCTCATATTAATGTAGCTCTCAGCTTTAATGTCTTTTTGTCCCTCCGCCGCCTTTCAACCCCCCCTCCACCCCCCTCCTTCCGATTTGCTGGAGCCCATTCATCTTCGTTTCCCCCTCCCCGAGACAGAGCTCTCGCCTCAGCCCCGCGCGCAACAGTCAGAAAGCCATTTCCGAGCCTCTTTAAGACTGGTTAAGACGCGACTCCGAAAAGGGCGCGACTTCGCCGAAACTTCCGAGTAAGCGGGCGCCGCCCCGGATCGTTCGGCGACGGGGTGAGGTGGGGTGAGGTGGGGTGAGGTGGCGCTCGGCGGTGGGGGTGGGGGTGGGGGGGGGTGGGGGACGGACAGTGAACAGTGAACCCGGCGCTTAAAACAAACAAAATCTCTCCCAAATTGTGGCTTGCTGGGTTTGCGCTCCCTGCCGCAGCCACTTAGGTAGACGTCTTTTAAATTTCACGCGGGGGCGGGATGACTAACGCGAGCGCTTTGCTTCTGGTGGTCTGAGCTGCCGGATTCAGGCGTGGGTGAAGCTTCCCATCCACCAGGGGAGCGAGAGAAAACACACGCGGCGGGCCCACTTCAGCGCCCCATACAACTTCCATTGATGAGAGGGCCACTCTCGCCCCCCCCCCGCCACCGCCGGCCCGATTTGATGCAGTAGAGACTCCATGTACTCAGAGTACGAATATAGACAAGGTCAGGCTGCGCTCTCGCTCGCTCTCCCTCTCTCTCTCTCGCTCTCGCCCAAATACCTGCCCTATTTAGAGCAGAGCAGAGCGGCCGGCGAATGGCTCTGGATCGCGGTATTTGGACGTCGTCGAATAGTTAATGCGATTCTCTCCGTCTGGGGCGGGGGGGGTTTTCGACGGTATCCCCAAACAGGGCAAACCCAAGGGCGACTGCTGCGACGGCGTGCCGGATGCTTCAAAGCCGCTCCGTCCTCCCGGGCCGCCGATGAGACGGGGGAGAGGGGGGAGGGGTGGGGGTGTGGGGGCGATGAGCCTGACGCCGACGGGGGCAGGGAGGAGGAGGCGGGGGGGGGGGGGGGGGGGTTCATTTTCGTTTTGTCGTGACACGCCTGTTGACTCGAGACGCCGGGGCTTTGTTCTGCCGTCTTCTCGGGCGCCCTGGCAGCTAAAGTCACCCGGAGGCTGCAGGCGGTGAGTGATGTGTGCGGGAGCCCCGGGAACGAGAGACGTGCCAGTTCCGCGGGCCCCGGCATCTGTGGCGGCAAATTGTCGATATAACTCACAGGGGCCGACAAACGCGTTGCGGCGGGCCTCTGTAAGCAGGCGATCAATGATATCTTGGAGAAGAGGTAATGAATAACGGTGCGAGAGACGGACGGGATAAGAAAGTTCCTCATCATGCCCAATGTATTTATTGACAAGATTAACAGTGTACAATGAACACAAATTATCCTGTTGATCACTGCTCAGCGCCGCGTACACGCGCCGTCAATCTGCGACGTATGTCCTCCTTTCTGTCTGGCGTACCCCGGTTTACTTGATACTATAATATCTTGAATTTACAACGTCAAAAAAACCCATTGCCTGACTTTTATATTTTTTACATGGAAGTCATGTGCAATGTAAATACCGCCACCGTCTGTTATCGTAGGGACAGAGGAAACACACTGTACACAGTAGAGGCGAGAGAGGGTTTGGGGAGGAAGGAAGCGGTTAGTGCCGCTGATCGGTGATCTTTTTTTCCTTTTTTTTTCGTAGGTACAGGTTTTGTGTAAAACCGTTCGTTGGCATTCTTCAGATCGGGATGGAAAAAACCCGGACGACCGACGGCCAGGAAATCAGAGCCATAATATCCATCCCGCGTGTAATGTTCTTGTCCTCTCGCTTTTTCAAACCGCCGTGCCGCCAGACTGGCCGTGTCCCAGAACGGCAGACCGGAAGGTATGACATGCTCCAGCACCCGTCGCAATTCCTCCCAAAATTTCAATCCCCCCCGCTCTCTCGGTCCAAGCGCTCCTGAGCCAGCCGGTCCTGTGGTTGCACTGTGGTTAATCGCGTCCGGGCTTGGAGAGATAGGCTACGAGGGCCACCACCACGCCCACGTACATCCCTGCTCCGATGGTGATGGAGAGAGCGGCCAGGAAAAGAGCTTTCCTGGAGATCATGCCAGCTCTGGAGAAGTCTCCCTTAGCGATGGCTTTGCCACTCTGAAAAAAAAAAAAAAACATACACACAAAACATAAAATAAAATGAAAACAGACATTGCGATGAGCCAGTATTACTCATCAGCTCCAAGAGAGTGTGAGTAGGTGTTCAGCCACAGTTAAAGGAGGGAAAAGCGGCTAATGCTCCTGGGGCGCTATTAGTTGCCATGGCAATTAGGTCATTATTGCCTGACAGTGACAAATGTGTTGTTTGGGTGCTTTGGTTTCCTAAAAAAAAAAAAAAAAAAATAAAAAATGGAAAGGTACGATGGCCTTTAATCCATTTATCTGGTTGACACATCTGTTATATTTCCCGTCAGTGTAATTCCCTGGAATGAGTTTGCAAGATTTTTCAGACAACGGACATAATTCTTGTTAGGTTTGAAGAGCGCAGATCTCTTTTCCTCACAGCCAACGCAACGCAGATGGTGGGCACACCTGGGAAATCTCATTATCCATCCATCCATCTATCCATCCAGCCACACATCCATCCAGCCAGACGTCCATCCATCACCTGGTCAAGGTCAGGGGGAGCTGGAGCCTCTCGCCGTCGGCTCAGGGTGTAAGTCAGGGAAACCAGGAGAACAAATCAATGATGGACACGACGGCACACACACGTGGCCGACACAATATTTTACAACGTCAATGCTCAATGTAGATGATGTGTTGACTTCTCAAATCGCCTGAGCCTACGCAGGCAGTCGTCTGAAGCAGCTGGAATCATGGGACTTGGGCTTTGGAAAATGGGGCTGGAGGAACACTTGGCTGAGCAGCTGTTTTCGCTGACCTTGCACAAAGCTGCGTTAGAGCGCTGTGCGAACAAGCGTTGACCTAAAAACCTCATCACCACCCAGAACTGTGCCGGGCAGCGGGCCGAGCTCCAGTGAAGCCTGCTGGTTCCTAATGGACTTCCATTGCAGAGCCAGCAGGGCTGCCTTCGCTCGGGCATAGATGTAGTACTAGGAATGTACTGTAGTATTGCTAGTACTGATAGTACGCTCCACTATCAGCTGGGTGTCTGTTACGCTTGGTGGCGAATGGATATCACTAATCTGCCAAAAGCATGGAGACTGAGGACTTTTCAATCTGGAGGGGAGCTTTTAACTTTCGAGTGTGGAAATTCCATGGACTGAGCAAAGCTAGAGGTGCGTCTGGTAGAAGGAAGAGGAGGGCGACAGGCGGCTTAACACCGGGCGATGTTGGATGACGTTGGATGATGTTGGATGACGCTGGATGATGGTGTGGTCCAGTTCCAGCAGGGGCAGCACCGCATGTCGCGCAGATCTTTCACGTTTGGTTCCTGGAGCCCAGCAGGCAGGTGTAATGGAAATGAATAAAGAACCAGTGGGGGTAAAAAAAAAAAACTCCAAACCAAATGAAACAAAACAGCTCTGGGGTCAGGCAGCTTTTACCTTGTGAGAGTAGTAGAACGCAACGATGCCCAGTGGCCAGAAGCAGCAGAGCATGGAGAAGATGGCCAGACCCAGGTGGTCCCTGGGGGGCTGCAGAATGAAGTTGTCCTCGCTGTCACTGTCGCTGGAGCTATCGCTCTGGGAGCCGGAGGGGATGGAGGGATCGAGCGGTGGATGGGGCGGAGGGGGTCGGGCGGGGGACAAAGGATACACAGAGGTGAGATAAGGCACAGACCACTCTACACGCAGTCCGTTATCGATAGAGCTCGCTCCTGTCATTCTGCGATGGGTTTTGCGTCTCGGGAACACAAAGACTTTATTCTCATAAATGTCAAAGGGAGTTTCACACAAATACTCTATGGCATGACATCTGATAATAAACGATGAACGCCATGTTAGAAAATGTCCTCGTATTGAACTACAGTGCTGCAGCGATGTGTGCTCCACCTTGACTCCACTTCCAAAATGCAACTACACATTTCAGTTCAAGGTCGTGTGTTCTGTGTCGTGGTAAACCTATCCGCCCCGTGTTCCGCCGCCGCCCCGGGACATGATGTACTGAGCCGCTCGGAGAGGATTTGGTACCTCCGTCAACACCCATGAGCGACCTGACAGATAACACGGGATTAACAGATTGTTCCGCCGTCGCGGGGTGACAGGGGAACAGCGGCGGGACGGTGTCCCCTACGTGCTGGGCTGCCACTAGAACACGTGCCCCGCCCCCACCCCACCGCCTCTATCCATTCACCAGGTGTCTTGAAAGGCATGGAGCCCCCACCGCACGGCGCCTTGATACCCCGGCTCAGGCCTTTCCGACGCCTCCCGAGGAGCCAATACCTTTTAAAATTGCATATAGCACAACACTGCTGAAAGCAGCGACGGCATAATGTCCTGTCGACCTTCTGAGCCGAGAGACGAGCCCAGAGACGAGCCCAGAGACGAGCTCCGCGACACGTCTCCGCCTCTCAAATGTCAAAAGACAGGGTGTGCGCGCGCGTGTGTGTGTGTTTAAATCAACAGAACCCCTGAAAAGGAGCCGGTCTTGTTAGCTCCGGGGCGTCAAATGAGACAGGGAATTGAAAAAGGCTGAATAGAATTCAATACGTAAGGCGGGAAGAAAATAATCGAATTTCCGATGTCGAAATGCGATCACGGAGGAGGGGGAGGAGGAGAACGTGACAAAGAGGAACGTGATGCTTATTAATCCAAACGAGGACTAATTTCGCCATTACTGCACTTAATTATTTTTTCAATTTGCAATTTTTTCGAGGAGGGAAGCACCTTTGCCACCGAATCCAATATTTATTCTCGTATTGAGTCTTCTCACATGAATTAAATTCAAACCCTCTTTGAATTTTCCATTGTGCTTTTTTTTTTTTATATCCAGTAAGATGGGTTACTCCAATCCAGCCTGCACTAATACCACCCCTCCCCTGCAGCAGTTGCCGTCCTCTACCTCTCCTATCAATCCAATATCGCCGTTCCAAAAAAAGGGTGGGTGGGGGAGGGGAGCGAGGTGCTTTTTCGAAAAGCTCAATCAGCCCCGGAGAGAGGAGCAGCAGAGACACAGTTCTATGTTCTGTGCTATCTCTCCCCCGTGTCCAAGCTTTTAGGGAGGAATACCTTAAAACGGCCTGGCGATAAGGGGCCGATTTAGACAGCAATCTCAATGATCACGCTCTTTCGAGTCAAAAATCTTGGTTAAATACAGACTCTACATATTAACTCGATCGTTATTTAAAATATAAAGACAGCAATTAAAAATGTGATTAATCTCTCCATTGGTGGAAACATATACATGTTTAAAAATGCATGCGAGACCGAATCTGCTGTTAGGTGATTGTGTTTTTATTCAAAAGAGATTACGACGCTGCCACGGTCCCATGCTATAAGTAATCTGCTTTTTGAACACTGCCCACCTGGATAACTGGGTCTGACTCACCAAAACAGCAGCTGGTCAAATCCACATAATCTGTGGATTTGTGTGAACAAACCCGCTCGTCATATCGCATGGCGCTATCCTCGAATCATCGCTGATCTAAAAAAAGAAAAACGACATTGAACGACTGGTACAGTGCGTTCTTCCTACTGGGAACCAGCCCTGGCAGCGGTGACGGGCCAATCGCTGGAGGAGCCTCGCCGTGTGCTTGGGGACTTGGTAACTGATAACCGCTCTCGAATCAGCTCTCCCAATACTTGTCACAGCCGTCATGGGGGGGGGGGGGGGCGGCAAAGAGACCCTGGACATTGTAATCGGAGGGGAAATCGGCGTCATAACGACCAGATTTAGACCGGAGTGGCATCGTGCTCCCAGCGTACTCGTTACTGCCAATATCCCTCTGCTCCGTCACTGTCAGGAATCTGCTGACGAAAAAAAAAAAAATGACTGGTGGCATTTGAAGCCGGGCGGTGGAAAAACATAATCCGCAAGAAACTGAATGCTCAGAATTTGGGATTTATGAGGAGCACCTCTTTAAATTTTGATGAGCCGTGGGAGAGCTGCTTTCTGTACACCTGGCACATGTTCATTGTAACTCTCTATACACGGTAACCCAGAGCCCCTCAGTGTGTGTGCTTGTGTGTGAGCGTTTTAATGTGCATTGTGATACATCGATTGGAGGAGAAGCCTCGAAACAAAGGGTCGGGAAAAGTCGAAAGCTCGGACTCAATCCAGCCTTAATCGGAGAACCTTTCACCGGCTCCGTCCGCTCGGTGAATTAACCTTAGCACCCGTCTCGCCTGCTCCGCGGACCTCGGCGGAGTTCCTGCTTATTATGCTGAAAGCGGCACATTAGTTATGCCCCTAATGGTAGCCGCTGTCATGTCGGCATCTATCTTCTAGTCCGCCAAAGTGATGCGTGCCGGAGCCATGGCCAACCCGGTTAGAGAGCCACGCTCCTTCCCCTGCCAACGAGGAGCGCCGGGCATTTTTCGCAAGCCTCCCTGCATGAAATTTGATTTGTGCCACTTCTGTGGCAATTTCTGCTCTTTTGCTGTAGCACTTTCCATGAGGGAGGATGGCCGCCGCCGCCGAGTCATAACAACAACTTGAGCAAATATCACAGAGCCGATATATTCAGACGAGTCCTTTGTCTCGAAGAAAATTCCAACTCAAAGAGGGTTGTAATTGCCCTGCGGGGGGATTTGAAGGACGGAGGAAAAAATTGACCATTTGGAGGGGAGAGTGATAAATGGGCAGGAATCACGCTCGCGGTGTATATCAGATTGGTAAATTAAAATAATGAGCACAGCTGAGAACCCCGACTCGTGTTGAAACATGTCCCTCACACTCGCGATAAAGCGCTTAAACATCTTTCATTTGAGATAGCCGCAGTATTTTAATTGCTCTGTTGGTACCACAAAACAGCTCCCACTTGCAGTTCGGCTCTTTAACTCGCTTGTGAAGGTTAACGGTTATTTCCCTTCGGGTACGACTGCTGCTTTTCTGGAAATTCACAAGGAAATAACAATATCTACTTGTGAAGCGTACTAATTGTATAGCCTTGCCATCTTCAATAAGTCCAATCTCCAGTAAAAACTCGTATCAACTCCATCCTGCTCGCGCAGAGCACCCGCCTCCTGGAAACCCTATATTGTGCTCGCTGGATCTCCGAGATAAAATTACTTCATTTCGCCCTCATTTTCTCTAGATGATAGAGCCAGATAGAAGTATCAAGTGATCAATACCGCAGTGCAGGAACAGACATCTACATTAAAAAGATTTATTTCCAAGCCGCATCGGAGTTGTCGCCTCCACCATCTCCGACGCTGCTTCGCCGCGTCGATACGGCCGAGTCGTGCGGCGCGGCCTCGTGCGACTCCTCGTACCGCCAGACACATCTGGACATTTAGAGAGGCGTCGTCTCAATATATTCTCACCTCGTACTCCTGCCCGTGCTCCTCCTCCACGTCGTACGACACCGTCTGGATCTTCACGTCCTTCTCTTCCTGCACGCCGTCCTGGGCGTCCTCCATGGACGTCCCGTCCAGCATGGCCTCCTTGCTCTCCGTGAAGGTCGTCTCGAAGCTCTCGCTCTTAGAGTCCTTGCTGTGGAGGCTGACGTCGTCCGTGTAGAGGATGAAGTTGGGTCTGTAGAAGGCCTCCACCGCCAGGTGCAGGGACGTGGCGTCCAGGTACTGCTGGGTCTTCGTCTTGCCGTTGGTCCCGGCGTAGAAGTAGCCGATCAGGTTGTCCCGGTAGGGGTGGCTGGGGTAGTCGCACTGGAAGCCCTGGTAGTTGCCGCGGACCACGTGTCTGCCAGTTTTGTCCAGCAGGGGGTTCTGGAGCTCGCTGAGGCTCTCCATGACGTGGGCCGGATGCAAACGACCGGCGAGTTAAAGAGGAGGGAGCACCAAGAATCCGGCAATCTGGGCGCTAGAAAAACACATAGAGCACAATTTAAAAAAAAAAACCCAAAAAACAAAAAAACGCCAATCCGACTGAGGAACAGTGTGTTCATCTATTGGTGTTTATTACGAGTTTTCACAATGCGGTAATGACGCGCTCTGTGCCACGACGGAACAGGACACGGAGTCACTGAGAAACACATTTCTTGTTTTTAGGAATCAGCTTTTCCTCAGGAATAAACCAGCCTGAGCCTTCAACTCGACATCTTCTGTATTTTGGGACGCTATGCTGCCTACGTAGCCTGGATCTGTTACACAGGGAGGAGGGAAATAAATCACTTTCGGCCCTATTCCTGCTGACATTATATGAAACCAGAGGATGTGTGACAGGTGTTTTGCAATGCATACTGATCTGACCGAAAACTCTACCCCACGTCGTTTGACTGTATTTCGAAGCCTCAGTGAAACGCTGTGCTTTTCGCTTATTTGGCTGGGGAGCCGGTCTGTGAAAAGTACACAAATAATCTTCTGCCACGGTTTATCTTTATTTCATTTATTTATTTATTTTTAAGGTTTAAGCCCTATTAAAAGGGGACTATTACGGAGGCAGTGATTACAGTGTCAGGCAATCAGCAGAGGCCAGCGTCTAAGGCAACAACATCAGCAGTCTGTTTTGTGCTGGGTAAAAAAGCAGTTTTACACAGGCATAAGTAGTGGCCATTAGGTGCACGTTGAGTTAAACCCATAAAAAAGCCCATAGAAACAGTGAGGGTAATAATATCGGAATTGGAGCCTGGATAAGGACAGGCTATTGCCTTTTACTGCATGTGACAACAGCTTTATGAGTCTCGGTGAGGGGCTTTTCTTTTCTTCCCACCAGGTCTCCATCATCACATGCTAAGATATGAGGGAATTCTATTACGCAGTACATTAGACAACATAGAACACACCCCACACACACACACACACACACACACACACACAAATAATTCATCTGATACACAGAGGTAGGCTATTAGGGGGCGTGAGTGATTACACTGCAGACTTATTAATGACTGTGTACCCCCCCCCCTCCCTTTCTGGCACATGACATTATTTTTGATTAAATCTTTAATATGAAATTAGAAAATATTGTGTTTGGAGGACTGAACTTGTCAGCAAAAATCTTCCTAATTTCCGACTTCTATGACAAACATGTCTATCCTAAGCATATAAGAGCAACACGGTCTCAAGGCTCCCGTGGAGATGGTGACATTTGCAACGACGCTCATTTCCCATTTTTTGCACGGTTTAGTGCGTGCATAAATCAATCAACAAGTAATATTCGTCTATTCGTCTTACCTGTTGTGCGGGATCCTGCAGACTTCCTCACTCATCATTCCTCATTTCTCGGGGCTTGAACCGGGGTCGATTAAGACGGATCAATAACTACGTAGTTCAAATGTTTGGGAATTGACAGAGCAGCGTCAATTTTTTGGGGGCGGGGGTGGAAAAAAAAGAAAAAAAAAAAGTTAAGTTTCCGTCAATGTGGACGGAGCCTGCGTGCGGGGCTGTGCGTGCGGAGCGCAGCAGCAGAGGAAGCGAAAGGTGGATTACACTGAGCATCACACGGAGCTCAGCATCCAAACGGGCACTGCAAGCTGATTGGCTGGACAGAAGTGCAGGGTAGACCGGAGACTGTTATTATTATTATTTTAAATGGCATTTTATTATTTTTCTTCTTCTTCTTCTTCTTCTTCTTCTTCTTCTTCTTCTTCTTCTTCTCATTATTATTATTATTATTATTATTATTATTATTATTATTAGTAGTATCATCATCATCATCATCAACATCAACATCATCATCATCAGCATCAGCATCGTTATTATTTTTATTAATTGTTTTTATTATTATGATCACTATAATAATAATCATAATCGTAATTATGATTATGATTATTATTGTTATTATTATTATGATTACAATAATAATTATTATTATAATTATCCAAGTTATCCAGCCCAAAAGTTGTATACACATTATATAACAAATACCCGTGCTTTGCATATAGCTGTTCTCTACAAACAACAAAACGCTTTCACCTCTGACCGCTTCCTTACCAGTGAGATGAAACTTGTTGTCACAAATTCCATGATGTCATTGTTAGGAAATAGTACCAACTTCACTTATTTTCAAGGACAGTGCAAAAGGTGAACCACGTTGGGGGGGTTGCTGTAAATAGCTCCTGAATGAGGCACTACTAAATTCATTGCACATTTACATTTGATTAATATTTCAGACAAACCCAATGCATTTATCATGAGCCAGCCATTTTGGTTGTCCTTTTTGCCCTGGTCTGGTGAGCTGCTTAAGATTTCAAGCCGACAATTTATCATTGTAAACCGTGTTTACATCGCATAAATAAAGATATGCTTTTTATGCAAAACCGGCCGAAGGGGATGATATGTATAATCTATGAGGAATAATAACAATAATAATAATGGTTGACCTGCTTTAGTTGCATGGAAGGAGCCTCTGACTTCCTCCTCAGAGTTGAAACATCCCAGAACCCAGAAGGCAGGAAGACAATGATTGAACCTTGGACGCGGTGTCTTATTCAGGAGGAAGCCTTCTGTTTAACTGGCTCATAAAAAAAAGTCCAGGACGTTATTAATGTGCCAGCCGTGCCTCAGATGCTCTGAGTGGGAGCTGCATGAAGGTGCGGATGGGGACTTTAGGAGTGAAGCATGCGACTGCATTTCTCACACTGGCTTCCAGGGAGGCTACTTGTGCTCAAATGGACAACGCAATGTTGTGGAAAAACACTCCCACGCCTGTGGTGGACACCTCTCCCCCAGGAGGAGGGGAGTACAGTATATTAGAAGAGAGGTGAGGAGTGGGTGCAGTTCCCTCTCTCTACCACCCCCACGCTTTTCCTCTGGCTCTCTCTCACCATCAGCATTACCGACCAAATTGAAATTGCCGTCCCATGGTGAGGATTACCGCTAGTATGACATGGGAACATTCACAATTACGTGGGCTACGGTGAGGTACAGTAACTCGGTGTACAGTATCAGAGCTGGTTTTACAGCGGTTCTTCTCCTCGGACCAGGGCTTTGCCAGCGTCCTGAAGCTGGAACCGAGAATATTAATGCTCCTCACTCCGGCATCTTCTTCTGCTCCCTTTTCCACTCTACACTATAGGTACAGCGTTGCTACTGTGCAGACACATTGTATTTCCAAAGTAATCCTTTGCATTTTGCATTTAACGTTGAGGCCAATAGGATTTATGGAGCTCAATATTAAAATGTGCAAATATGTAGTTTGTGCTAATGTATTGCTGCGGACTTGGCCGGGTCTCTCCTGGAAACGAGAAATCACGTCATAATGAGATTCTCCGGGTTAAACAAAGGTGAAGTAAAATTAATTGAAAAAAAAGTATGTTGGCTGATTTTAAGGAGTGGAAAGCCTCCATTGCCGCGTTCTTTCTTTGCCGCAGTTATCTTGCATGTTGACTTCCCTCGACCTCTCTTTGATACCGCGGCACACTCTGACACCCTGAACCTTGGAAGCCGTCCCCGCGGCCCATTAACCAGCCTTAATCATTTAAACACTTTTGAGAATTAATCGTCTTAATCCGATTTGCGGGGGAAAGTATTAAACCACTTAATTTGATCTGCACTTGCCAGCTTTTGTCAATAAAGGGGGGGGGGGGTTAAGTGACTTTTCCCAAAGGGCCATTCAGTGCATTATTTCCTGTTTGATTAAAGTCTCTAACAAAGCATTTGCCAACACAGCACTTCTGACCACCGAGGCGAGTTGAAACGCAGATACAAAGCAACAGTAAAAACAACAAAAATTTGAATTCCTCTTTTTTTTTGGGGGGGGCTGCAGTCTAGGTTGGATTTGCAGGGTTTTTAATCTACCTTTCAGCTGCCTTTCTGCACCTTTCGTAGGAGTAATACTGCCAAAAGCATGTGAGCGTCACCCTGAACCTTCCTCGGATCGTCGAGGTAATCCGCCCGGCTGTGGATGCTCTGTGCGGCTGTGTGAGGAGGAGCTCGTCAGGGTTTTTTGGCTCTGGAGTGGTCAGGTTTCAGCCGTGGACGCTGACTTTTCCGCCCTCCCCGTTCCTGCCTGATGGAGAGCCCTTGAAAACTCCTTCCAGACCTGAGGGGAAGGGGCGAGAAAAAGCCCAAACCGCCGACCGAGGCGCGCGAACGTTGCGGGAAAACGTGCGGAGGTGTTGGAACACGGCGGGCAGAGTCGGAAATTGGGCAGACGGATTACAGGCGCCAATAAGGAAGAAGAATTCCCGCACAAACACATGCAACTATTTATATCCTCTTATATTCTCCCCGGCTGTCTGCTCCGTTGGAGAGAACGGAGCTTAAAAACCTAAGCCTCCGTAAGAGCTCATTTTGTTTACCGTAAGTTACCTCTATCCGCCTCCCACTGAATTAACTCCTGAAAGCACTGTTAGAGAAACTAAACCAGAGTTATTTGTTCCGGGTGTGATAGCAAAGCTGGGCGTCGGTAAGGCATGGCTCTAAGGAAAGGGACTTATAGCACATCTCGTAACCAGAGAAATTAAAAATGAGCTTCACCCCTCTGCACCGTGATAACGACCAAACACCGCAGTCGGAGAGCTGCCAACGTATCAGAAGCAATTTCAGGAACGGGGGTTTTGGAACTCGCACTCGGAAGAAATTCCAGGGGGAGCGTAAAAGCTTCAGGCATAATTTGGAATTTGGCTGGCAGGTCGCGGTGGCGGTGCCAAGGGAGTGGGTTTGTCCAGGTGACGGGGGTCGGGCGACCCGGGAGGATCTGGAAGAAGCACCGTGGCATGGTGGTTACCCTTCCCCTACCAATTCCACGGATGTCTCATTAGGTTAAATGCGCTCCGGTGGGAGTGGGGCCAAAGCCAAGGTCCCATTTTTTTTTTTGGTCACGGAGGACAAACGCCGCTGTACCCAAACTCTCCACCTGAAGAGGGAGAACCCACTCCAGCCCTAAATCTGCAACTTGGGAGAGACCCAGCGGGAGACTCTGGTGCTCAAATTCAGTCATAATTGCGCTTCCTCTTTGAGAACTGAAGTGAATAATCACCCCTGGGGCGGGTTTCCAAACTTTGGGGCTCTTTTGCAATGGTACAGTAAGCAAGTGTGTGTGTGTGTGTGAGCGAGAGAGAGAGCGGCATGATTAATGACGTCCTCTTTGGTGAGATTTGAACATTTCCATTATGGAAACACGAATGATTATTTATTTGGACGGTCGAGCTGCTCCTCTATGAATAATGAAGCAGCCTGAAGATCATTAATATGATGGATTCCTTTTAACGTGCCTGTGCCGTGTCCCTGCTCCTCGGCGTGCTCAGGAGCGCATAAATTATTATTATTTTACAGTATGGACGGATTGAAAAAAAAAATGGAACAACATTATGATTTGACGTTTACGCCCAGTTCTAACTCGGAAAACACAGCGGCCTTATTGATGTTGTTCCGGAACCGCAATCATTTTTATTTTTTAGAAAAAAGTGTGTTAGTATTGATGAACCAATATTTTTCTTCATTCATCATTCTTAGGTTTGATTTTCTTTAACGGCGAGGTTTGCTTTATTGTTCACGCCGAGGTTATTTTATATTGAAAATAGTAAAGGTTAGCGTGTGTTGCCATTTATTCCTGCATTTATTATTGTTATAGCCATTTTTTCATGTCTTTATCGTTTATGTTTAAATTTTGGCTTTGTTTATTGTACATTCCCTACATTGCTTTTATCTTCAAATTAATCAAAAGAGTTATCCATCAGTCCATCAGTCCGTCTGTCCGTCCATCTATCTAGCTCTCAGTCTGTCGGCCCATCCATTTATCTATCCTTCCACCCATCCATCTATCATCCACCCATCCATCTATCCATCCACGCATCCGTCTATCCATCCATCCGTCTATCTGTCTGTCTATCTATCTATCTATCTATCTGTCTGTCTGTCTGTCTGTCTGTCTGTCTGTCTGTCTGTCTATCTATCTATCTATCTATCTATCTATCTATCTATCTATCTGTCTCTCTGTCTGTCTGTCCGACCTTCTGTCTGTCCATCCATCCATCCATCTATCCATCCAGCCGCCCATCCGTCCATCCGTCTATTTGTCTGTCTGTCTGTCTGTCTGTCTGTCTGTCTGTCTGTCTGTCTGTCTATCTATCTATCTATCTATCTATCTATCTATCTATCTATCTATCTATCTTAATCCCAGTTTGTCCACTAATTTGAATCCTCCTTTTGTGTAAAGCACGTAGAAGTACCAGTGTATGATTGAGGGAGATAACCCAATAATCTCCGCTGCGCCGTCAGAGCCGTAGCTTCATTCGCATCTCATTCCTGTCGCTCCATTAAAAAAGGACGTGAGGCACACGTCCGTCCTCGCCGGGGCTTCCCTTCCTGGCGGGTTATCCAGCCAAGCCGGAGACGGGCGAGGATAAACACTCATGCACAAATTCTTTAACAACCACGGAGGGGGTGAAAACCGAGCACTCATCCCGGGCAGAATAACACATTCGGGAGGAACCTGTCTGTCAGCGCGTCTGGAACGCTCCTGGCGGTCACCAGACGCGGGCGGAGGAGAGGTTATAAATAAATAGGTTCATCTTTTAGGAGCTCACTTTGTGCCCCGGTGAGTCACGGCGCTGTCTCCTCGCATCATGTCACTTACCTGGGTCTGTGCACCTGTCACTGCACCCCCCCCCCACCCCCACCCACAACACTCACTCACATGTGGGTGTGGGCGGGTGTGCACGTGCACGTGCACTCTTGTCACCTTCACCCCGAGGAGCTGCACGGCTTCGGCCAAAAAACAAAAGCCGTCACAGAGTACGCTCTGTCTGGGTTTTGAGAGTCCATTCATTCTTCTTCTTCTTCTTCTTCTTCTTTTTCGTCTTCTTCTTCTTTGTCTTCTCCTCCCTCACCGCATCCATAAACCTTCTCTTTGGCCTCTTCCTCTTTTCCTCTTGCCTGCCAGCTCCATCCTCAGCATCCTTCTCCCAGTGTAACTCTCATCTCTCCTGCACACGTGTCCAAACCATCTCAATCTGGCCTCTCTCGCTTTTCCAGCAAACTGTCCAACCTGAGCTGTCCCTCTAATGAACTCATTCTTAATCCTGTCCATCCTGGTCACCCCCGATGAAAATCTCAACATCCTCAACTCTGCCACCTCCACTTCAGCCACCTGCCTTTTTGACAGTGCCACCGCCTCTAAACCGTACGACATAGCTGCTCTCACTACTGTCCTGTAGACCTTCCCCTTCACTCTTGCGGGAACCCTTCTGTCCCAGATCACTCCGGACACTCTTCTCCACCCACTCCACCCTGCCTGTATTCCATTCATACAGGATGGCACTCCAGGTTTCGGCGATTTCAAGCACCGACAGTAACAGGTGTCTTGGCGTTTAAATAATAGGGGCATTACGTCCTCGCAAATCCATTTCGTGCAAAGCATTTAAACTCCATTTAAACTTTTACCGCATTTTTTTTCCCCCTTGCAACGCCGGAGCTACGCAGCCCCCGCCGACAAAACAATTGCAGTTTATTTTAAGGGATCGAGCAAATGCCTTCGTGCGATCCCGCAGCTTGCAGAAAATACGTTTGTCCCCTTATCAGCTTAGTTTTATTCGGACACATTCGGAATCACATTGTGCATAATAAAAAAAACTAAATTGCTGACTGAGAGACTTTTATTGTGGCACATTCCGTCGCACTGTGTGTGCTGATTGAGTATTATCCTTTCAATAAACTGCGGAGTGAGAAACTAAAAAAAACAGCAACCAAAAAAAACAACACTTTTATTACATCCCCCACAGTTTACATTCTGTGTATACTGTTGAAATGTAATGTGCTTCTCCGGTGGAATCAAACTAAACCCCCGCATCCCACTCTCGCACGTCTCTCCGCCAGATAATGTTCTCCCAGCCATGTGCAGCGCCAGGGTTATTGTTAGCGCCCCACGACGAGAGAAAACAAAAACCTGTTTCTAATGCGGCGGGGGCCACATTGGACACGGGGCCGGCGCCGCCACTGATGGGGAACGGGAGACGCTCCCGGGATTCCTGCCGATGTCAGGAGGTCAGGGAGAGAATCCTTGTTAGCGGCCGCTTCCGCCAGCCCGCGTCTCCACTTCAAATGCCTCTAATGGATCCGCAGGAGATGTGCAGAAAAAAAAGACATATATATATATATATATATAGAGCCATTATTTTCTCTCACCCAAAAACACCTTGATTTTTTTCACACAACGTGACCTTTGTCCGTGTCAAAAGGAACCTCGCTGCTCCGCATGACGGCTAAGGAGAAGGAATCGATGACGCCCGCTGTAGAATTAAACCGCCCCCCGGGGGAGAGGAGGGGGGAATAACAGAAGACAGATCAATCCCTTTAACAACACCATCCATCCGCTTGATCACTCTGTTCTAAGAGAGCAGGCCAGTCCAGAATATCAGTATGGGTCCGAAATGAGAAAAGCGGAAACGGCGGATGGCGCGAAATCGACGCCGAGAATCGATTTCTCGAAAGTCGCCGCGGAGAAGATGTCGGCGCGTTCACTGGAAAAACAGAGAAACGGGGCCGAACTCTCGCACGTTTTTTCCCCCCGTATGGACTCGCTTGTGGGTAGATGCGATGCTTCATCACATGTCGGAGCCGTCCTGACATAGTTTCTCTTGTTCAGATGAATTATAGATGTCCGTTGCGCATATTTAATTCCGAATGAGACGCTCGGCCGTCACATTTTTTTTCTTCCCACCGGTTCCGATTCCGGACGCTCAAAAAGGCAACGCTTGTACGGCTCGAGCCGCCCGGTACAGATTTAATATTTTGTTTACCTTAATCCCTCAACCCAAAGTATTGTCTATTAGTGAGGGCAGTGGTCTTAATAACACTTCTGTTTAAAGTTGATGTGAGGAAAGTAGCACATCAAGTTGTTTATTTAATTTAACATGTTTGATATGGCAACTTGGCGTGGTATCATCTCAGATCGTCCTATATACCCCTGCTCCACCCCTGAATAAAACATCGCAAATAAATGAATGATCAAACCACCAATGCATCAATATCAACCATCATCATCATCACTCTCTGCAAACTGGACCAGCAGATTATTATTTTTTTGCCCGGTTGTCCTCTGAAGCCTTCGGACCTGCTTTTATTTAGAAAGACGGATTAAGGAACAGCGACGGGCGCCCTCCCAGAGACCTACATTCCGCGGCCGACAATGTCCGACACTAAATTTGCGCCCCGCGCCCCCGGACGCCCGGGGATTCCAGAAAGTATACATATTTTATCGGCATATCCATATTTTATTGGAGCGCTCATTAGGTTGAGTGATGGCTCAGCTGGAGATGTAATCGGGTGGGTTTTTTTTTTTAAGGTTGTTGTATTTTTTTTTAATCTCTTATGCAATGCACGGCCATCTATTTCTCACTTGACGCCGGAGAGGTGAAGATCCGCAGCGTCTCTGTGAGGGTGAGGTAACACCGGTCCCTCGTCTCCTCCCATCTGCATTCCACAAACAAGCAAACCACGGCGGGTGTGATGGGAATACTCATATAGCCACAGTGTTTGTGTCTCAGAATAAATAGTATTTTTTTTTTTTTCAAGTACGTTGAATTTCATTATTTTTCAGCTCCGGTTTTTCTATTTATATGTCTGGTATTCCGAGGTATCTTCACATGACACCTGGTGGTATTTTGGTATATGGTATTTTGGGGATTAGCGCGTCTTAAACGTTCTGTAATTGAACCGGGTGAGAGCGGGTTCCATCTCCAAGATGTGTGTTTATACTGAGGAATGATTAGGGATAATAGTTTCTTAAAATAGGTTGGCAAAGTGACACCTTGGGTAACCATGGTAACCGAGTAATGGAGAGTGGAGAGTATAGGCGGTGGGGGATAGAGAGAGAGAGAGGGAGAGAGAGAGAGAGGGAGAGAGAGAGGGAGAGAGGGAGGGGGGAGACTTTGGAGATTCTTAAAGATGCTGAAGTCTATGAGGACTCCCGGATTTAAAAATACACGTGATGTGATGTGATGTGTCCCTCGCGCAACAATACAACAACAACAAAATAAGAAATAGAATTTAAAACCATTATATAGGACAGAGTTACAACGAAACACAACCCTTATCAGAGTCTTCTATTCTCAGAATTTTTAATAACAAAGAATACATTTTTTGGACATTTCATCATTTAATATACATGTTACACTTCCCAGAAAACTTATCTTTGCACCTCAGGCCCAAACGCCGTATTTCGCGTCATCCATTAGATGCATGACTTGTTACGTGAAAGGGTAGAACATTTCATCCTAAAATGGCCGCCGCATAAAAGAAAATTAATTCAGGGTTCAATTCATAAGCGAATATTTTATGATTATTCAAAGAACATGCCCCCCTGTAAATATCACAAATAATTGATTTAAATGTTTTTCCTTATCTGTGTTCAGCTTTGGGGTGGATAGGTTGTGCTTGACCGACACCATCAAACATTATAAAACGTGAAATGATCAGTAATTTATAATATCGCCGCTTACCAGCTTTTAATTGAGCTGCGTAAATGACGTCGCTTCCTCTTCACTTAAAGCAAAATTTCATTGGTTTTGGAGGGGAAATACGTTGGTGTATATAGGGTGTATCTATATATACTGTAAATTGGAAATAAATAAATAAATGATTCAACTTCCTTTAAATAACATTTTCTCATATAGGATGTTAGTAATGAACTTTAAATGAACAGGTTTTAGCTTGGCCATCACGCAGGTTGTTGTGTTTTATAGACTTTTGCTACAGCCCCCATGAGGTGAGGGACATTGAATCCCATGCAGAGAGAGAAATCATCCGTGTTGCAACCTCCCGTCTTTGCTTCCTCTCTAATCAACAGTCAGTATTCAGGACACGAAGCCGAATGAGGTAAACATAAAAGTAGACCACAAAATAAACAGCGCTTCATAGGAAGCGATTGTTTCGTAACGTTGCGCCTCCCGTCAGACGAGGGGAGCGTCAGTCGTGCTGACGCGGCTCCAGAGGTTCCCGAAAAAAAGTGGAAAAGTAAAAGCCCGTGTCCGCTCACATTACCTCCGCCATTCCTCCGACACGCTTCTTTAGAGGCTCGGCGGCGAGGAGGGGGTCACCGAAAAGTGCTGGCCCGGCAAAAGCCCGCGGCTGTCCGTCCCCATCCCGAAACTTCCCGGTGACTTTCCTCATCTGTCTGACAGCTTGTTGATCTGGTGGAACGTGCCCCCCAACACCACCACCACCACCACCGCCACCCGCCCACCACCACCACAGCCCCCCCGATCCCCCGCTAAACAGAATCGTAGATAAACGGGCCGCGCATATGGCGTGTCCCTGTTTCGCTACCTTTCAGATTTTAGATGACAGAACGCCAAAAAAAAAAACACAATTTTTTTTTTAAGGACCAATTAGGCACTTTTGAAGAAGGAGAATACAAGTCGGCGGTCACTCTCCGGGGAAGCCCACGGAGGAGGAGGAGGAGGAGGAGGAGGAGGAGGAGGAGGAGGTGGTGGGGGCGTCCGTCACATTAAGCGGAACAGTCGGCCTCTCCCAGCGGGTCGGTTGCACACAGATGGTGCAGAGTTGTGTGTGTGTGTGTGTGTGTGTGTGTGTGTGTGTGTGTGTGTGTGTGTGTGTGTGTGTGTGTGTGTGTGTGTGTGTGTGAGTGAAGCGTTTAATGTATTTCAAACAGAGGAAAATTAACCTGCGCCCGACCAAACACACGACCCCAGGGATCGGCGCGGCAGGGGGGGGGAATAAAGTTTTGGTGAGTCACACTCTCTGATGATGGAGTTTACCCATTGATTTTTCTTTACGTTCGGGGGATGCTTAGATATTTGTACAAACTGAGGTCTACGTTAAGATAAGGTGGATCTACGTCAGCTAACCATGGACATCTCCTGTCTGATCATGATGACGAGTCTTTCGGATCTATTTGCCGGAATGCATCATATGGAAATGCAAGGCCGCATGTGGAAACAAATATAATATTGATAGTGATGTTGATCATGAAAGGCTAGATACCGTCTGGGTTTTCGGTTTCCGTAAAATCGCGATCGGGCAGTCAGATGTCGTCTCTGAGGCTGCATTGCAGTAAAGCCACTCTGTTCTAGCTGATCAACACACCGAAAAAGCAGCTGCTCGTATCTCCGGCAGAACGAGGGTTGGGGTCAGCCGAGCTGGAAGCGGTGGGTGGTCAGCGATCGAGTTTTAACAACCCGCTGCTCCTTATTAAATCCTGTGGATATTTAAATCAAGCGAGCTGCGGAGATGCTGTATTAAAAAACACCTCCACCCCCCTGCGACCTTGTGGACATACGCTATACACGGCTCTCGTCTCTCTGCTCACGCTCGCTCTCTTCCTTTCAGCTGTTTTAGGCGTGATTTAATATCACAGGCGGTCGACGCGGTCCACGGCAGCTTTTTAATCCAAGCCTTTTATTCCTCTTTGCTTTCATATGATGTGTTTTATGCCTTTTTGCAAAGCACTTTGAATTGCCCTTGTGTTTGAAATGTGCTAAACAAATAAACTCGCCTTTTGCCTCCCTTCTCCTTTCTCCTTAAATAAATAATTAATTTCGACGAGAGAAAAAAGAAAATGAAGAACGGGGGGGAAAACTGTACAAGACTGCTGCAGAGTCAACAACATGATCCAAAGAATTATCAAGGCACAACTTCTTTCTGCTGAGGGTTATGGTTAGGGTTATGGTTAGGGTTAGGGCTAATTTAATCATTTAATCATTTAATCATTTAAATGCCTTAATTTAGTTGGCTTACCGGTGTGTTTTGGCTGACGTACGTGGTTTACTGGGTACTGTGCGACTGCAGTCCACTTTCAACTAAATTTCTTCCACATTTTTTTCAATAACTTCTCCTTTTTTTCTATACTAAATTCGAATTTGAGTGTTCCATCGGGTGTGCTAGGCTGCCTCCATTGGAACATTGGTTCAAAATCACAGTATTACCGAATACACTAAAATTTGCGGGTTTGCCTAGGGCCCCAACTTGGGCGGTGCTGGGGTGACTCAAAAACCGCCGGGGAGCGTGGGGGCCCTCCGTTGTGATCCCCACACTCGCAACATTTCATGGTCCCCCGTGCAGAAAGAAAAGTCCATAAGTTCCAATTTTGGACTCTAAATGGGATATGAAATGATGGAATGATACATGGATATTCCTGTGTATTTATGCCCCAGCGTCCGGAACTTAATGCACGTCTCCAAATCCAGTCATGTTCGATTTTTTTGTTTCAAAACAAAAGTCTGTGTGTAATAAATCCGGAGCCCACCCTGATTTTAAGCCCCTTACAGATAATTAACCGAGGTCCCATGGCAGAGACGCGACACAAACACAATATGCATCTCGCTGCCACCGTACAAAGATGTATGTTATTACGTCTAATTTGTATCTCCATTTTTTCTTTTAAGGTAATTGCTGAGCATGCTCTCCTCACTGCAAACATTTTATAGTTTGTGCTGGCACATTATGCACAGTGTGCTTACATATACAAAGGAGCTGGGTTATTTAATTAGTCTTTCCCAGCTTTTCTTTTCTTTTTTCATTCTTCGCTCCTAAGGGATTCTCGTGCATTTACAGCGTTTGATGGCTCGGGCGGCTGCAAGAGAGCGTGCATATTTGAACAAACCAATCATACGGAGATAGGGAATGTAAATATCTGTGCTCGGTATATGCTAATGTGAGTGTAGCGGGTCCTTCTCCCAAAACACAGAAAAGCTAAGCGTCGAAGCGTGGGAAGGAATTCAAAGTTTACCTGCTTTACAGTACAAATGTTTTGTTTTAACGAATTGACCACAGACAGTGGTCCTCCTCGTTTATTAAGGTGTTGAACACTTCAGTATGTATTATACTGTATTTAATATGTTATTATGCATGACTTGCAATTAAAACAATGGGCTTATTGATGTAGTCATTTTCAGACAAAGGGAGTTGTAGGGGAAATACTGTAGTGTTGTGAGCAATTTTCATCAAAACTGGTCTTATCTAACCAGCAGCTTTGATATTAAATTCTTTGCATGTTTCGTTTAATTTGATTCCTGGGCGTAGGCTGGATTGAGTTTAATAAGAGCATATGAAAGCTTAATGGAATTTGTGGCTAACTCAAAGGTCCTGATACATTTGCAAGCAAAACTACTCTACTGTTACGGTAACAGCTGGAAATGTTAAGCAATGCTGTGGAACTGCACTCATTTTTGTCACTGTAATGAGCAATATGTAAGGGATAATGTGCAGCCAGCCGATTTTATCGGAGTATAACCCCCAACAGGGTGATTAGGACTATACAGTACCACTCTTATATCACTCTGAAAGCGGCTGTTTCACAATAATGACAGGCTGGCTGCACATTACCACGCGTTTTACATGGCTGCTTACGAAAAAAAATAATACATTGAGACAAGTATAGATTTGGAATGATTATAGGAACAAATAGTATGCCACGAGAGGTGGTTTCCCCTGACAACGGTCATTAGTACTCTATTATATTATATATTATGTGTGTTATAGTGAAGGAATGGAGGTTGTGGCAGTTTCGCCTACCACGCGCCGTCCAAGTGGCCTGTTCAGGGACCTCCGGCACAGAGACACAAAAGACAGTGTTGCAGACACCAGTTTATTGTAGAGAGTGAGCTTGTTGGAATAAGCCCAGGAGCAGATAGACATGTGTCATGAGAGGGCTCCTCTCTCCTGCGTGTGTGTGGGGATGGGGCTTTTACCTGTAGCAACAGGTATGCAGCCAGTCTGATCCCAATCACCTAGATCCAGGTCAGGTGTGGCTGCTCAAACCACCCCATCCCCACACCACAGAGGTGCTGCTACATACGGTAGGCGGACCTGATGCTTGAGAGGAGAGGTTTAATGTTCAGTGTTTATATTCAGGCTACCAGTGGTTTTGATCTCAAGTCTTACTTTCCCCTCCTGACAAATTCTCATGGGTGGATTCACAAAAGGTTTGCGAAAACAGAAAAAGCAAGCGTCTAATTCACAAAGCACCCACAACTGCGCTGCCACGCAAATAGCGTCCCGGTGCTATTTGCGGGTATTAAAATAAGGTTTTATGCATGCATTTGGTGCAATATTGGCCCCTTTCTATGCAAATGAGCCTTATTGCAAAAGATGTCCAATTCACAAACACTGGCGCCAATAGCCGCCCGCAGTTAGAGTGAAACTATTAGAGCTGGTGAGAGAGCTGGTGGTAACCGTGCGGAGACCAATTAGAAAAATAATTGAAATCGGCTCTGCTGCACGATCGTCAGAGAGCTGGTGGTAACTGAAGCAAATTAATAAAGGGTGTCACGCCCAGGCTTCCAGTGATGTGTTAATTATATTTTGCCATTATCATTGTAATTATTCCTTGAACGGGTAGCAGCAATGGTGGTTTTCAAAACGTGCTCCAAAAGCAACTTGTTGAAACAAAGAATAATCGAATGCACAAAAAATGGTCTACAAACAGTGACAAAAACGGTTCCATAATCGCTATTAAATCAAGATATACCGAAAAACCAATTAAAAGTCATAGAGAATAGATACAGTGTTCAAAATTGGCCTTGAACCACAGATGGCATCAAACCTCATAGGACCATGGACAGCTCCGCAGCGCCCCGGAGCCGCTGCACATGAAAGGCTGAAAAAATGAATTTTGTGGGAGAGTAAAACATATGAAATGAACTGTCATCGTTCCTACAGTTTAATATTACGATTCAGTGAGAACTAGAATTTCTTAAGTATAATTTTTTTAATATATACACAATTTATTCATATAATAAATGAACCGTGTGGGAAGAGTATGTTTTTATCATCATGTTTTACTCATACTGTTTAAATGTTTTATAGTTATCCGCAATCAGACGCAAATTGCACTCAGCGGCAAAACTTCTCTTCTTCTTCTTCTTCTTCTTCTTCGCCTTCTTCTTCTTCCTCTTCTTCCGCCTCTTCTTTTTCTCATCCTCCTCGGCCGCTTTCTCTGCTGCATAGCTTCTCCTTCCTTGGCACGCGCTGGTGTTAGAGTTACAGTTGTTTTTTTTATTTTGGTTGTTGGTGTCGCTGCTGCACTGCAGCATCTGCACTTATGTCCCTCTCCTCTGATCTGCAGCTCTCTCTCTCTCTCTGTCTCTCCCTCTCTTGCTCTCTGTCATTTCTCCAGGCTCCTTTTCTCTTCTCATTCATCTGATGCTCTCTTTTCTTCCTCACAAGGTCTTCTCTTCCAAAGGCCGGCTCTTGAATTCAGAATGATTTCACTTTGGAGATGCGTTTTCCCTCCCACACACACCTCATCTCTATGTTGCTGTTTCTAGGAAAGGCAAAAAATGTCAATACTTTGATAATTATTTGATATCTTCAATATCTTTAAAGCTTAAAGGTGCGGTGTGTATATTTTACCAAAATGGACTTGGCAGAAATGGAATATAATATTCATAAGCATGTTTTAATTAGTGTATAATCCCACGGCATTAAGAATCGTTGTGCTGGCGTTACTTTAGAATGAGCCGTTTTTATCTGCATATGGAGCGGGTACGCTTCCACGGTGGCCGCCATGTTGCACCACCGCAATGTTTCTTCTACAGGAGCCCAGAAAGGACAAACCAAACGCCGGCTCTAGAGAGGGACTTTCACGTTTTTCGCGCCTTCCGCGGCCACCGTCTCCGTCTCACGGAGGCCGCCATGTTGCACCGCCATGGGGAGGGGCGTTCAGTTGGTTGGGATCTGCCGCCTCACCGCTAGATGCCACTAGACTCTTCACACTGCACCTTTAAAACATAAGTGGTGTCGGGGTGTTTAGGTGCTGGTCCGGGAGAAGAGAAGAGCCATTTAAAAAATATTTGAAAGAGTCTTGAAATGCGGTAAAGCCGACGGTGTCATTAGGCACCGGCGAGGCACGCTGCCCGTCCTTCTGGCTTTTTTTTTTTTTTCCTCACGTCGCAGACACGCGGCGTCTGAACGGACGGTGCAGGCGGTTGCTTTCTCCTGGCCAACATCCTTTTGTTTCAAATGGTTTAAAATCGCATTTTCAATCCCGTTCCTCCAGAGCATTTAAACGTCAACTGTTTTATTTTTTGGGGTAATTTAGTGACTGCGGGAAGCTCGATCCTGAGCCCGAGAGCCCATTAACAAATGAGGTTTCAGCTTTCGCAAGGCATGGCGCTCAGATCATCGTCGCACTTTCGCTTGCGTTTGCTGCAGCCTGAACGTAGGAGGAACCATTATTTCTTTCAATTGCTGGACCTGTTTTTTATTTTATTGGTGTAACCGAAAGCGAGCTGTTTATTTTAGGATTCAGCGGGTGAAACCATAAAGGAGCCTGTAATGCCACCAAGGGAGCCACAACACCAGGAATAGGACAAAAACAGTTTACAGCATTGGTTGATAAATTTACGCGTGAGTCATGAGGAATCCAAAAAAGATAATTAGAAAGGAAAAGATAAAACAAAAGAAAAGATAAAACAGTTAAGGGGCGAAAGGAATTTGGGCGCAGTGATTAGAATAGCTCTCTCGTCTTGTCAGACTCCAGCGGAGCTCGTCTCTCGCCGCGCTTTTCCATCAGCGTCAAGGTTAATTAAAAAAGGTCACCGTGGCTTCACGCGAGTTTTCAGAAACCATCTCCAGGTAATTCCCGCCAAACGCGTACCCCTCTCTTTTTCTCTCGTAACTAACCTCCGCCCCCCGCCTCCGTCTGCGCTCCTTCGGCCATCATTAGAACTTAATGAACCCTCCGTAATAATCGGGGGAATTAGCGGAGTTGGAGGTCGCTGTTGTCATCTCTTAGAGGCATTGTGGTGTTGGAGATACCGAATTAAGAAGCGTTGTGTTCTCATTGTGTACTCCGCCCGACGCTCGCCGCTGGGTGGGGTTTTGTGGGGGTGGGGGTTTGTGCATAATGGTGTGTTCCCTCATCTTTGCCTAATTAGTTTCCAGGAGTGTTCATTAGTCTGTGCAGAATTAGTTTACTTGTGGGGGTGTCTAACAATGGCCCAATTCCGCCCGGTACACCCCGACGTGCGGGTGATAAATCACGGCCCGCCGTGATTAAGATGAAAGCGTCACGCTGTGAATTTGAATCTCACCCTCGGCGTTAGGAAAAACGTGCCGTTTCGGGCTCAAACGCACCGCCGGACTCGTGTTTTCTGGCCTCTCGCCTGTTTGGGAATGTACCCCTCTCTCCCTCTCAACGCGAAGGCCGGCTCGTACGGTCTAGATGCAAATCGGATCGGCGCCGTTGTTCCCCAACTTTGGTCCGTTTCCAGCCCGTCACTCTGCTTCTCAGCAGGCCGTGTTATTAGAAAATATTCTGCGTTTTGCATGTCGTACAGCCGGATGGAGCCTTCTACTTCAGCCGGGCTGGTCGGTGTCACATTCAAATGGAAGTCAACTAGCTGTCACCAAACGCCCGGGCTCAAATTCGACTGTTCCCCTCCCCTCCCTCCTCTTCCTCTTGGCATTCTGCTGTTCTCATTACCAGACCCAGGCAGTCGCCGCCACCGTTTATGCAGCAAACAAGAGAACAACAAATAGGCAAACACCCACTTTCAATCAAATAGCCCCGCTCAGGCTGCTGGGGTGGCTGTTCTATGCTATAACACCAGCTCTGTGTTGCTGTGTGTATTACCACCAGAGGAAGAAAGCGGTGCAGCCGTGTCACCTCAACCAGCCAGAAGACAGATGATGACGCTGCTGGGCTGGAATCAATTCCAGCCCCGAAACGAAACCCTCTCATTAGCCACTGGTAAACATGGTTTGCGGAGGTGGAGACATGATGAACCCAAACGACACATTATTGTGACGTTTTTAGGGTGGCCACTGAATTTCTCGGGCATTAATGAATGATGTCGATGATTTGACTTGATCATTTGACTACAGGTCAATGTCTACGTCTGCAGGTACAGTCTGCTGTTTACACCTTGATGAGAAATTGGCAATTTCTTCAGATAATTTGTTTGTAGGGTTTATGAAAAGAATTGCAGGCTTTCCATCGACCTGTAGTCAAATGATGATCATTGAAGTCATTCTATGAGGCCCAAGAAATCCAGGGGCTACTCCTAAAAAAAAAACCATAACTATGCTTGGGTTGGGTTCATAATATGTCTGTTTTAGCAAACCTCACAAGTACATTTCTGGAGGAATTTGCACATAACCACCAGCAGAGAGGGAATTGGCTTGTGCATTACGCTTTCTTGGCTTCCCTTACAGGACAGAAAATGTTAATTACACATAAATCATCAAATTTCAACAGAATGTTCGACGTCACTGTAAGTGCTGCGCCCTCGCTGAATGCGATGAATGGAAAACACTGGAGGAGCAGCAACATGTCGTTTTCCAGTATTGTGATGCGGCAGTGATCCCTAGTGGCAAGGAGAGCAACAGAGGCAGTCATTTATATAAGCTGTATATTTATATAAGCACTTTTTTTTTTACGAGAACAATTGATGAGAACAAAATGGATACGACTGAAATGATGGACTTCAAAGTCACGGGACACTGGCGGCGTTCTATTTACAGCACATGACAAACACTAGTAACTGTTTGAAAATTATTATCCACAGGACACTGCTGCTATACTTGTTGCTATTGAAGAGACAATAATATAAATGCCAAGCGGCAAGAGTGCACCACACACAAAAGCATGTAGGCTTATGTGCTGAGCGATTTATATATATATATATATATATATATTACAAAAAAACATGTTTTAAAATTATCCATTGTGTAGTGTTTTCAACAATAAATACCAACAAAAGCACGGGAAACCTCTCGTCAACGTACACAGATATAACTCCTTCAGAGAAATGTGACATTTGGCAGCAGCACGGGCCAAAGACACTGTGCTCCATTCATTCTGGCACAGCGTCGATTATCGTCCGTCATCCCTTGTCGCGGCAAGAAGGAGAAGAAAATAAGTGGGAACCAAATAAATAAATGAAAAAAAAAAATCAACAACACTTCCGCCTTCTTCAAAAAAAAACGAAGTAAGTAAGTATGTACAGTATGCCGGCGGAAACAGACCGTCGAAAAACACACCGTTACGGCTTCGGGCTCGAGGAAAACATTCCCCCCGTCTCTCCCGGTCGTCACAGACAGTTCGGTGATTCCCTTCATTGATCGCACTCGTTCTTACATTATTCAGACGCCGGTTCATTCGCCGGGTCGTTAACCCTCGTAGCACAAAAAAATGTCGACTGTAAACAAGCAAGTAGGTAGAACATTGATTCCATAATCGCTGTTTATATTTAGACTGCAGGGCCCATCGCTCAGATCCTCGAAAGGAGCTCGTGTCCCGATATTGGCGCGGCAGACGTTCATCCTCGAAAGTCAAACTGTGCAGCGTTGACCGCGTTTGTACCACACACACACACACGCACACACACACACACATGCACACGCACGCACACACACACACACACACACACACACACAGACACACGCACACACACACACACACACATTCTGTGCATTGTAATAAAGATTGGAAATTAAATAAATAAAATGGAGCAAAACCCCACACAGCCGGCCTTTGAACAGCCCTGCCAATCAACCATTAGACAAGCCATCAGAGGCAGCGCTTCCTCTACGTAGCTTTTTCAAGTGGAGATGAAAGGGGGTCTGTGCCACGCACGTGGTTAAAAAAAACCTGCGAGTCCGACCAGCAGACTCCAGGTCGCACAGCCTCGGATTTGCCCGAATCTAGACTTTGAATGACTTGAATCCGGTAACGTGTGCAGACGTGGTCGATATGGGTAAAAAACTCTCCTCCCTGCAGTCTAAATATAGCCTAAAATACGGGATTTGATGGCAGTGGATGGTGCTGGGGGCGCATCCTGCTAAGAGGAGGAATCCTCCTCCGCCTGTCTCTTTAGCAGCAACTTTAGACTCTCCAGCTCCTGCTCCGACTCCTTCAGCCTCCTACGTAGTGTCTCGTTGACTTTCTGGAGCTTCTTGTTGTCCTGGAAAACGGCACAACACATTATATTTTATCCACGCAGTTACTGTAATTGACACAAGAGGAGGAGAACGGCTCTCGGTCTCTTAACACTCACCGATTCCAGAGCCTCGTAGGTGGGTTTGCTCTCCTCCTCCAGCTCCTTGGGCTTCTGCATGGTGGAGGCCCTGTTTTCCCATTTGGCGCAGTAGCGCTGCTTGCGTTGGGGCATGGGGCTGGGGCAGGGGGCTGCTCCGCCGGGGACCAGGAGGGAAGGCTGTTGGCGGCCGGACTCCGGGGGCGTGGAGGGGAGGTAGTGTCCCTCCGTCTGGGTGCCGCTGTGCACCCTCAGGTGTTGCAACAGCAGGGGAGGCGTCTTGAGGTGGGCCGGACCAGGGGTGTCCGGACTCCAGTCCCTGGATTCGTCCGCTGGGTATGGGAAAGGACCCTCCTCCGAGCCTGACGCCAAGTGAAACAAACACAAATGTCAAACGTGAGGTTGTTTTTCTATTGGACCATAATGTTTACATCACAAACAGGCTTTCAGTATTGCTAACTCTGAGACCTAGGGCCAAGAGAACGTCAGTGATCATAGAATTCTGAATAAGACTGAACGAAACTTCTCAAGTTTTTTTGATAAACTAGTGTTGATGAATTATTTGATCACAGTTTTGAACGCTTATGCTCATGTACCGTATGTGTATGTATGTGACAAATAATCTCTTGAACTTGAACTTGAACCTTGAATGTCCGGCAAGTCTGCAGCAGACATTTCTTTTCCATTCTTTGCCAAGCAACCCGGCCAAATTGTAAATTCAATCATAATCAATTTAATGTTGTTGAGTTTTTAATACACAATTATCACAACAGGATATTATTATTGTTATTTATATATATATTTTCTTAAAATTTTGGACATTTCTGAAGTTTTAAAAGTTTTATTATTCCATGCCACCAGATGGCGCTAGTCACGGGGACTTGGTGATGGCTGATCCATCAGTTAATACCGAGTTATGGAGTCTGAACATGTGCAAGCTATTCATGAGCGGAATGAGGGAGGATGCAGGCGGCATGTTATTAAATGAGTGATCAAATAACAAATTAAGTGTTTATAACTGCCTCCTACCCTCAGAGGTGCAGGTGGTGACCGAAGTCAGGCTCGACGTGGGACTGTCCATGGCGCTGGCGGCTTTAGTGTTCTTCTTGCACTCGAACGCCACCTGATCCTTGCACAGTTTGTGGCAGTTCATTCCACAGTCTGAGAACACAAAGGAATGCATGTCAGAGCACTTAAGGTGATCATAAAGTACCCTGCAGACTAGATGATTCAAACCTTATCTCTTCCCTCCTCTATTATCTCTCTATTGTCTCACTACGAATGCATTGCATCTTGCAAGTGCAACTTTCAGACCACTGCATGTTTGTCGTCATTTAAAGACTACGTTTTGTAAATGCTTTGTGGCAAAGGGGAAATGGTTTAAAAAAAAAAAAAAGAAAAAAAAAGACAAAGATTGTGGTTCTGAATCTGACTGCAGGCCCTGAATTCTTTCATGTGCAGGCAGGCTCAGCTAGCAGAGTGCAAGGCTGAAAACCACATATTACACCTTGTGCGAGGGATCTGCACGATACCTGCTCATGCAGCCGTGAGATATTTGGTGAAAAGATGAGAGAATATCCTCGTTCTCTCAAGCTAAGAGTGCGGCGGCATAATCACCTTTGCATCTGTATCCTTGTTTAATGACGCCCCACAACTGTCGAGGAGAAGGGGACGAAAACATATTTGTTCGATGACAATAGAACAATATACATAAGATATCTAGGTAGCAGGTCTGTCATGTGTTCATACTTTATAAACATGAATTAAACATTCTAAAAATAATATATTTATCTAATACACTGCTCTTAGATGCAAGGAGTTTGGCAAGGAAAGGTATTGTTTATAATATTATACCATACTATTGTTTTGTATTTTACACAGGGTTTATTTTACATTTCGTGTGACTTAACTAACTTACAAATCCCGAGCAGTTGTCACAGAAGGTGGGTTTCATGTACGTGGTCTCCTGGAAGTTGTGGACGAAGCCCAGACCCAGTTTGGAGCAGATGACGCTTGCCCTCATGAAATACGCCGTGATCTCCTCCCGGCTGATAAGGCCTTCCCTGGAAACCCAGCACACAGGGACAGTTAGAGGTTTGGGGAGTCACGGAATACATACGGATAACTGTAATCAGTTACAGAGAACAACGATCGTAATTTGATCCGATTCAGAACCAGAATGTGTTTACTCGGTCAAGTAGATTTTCATACACATGAAATTTCTCTTGGTAAGGGTTTGTGCATTTGGTGTACATAAAAAAAGCATAAAAAAGTTTAACAGTAAAACCCCCCAATTAATTCATTAAACAATGAATTCATTATTAATAAATAAATGTATAAATAAATAATACATTTACCAATTAACTAACTAATTTGTTAAAAAATACTGAATTAATTAAGTAATTAATTTATTAAGTAATGAATTAATTACAAATAAAAACAAATATACATAAATATACAGAATATACAAAATGTGATTCTATGCACAGAATAAATAAGATGAAAAGGCTGTGGCAGAGGCTAAGTGGCATTATGGTTGCTAGTATGTCTGTGGGTATGAATATAAATATAAACATAGATGTACAGTAAGTACGTAAAAAAAGTCCTCATATTACTGAGAATCGTGTCAAAGCACATGTTGATTGAGAAGATTTTCATACAATTTTTTCACCATCATTTTTGATAACACCTCAACCACCAATTAAAACTAATAAACCAAAGCACCAGAGTTCTGCTTGACAAACAGGCCGGAAGCTTGCTGTCGAATAGATATGCATTCAGTGGATGGAACTACAGCGAGTATTCCATGCTCAAAAGTGAAAAGTGTGTTGAATGTGAAGGAGCATCTACAGGCACAAAGCCGATTTAGCGACGAAACCCTGTTGATTTTGAACGTAGCGGCAGGTCGCCTGTGTCTGAGCCGCTCCCTCTCTGCGGCACTTGGGCTGAGCTCAAGGCTGTCTGGCTGCGTCTGTATTTCCCCTCAAATGTGTGATTTCTGTTCTTGTGGGCAAAAGAAGCAGAGAAACCACGAGCCCAGAGAAAGATTTGTATTATTTCAGACATGATCACGGATCATGATCATGAAATGTTCTATCTTATATATATGTTTGAAAGGAAATATCGTCATACCATCAGTTTCAAATAGTTCACTTATAAAGTAATTGGATTACCAAGTTGCCAATATCCATTCATCAAAGTGATTATATTACTTATATAGTGATTATATTATTTGAATTTTAAGAAGGTAACCTGTAGGTCATGGTGTTATCTTGTCCTTTTTTTAATCATATCTTGATCGAATACATTGTATGAGTAACCTTCGCAAAACCTTAATATACTTACTTTGGTAATTTCCTCATAACACTAAATATAGAACTTAATATTTTGACAGGAGTGTTACAGTTTTGTAGATCTAAACAACCTAAATATGCTTGAATAAAGTATTATGACCTATCTGTGCTCAATCCATTGCTGCGAATGTCAGCGTCTCGTACATTTTTCGTTCCACATGGAATGCTTTGATTTTCCAGTCCACGGCCGCTACAGGTATCGTGCACTTAGCGTGTTCGCTGACACACTTAACACCGGGCTTGCATGAGAGCCTCTTGAGTGAATTTGCGGTGCGGGGCTCAGCATGGTTAGCTGGGGGAGCTATTTTAGTTTCCTGTTGCCACACTCATCGCTACAGATTCCACCTTGGTTTCCTCTTCACAACAGTCAGCGTCGAAACCCAGCGAGACGCCGCACACCCGACGCCGTACAGTAACCCTTCCACTCACTTCTCTTTGTCCATGACACAGAAGGAGAAAGGGAAACTGGCGGCAATTTTCTCAAAATCCTCCTGAGAAATGAAGCCGTTCTCGTCGTGGTCGTAGTTCTTGAACACGGACTGTGAATCACACAAGAGGTGAGAGCTGTTAACCCCACGCGCAATGACCAAAAGAGCGCGTTCCTCACAACGATGCAGAGAAGTACAATGGTGAAACGAAATGATTAGGAGTTATGCAATGACATAAAAAAAACCCAAAACAAGTTATTGTGGGCAGGGCTGCGCTCGAAAAAACCAAACACTCACATCCACCATCCTCTGCACATGTTTGCTGATGGTCCGGGGGTCGGGTTTGGGGGCCACTCCCGCTGCCCAGTCCACAACCACTGGAGTTCTAGAAGGGGTGGCTGGCTGATGGCAACAAAGAGCAATCGTTACATCAACCTTGAGCAACGCGCCGCTAAGGGTAGCGATCTTCAATCCTTTTATTGTGACGGATCCAGTGATGAGACTTTTAGAAATGACGCAAAACAAATGTTACGTTTTTGTTTTTTTTCACCAACTGCTCAAAAGATTTCAATGCTCATTGGTGTTGTCTGTGACTCACGGGTGCTTTGGAGTTCTTGGGTTCCCTGGCATAAGAAAGCTCGTAGATGTCGTCCTCGGTGTAGTAAAGGTCTAGGGACAGCTGTGGAGGAAGAGCAAGCAAGGTTGGAGATCCCGCGGAAATCTCCAGAGGGTTCTGGGCCTTGTCATGCATTTGACTAGAGTATCTTTGGGATGGGAGGGACTTTTGTTGTGAAAAGTTTAGATATGAGCTCCCGGCGCTCCGCCGGCACATGAACAAAAGGTCCAAATGAAAAGAAAAACAAACTTAGGTCAATTAGAATTTAAGTCAATTAGAAAAGACAGTTACCTTATGAAGAAAAAAAAAAAAAAAAAAAAAAAAAAAAGAGTTGAAAGGCAGAATGTAAAAGAAGAAGAACCGCAACGCGAGGCGGTGACCGAAGCCTCCACCGGACCCACCGTCAGCAGATGGACCAGGTCCTTGTTGGCCTCCAGCCTGGGCGGGATCTGCTGCAGCTGGATCAGGTCGTTGATGTGGTTGTAGAGCGCCTGCAGCTTCTGGACGTTCACCTTGTCCTCCTCCACGTAGTCCGACATGGCTTCGTTGACTGAGATGAGATCCTTGAGGTGGACGCCCACGATGGGGATCTTGAAGCCGGCGCAGCGGCCGTACGCCTGCCGGTAGTTGTCGTAGTTCCTGCAGGACGACAGCAGCTCCGTCATCTCGTTCAGGGCCTGTGGAGGAGAACGCCGGACGATTGGACTGTGGGTCTCCGAGAGGGGATGTAGCCCGGCAGCCGCCCCGCTTATATCGACGGCGCGACGCGTGGAAACCATCGCTCCGTACCTTGATGACCTCGTTGGGGACGTGCGCGCTGGTGTCCTTCAGCCTTGAGATGGAGCTGTGACAGAGGCTTCCCACCACGGCCATCAGGGTGTTGAAGTTGTGCATGAGATGGAGGCTCTGGAGAGCACGCACACGTGAATATCCATCCCTTCATGCACGTACAAACACACACACACTGCGTGCAGACGCGCACACGCACAGGCGCACTCGCACACGAAACAATTAAACTCTCTCCGTGTAGTTGCATAACCCAGAAACCTGTGGTTACATAAGCCACTCACGCTTCTTCTGCTGAACTGTCGCTGCTGTTGCCTGCTTTTCCTTTTTCGGAGGAGCTTTTTGGAGAATTATACGGTGTTCATATCAATTTCAAGGGTTTCTCTAGAGTTCAACGCTACACGGCGGCTAGAAAACAAAGCACGAGGCTTCACATGACGGCAACGCCGTGAAGCATGCAAGGCCTGGCCAGCGCGGTATCTTAAACTATATCAGTTCTTTGCCCCTCTCTTCTACCTGTACCTCGCCCCCTTCAGCTCAACTAATACTTCTGTTTCCGTGTAAGGGCTATTCTTTTGACATCTAAAAAAAAAAGCGCTTGTCGCGGTGGCTCTCCAGAGTAATTTCCAGCACTCTTATGATTAAAACTCTGAAGGGTCTGTAACGCTGACCATTTTCACTGTAAAATAGTGTGAGTAGTGAAGTTACACCGGTAGAAATGCTGGTACAGCTGTGGGAGCCATGGACATTCGCAACATTCTCTCAGAAGTCAGAAATCTCGGAACTAGACAAAAGAACAGTGGCAATGATGAGGTTGAACCCATACCTGAGCCACTTGGATGAACTTGGTGAAAACCTCAGCTCTCAGCTGCGCTGTGGGCCGGCTCAGCACCATCAGCTGCACCCACTGGGAGATACCATTGCACAGGGAAATGGAACGTTCCATCGCGGGGATGTCCTTCACGCAGCAGTTGCGGATGTAGCTTTGGTAGTCCCCGAACTGCCAATGTGACCATAGAGGAACAACCAGCTGAATGGAAATTACTAGAAAGCCCTTGCGCGCATGTTCCGGTGGAACAACAACATGGTACAACGCCACGAGATGAGAAATGTTTCTTAAGAGACACATCGTATTGTATTGCCAACGCTTCGCGCTCTGTACTCACTGATATCCTACAGAAGGACTTGAACTCCAGGAAGGTCAGGTGCTCCGCCAGCTCGATGGGCTCCAGGTGGTCGAAAAGGAGCGAGACCTTCCGTTTCTTGCTGCTGTTCGCCTTGATCTTCTGGCTGGCTTTCCACGACCAGTCACGCTCGGTTCTACAACGCACACAGCAAGGAATTAATATGCCCATATCAGCAATCTGGAAATAAAAAAAGGAGTTACAGGACAGATTTTCTGTTTTTCAACCCAGGTCTTACCAAAATGTTGATTCTCGTCATTTATTCGTGTCTTTTTTATATCACGACCTCACTGAACCCTTGAGAAACTGTGCTTGAATTCTGTCCAAAGGGACAAATAGATAAAGTAAAATCTCCTTTTCAAAAAATGGCAAATTCTCGTTATAGTCCCAGTGTATTTATTTAACATGCTTTAAGTAACATCACATTTTATTAAAAATGCGCTGATGTAGCTAAGAGAGTTTATTTACGGGAGTGCAAAAGAGCCAATAAAGCTCTGTAAAACATATAAGGAGATTTAACATTTCCTCTGCACCATTGGGCTACATTTAAAGGGGACTTATTACGCTTTTCCTTGTTTTCTGTCATATATATAATGTTACAGTGTGGGATGTTCATATTTAGACGTGGCCAAAGTGTTAAATAATGAGGTAAACTAAACAAAGTAATCGCTGTGAACAAAACACTCGCTCTGAACGCTCAGGTTCTTTCTACTTTCTGCACGAGCGGACGTCACGCCGTCAAAGATTTTTTTTATCCGATCATCTGCTGCGTCCCATCCACTGTGCGTTTCTCCAAACAAAACCCCCCAAAAATAATGTTTTTATTGTCAACGTATTTATTTATTTATTTCCGATGTGTACGTGAAACAAATAATCCCCGTGCCCGTGGGTCCCTGGTGCGTCGCGGTGTCCGCGTCCGTCACTCCCACAAGCCTGGAGCACGGCAACCAAAGTCGTAACAAACTTTTAAAAGAGGCCTTGTAGATCTAATATGAGTGAAGATTCAGCAACTGGTTTGCTTATTTCTCTGCTCAGAAACAGATTTTGGTGGACTGATAAGGTGAAATCAGTGAAAGTTACAGAGCGCCAGCTCCTCCCACTTAATAGCCCGTTTTGGAATAAGAGAGTTAAAAAGGCATTTTGCAATGGCAAGAATGCACAATCTGAGTGGTATTTTCAGCTCCAAACTTCTTAAGACATGGTTTGGGGATCTCAGAGACGGACATCAACTTGTGTATAAAGGAGCATAATAGGTCCTCCTTAAGCACAGAGAGAAGCTGCAGCAGAATGGTTAGTTTCTCAGTTGTAAAGTGGTTTCGCTATGAAAGGTAAAAGAAACCGACTTGAAAAAAAAACAAAAACAAAAAAACGCACACCTATCCCCTAATGTACTCTTCCGTGAATCGAATGCTTGATGCCATTTGGTGGTGTATTTTCTGTTTGCGTACTCTACATAAAAACAATACGATCTGTTTAAAGGTAAACGGGGCAGGCTGTGCTCACATCCACTTGGTCTCGAGGAGCTGAGACAGATGCTCCTGGCCTTGGTCTCTGATCAGCTCCTGGAACTGCTCCAGGCTGTCCGTCAGGCTGTGGTGCAGGCGGAACATCACCCAGAACTCCTGGATCCAGTACCTGGACACGCGACACGTTACGGCACCGCGTGACCGCGGAGTGACGCGCGACTCATGCCACTGACTCACAAATCCGCAGACGGGATCTACAACTATCAATCCATATCTTTCCACCCTCCAGTCACCGGGAGGGGTCCTCGCCAGTTTCACGGAGGTCCGGCGGGTGTGTAAGAACCCGACTGTCGGCGCGAGGCCCACACTGACCTGATCAGAAAGCAGATTCTCTGGCACCCCACGGGCTGCTCGTTGTCCACTTCTGTTTTAAATGTGAGGACGGGAGTCAAGGAACCATGGAAATATATTAATGTGGATGATAATCATGACGGGCAATGCGGTGAGTCATTTTAGTCATTTAAAGCCTGGATTCAGATTGTCTTTCATTCGGTCGTGATATTTAATATTACTTTGATTAGATCTGGCTGAAGCACTCCGATGGAATAAAACAAATTTGATTAAGTTGGGTGAAGGGAAGAAATTCTCAATCATTCTGGCATGAAAGAGAAGACACTTTCTGATTTGGATTTCATTGGCGTCTTCTTCCTCGTTTGTGTTTCAAGTGAAAACACGAAGCAGGGAACAAACAGAAAATATTGATTCCCTTCTTGGCGTCGCTTTCTCTTTCTCTTCCACTCTGGCGAGATGCTCTCCTAAGTCCTTAACTTTTTTTTTAATTTTATTTTTTTTTATCTCACCTGCACAATTATCAAGTGTCAAAATACTTTCCACTACTTCTCTACCCTATTTCCATGTGCGGCACAGGCCCATCGAAGTACTTTTCATTACCATGCTTGCTTTGCTCTGACCCCCAGTCACGGAAGGGCCAACAACCGATCCCCAGAGCCACCAAACTGATGTCAACCGTAAAGCGCCACGGCTCTCCGTTGCCAGAAATCAGCTTGAGGTGATGCGCGGGAAAAAAAAAAAAAAAAAAAAAAAAAAGTCCAACTGCGTCATGAGAGCAGAAGAACTGCCCACACCATCCCATCGGCTGGCCGCCATCAGGGCTGTTAAAGGCTCCCGTGTCTGTTCCTCGATTCTAACCCACGCATTGCGAGTCTCGTTTTTTATCGACGCGTCTTCCGGGTCGTCCGCGGCGAACGAGAGGGTTAAAAATAGCAAAGAGGTGCACGCGGCAGACGGTAGTCTGACGTGGGTTTCGGGAGGCAGGGGCCGCTCTCCGAGCCATCAAGTGCCTGTGTTTGTATATAGTTGAAGGGGACTTGACCAGGATGGACCCAGAGGTAATTAACACCTGAAACCTCACGGCTTCTCAGCCGCGCCGCGAGGCTTCTCCGAGGGGGCCGCCTGCGTGACGCCACCGCTCTCGCCCTGAATGGAAGCGGAGAGTTCAGGCCCCGCATTGAAATCCAGCGCTTGTTTATCTATGTAAAGTGGTTGAAATCGGCGGATGGGGGTTAATAGCGAGACACTTCAGTTGTAAACGCTTCCCAAGATAGTAAGTGTACGTTGACTACAAAGAGGACTGGAGTTATACCCCAGATGGAAATAATAGATCCGAAAGCCCGGCTAATTACCAAACTGCCACTGCCTACCGAGTTGCACAGTGACAGCTTCGACAGATTTGCATGTAAAGCCGAGTGTGAGTTTGCCGGAGCCGTTGCCACTGGCGACCGAGCGCGAGCGGCAAACACAGATTAGACAGCTACGACGTGATCCCTCCGCATTATTTCTCACGGAGATCCGGCCAAAGCCTCGGAGCGCTTACGCCCGCCACGCGCTCGTCTATCGCCCCAGCAAGAACCCCCTCCAGCCGCTCGGCGCTGCAGGATATAGGACGCTGAGTCGGTCCATGAGGTCGCTGGAGGACATCAGGAGCCGGTGCATGGTCAGGGTGATGTTCAGCAGGTGGCTGCTCCCGCAGACGCCGCCGTCCGAGTCTGTGTGTGGGGGGGAAGACGGAGGGAGGCGTTTCATTCCGCTTCCAAACGGAGTGAACGGCGTCCATTATACAACGGTGTAATCATGAAATGATTGCATGAAGATTAAATATTCATCCCTCAAAAGACGTCAGATAGTCATTCTTTCAGTTACTCTGTATCGATCCTACATCAATTTATGTTCATCCCCTTCAACACTGATTAGGTTAGTTATAGCAGTCATATACAGTTAAACATTTGCATCAAATATATATATTATATATAGTGTATTGTTTTTTTTTTTCCATACATTTTGTTATGCATTTAGTTCCACCCTGTCTACGTCACTCTCTTCATCTACTTTAAACTATCCAAAATCTCACTTCCGTCTTTGTTAACACCTTCCCTTTTGTGGTTTTCTGCTAAAAAAATAGAAGTCGTGTCCTCTGTAGTTTTCTATAAAATGTAGGTGATGCCGGAAGGACACTGACGTTGCTGTAAATAGCTCCTTCAGTGGAGCACAATACGAGTGATTTTGAGTATAAAGTATAAAACCCGCTGAGATGAATGCATGAGCCTCTAGAGACCTTAAGAAGCAAGCGGGCCTTAAATGTTGTGATCCACTGTTGAAGAATTAGTGGAAATGTGAATAAATTGATTACAACTGGAAAGGTCTTCACTGGACATTAATATCATGTGATATCATGTGATATACAACCCTTGCTCGGTCTGGACAGTGGCCCGTATCTTGATTCCACCAAGGACATTAGAGTTTCTGCGTTCCCACTTTCAAACACTATCACCGTGGAAATGACACCGACGCCATGGCAACGTGCACCGCTCCAGTCTTTGTTATCTATATGCAGTGGGCCGCTCCGGTAGCTGACTAATCTCTGCCCTCGGATTCTGCACTGTGCGTTTCTGTTTTTCGCCGCGCGACAAACATGACCACCCAGACACACCAAATGGGTGTGTGTGCCGGTGACATCACCACTGTAGATACACATCTAGACCGTGGCGGTGTGGTGTTGTGTGTCATGTCCTGTCGGGGCATGTGTTGTATTTATGTCGTTGCGTTGTATCTCTTCAGTGTGTAACCAAAGCTGTTGTGTAGCTTGATGTTGAGAAGATTAAAGGATAGCTTTGCTATTTTTCAACCCCTTGTTAAAATGTTGGTTCGTGTCATTTATGACCGTTACTGTTTGCTATTGAGAAACTTACCACTCTGCTGCAGCTTCTCGCTGTGCTTTTAAATGCAGTTCAAGGGGGCAAAGTCTGAAGCCATAAAAATAAAAACCACGTGCCTAAGTGTATTTAGTGAAAATGCTTAAAGTAACAGTGATATCGCATTTCGTTCAAAACTCTTTTTGCAATTTCCGCAGAAAATCCAAAGCACAACACTGGCTCCAGTGGGTTTCCAGCGGGAAGCGGCGCAACTTCATGTGTCTCGTCCCTTACGCTCGTGCGGATGTAGCCAGAGGAGTTAATTTGTGGAAGTGTAAAAGGGTAAACTGAAAAAATTAAAAAAAATTAAATGCACAGCCTGCCACAGTTTCTTGGTATAACGTATCGAAACTGTCCTTTTCGAAAAAAAAAGGGGGTTTGAAAAAATAAAATAAAAAATCCCCGTTGGAATGCGTTATGAGCACAGCGAGGAGCTGCAGAAGAGGGGTAAGTTTCTCAACATTTCTCAAAATTTCAAACTATCCTTCACAACTTGAGCTTTTTCTTTATTTCATATTTCTGGCTTCGTGATCAAGTGAAGAGAAATAGGAGGGTATGACTTTACTATTGGCATACGTATTGGACTGTTAGTAGCAGTCCCACGGGGCATGGTTTAAAACTTTGAAAGAAGTTCCATCTCTTTTTTTTTTTTTAAACGGGAAACATTTTAATAAGCGGTGAAAAACGGCAAGGTTAATTTTCAAGCACACATATCAAACACCGATGGCTGTTCTGGGTATACAGTACCCGGGTGTGTAATCGCCCTGGTTATCAGTGAAAAGCCCAAGGTTTGACCACAGCGTGTTAGCTGTGATACTGTAACATACAGTGGTGTCAAATATCGAAAATCTCCCTCTAAATGACACAAATAATCCCGTCTGATCCCTCCCGCTGCACCCGGTTTCAATCGAACAGATCCAGACCTGCAAATCTAGAACAAGGAGAAGCCTCGACTCTGCAGTAGGCGGGGAAAAAAAAAAAAAAAAGAAAATTGCTCCATCCTTGATGATTTTTCCAACCGGCTTTCCAACCGCGAAACCCTCCGGGGGGGGGGGGGGGGGGGGGCAACGAGGTTAATTACCAAGGAAATCCTGCGCCGGCCCTTCTCACTTGCCGGAACGTGAGGAAACGCGCGGGGCTGGTATGCCGGGACGGGAGGAGGGCAACTTTATCATAACAAACACCGGGCACGGGCACGCCGGCGTCTGACCTACTTTTCCGCGTTATCTGCGCCATCCATCACCTCGCCCAAACCTTTTCCTTGTTTTGACACGGGCTTTTGGACTGGATGATCCCTTTGTTTTAGAAGAACCCATGATAGAGCCATGCCAATTGTTGCTCTCTTCTTCTCTCTCTGTCTCTCTCTCTCTCTCTCTCTCTCTCCCTCTCTCAAGTATATTTCTCTCCTCCACAACCGGGGACCAGGGGTTTTTCACACCACTTTGCATGACAAATCGCTTATATTTCCGTTCGGAATTTGGCGAGGCGTCCTCTCCCGGGGCCAGAAACCCCCTCGGACCCTCCCCGGTGCCGGAGAGCGATGATGTCAACAGCCATTGATCGGCGCCGTACAGCGCGCTGCATTTCAAAGAGCGGCCAGCATCTGAGGATGGCCGTTCGGGGAGCTGACCTTTGGGCCCGGGCCCGGCTTGAAGCGGGCGTCAGGTAATCCTTCAAATAGCTCCTACGTGCGCGCTCACATTTCGGAAAAAGGGTGGCAGGGTCCCGAGGCCCTCGAGGGGGGTTCGTCTGTGATGTGGAGCGCTCCACCGCGGAACCGTGAAAACTGTAAAGACCCCCCCGAAACAAACGTGCGATCATCTGATTCCATCGTTATATCGCCCCTATTTAGTCGTTCTTTTTTCTTCCCAATCACATTCGCCGTGTCCTCTTTGCTGTCAGTGGATTCTAGCGTCTGGAGTCACCGGGTGATTTTTTAACATGACATCTGTCGTGAATGTGAAATAAACAGCGAGCTGTTACCGTTCTGCCCCCCGCCCCCCGCAGACGGACAAACGTAATTACGTGATGTCACTCGGCGGCTCGCTCCATTGTGCCGCCTCTCCAATGCTCTCGCTTCACTTTTGTATCCAGGCAACAGCAATTTGAAAGTGTGCCTCTTCAAAGACATAATCACCATAACTCTGAGAGCACTCCAGATATCTTAGTGAGACCGATGATTCTTCACTCCGACGATCGACTGTGGCCCACTCACACCCGGGATTTCTTTATTTATGAAAAAAATAATAATAATCAGATTGCGGCGAACGTGTCATATAAAACACATTTGCTAATCAACGCATGTGAGGGTTATAGAATTATAAACACGATGCCATTTCCCTATATCGTAAAAGGGCATCGACTCAAAAAGAAAGATTTGTGGGAAAAGGGCCGCCTAAAGTCTGAGCCACAAATATTTTGCCTTTTGTCCGTAAGAAAATCTACTTTCACATTCAAACGCTACACAAATACACCAGTCCTTTGAATGTAGTAAATACTTCTTCTGTTTGAAATCTACAACTAAATGAACGCAGAGGAGAGTCGGGGGGGGGGGGGGGGGGGGGGGGGGGGGGCATTGGGACTTACTTTGAAAACGTTACTGTAAACACTGCTGTTATCTGAGGATCACTCCTTGATCACGGGTTGTGATTTACCAACGGAGGCATTTGTTTGAAGAAAAGGAAGTCAAGAGGACCTAAATATAATGGAAATGCACAGCACATTCAGGGGTCTCACGGCGGAGGCAGGAGGTCGGACCTACCGAAGCTCTGCAGACAGGCCTGGATCAGCTCGTCCCAGCTACCCCCCTTGGTCAAGGCTCCCAGAGACGCAGGGGTCTTGGCCTGGACCCCCTGCTGGGCCACGACGGGCCGGTGGAACCGCTGAGGAAGCCCAGGAGGAGAGACCCTGGACCTGGATCGTGGAGTTGCTGGCCTGGAAAGAGATGGAGAGATTAGGCGAAAGAGTGAGGGGCCAAAGGAGAACTCTGTGTGTGTGTGTGTGTGTGTGTGTGTGTGTGTGTGTGTGTGTGTGTGTGTGTGTGTGTGTGTGTGTGTGTGTGCATGAGAGAAGAGTGCATGTGCACAATTCAGAAAGCCGTAGTTGAAGAGAATGTGTGTGTGTGTGTGTGTGTGTGTGTGTGTGTGTGTGTGTGTGCGTGTGTGTGTGCGCGCGTGTGTCTGTGTGTGTGCGTGTGTGCGTGTGAGTGCGCGCGTGGGTACATGTGTGTGTTTATTCCAGTCTACATTTTTAAAAAAGGAAATAATTGTCTTACATTTGCACAGAATTGAACGCTATTGTTTCAATATCAATAGTAGCACCTGGAATTTGCTTTTCATTGTTCACATTTCCTTCCCTGTTGCTGGGAACACACAGCATTGCGGACATCCACTCTACACTTTTAAGTACAAAGTAAATAGAAAGGCCGTTTTAAAACGACAAGAAACAAACTGGAACCGCAGTAAAAAAAAACAAAAAAAAACAAAACACAACCAAATCCAACATTAAAACGATATGTGCGTAATTGGCACTAACATTACGCACGGCGGAGACGCGGAGTTACTGGCGTGATAAAAACAAAAACCTTTAGAGATAAAAAAAAAAAATATATATATATAACGATTGTCTTAACTCACGGGTGATCTTTTTCCTTCTCGTTGGATGTGGTATTTCCATTTTGGTTCTCCTTTGCCTGGTATCCCATGGCCAGGTACTGGGCCACCAGTGGCTGCACCAGGCTGTCCATCTGGCTCCTCTTGGGTAAGTGCATGTCAGTGCGTCTGGGAGCGGAGCGCTCATTGTTCTGACTTGGTGAGGATGATGACACGCGTGATGAAGGTGCGTCTCTGAGGGGGCGGAAGGGAAAAAAAAAAGTTTGGGTGACGTATTCAATTCGGCCGGCGCTCGGGCGGATAATCCATGAAAATGTGTTGAAAAATGAATAATAGTGAAAAAAGGTTGTTTATTGTATAAAGTTGTTTATTGATGGTGTATTTTTTAATCAATTAATATTAACATTACACCTGATAGACTAGTGCCACTAATAGAATAGTGTTATTATGTCTTATGGATAATAATAATAATAATAATAATAATAATTATTATTATTATTATTATTATTATTATTATTTATAACGTCGTTTCCAGCAGCCCACGAACAAGAATAATGTGTCTATATTTCTCAAAGAATTTGTTGTCTGAGCAGGGTGTGCAGAACAGGAAAGGGTGTTTCTTCCTCTAAGCCTTTACATTGAAACAACTCCATGACACTGATTGAAGAGCAACAGGGGTCTTCACAGGCTGTGAGATCTGTTGAATCGGGCCACACTCCCATTGTGTGATGAGGGCTTAAATAGAAAATACAAAGCAATGGAACACAAAATATGTCACATTATCGTCTTGTTGGTTGAAGCAGGGAGTTCCCAAAATGAGGTTCACGGCCTCCTAGTGGTCTTTAAAGGAAATGCAGGAGGTCCCTGCTGCAAATTATTATACTGTATTTTTTTTTTCATTATAATTAATTATTAGTGGTGGTTTTCACTATATTATTTAATGTTTTATTCTCATTCATTTTTACAAAATATATGTACTCAACTC